>NC_080021.1:49486336-49797858 GCF_030020395.1 Manis pentadactyla
ACCACTAGATGACATAGATTCATTGATGAATTTTATCAAGCATTTAGTGAAGACTTAATACCTATCCTCCTTAAAGTTTTCCAAAAAGTAGAAGAGGAGGGAATACTCCCAAACTCATTCTACGAAGCCAACATCACTCTAACAACAAAACCAGGCAAAGAACCCACAAAGAAAGAAAATTACAGAGCAATATCCCTGATGAACATAGAGGCAAAATACTCAACAAAAGATTAGCAAACCAAATTCAAAAATACATTGAAAAGATTACCATCATGATCAAGTGGGATTCATCCCAGGGATGCAAGGATGGTACAACATTTGAAAATCCATCAACATCCACCACATCAACAAAAAGAAGGACAAAAACAACATGTTCATCTCCATAGATGATGAAAAAGGATTTGACAAAATTCAACATCCATTCACAATAAAACCTCTCAATAAAATGGGTATAGAGGGCAAGTACCTCAACATAATAAAGGCCATATATGACAAACCTACAACCAAGATTATACTTAACAGCGAGAAGCTGAAAGCTTTTCCTTTAAGATCAGGAACAAGACAAGGATGCCCCCTCTCCCCTCTTTTATTCAACTTAGTTCTGGAGGTCCTAGCCATGGCAATCAGATAACACAAAGAAATAAAAGGCATCCAGATTGAAAGGAAGAAGTCAAACTGTCCCTGTTTGTAGATGACATGATATTGTACATAAAAAACCCTAAAGAATCCACTCCAAAACTACTAGATCTAATATCTGAGTTCAGCAAAGTTGCGGGATACAAAATTAATACACAGAAATCTGTTGCATTCCTATACACTAATGATGAACTAGCAGAAAGAGAAATCAGGAAAACAATTCCATTAACAATTACATCAAAAAAATAAAATACCTAGGAATAAACCTAAACAAGGAAGTGAAAGACCTATACCCTGAAAACTATAAGACCTCTTAAGAGAAATTAAAGAGGACACTAATAAATGGAAATTCATCCCATGCTCTTGGCTAGGAAGAATTAATATTGTCAAAATGGCCATCCTGCCTAAAGCAATCTACAGATTCAATGTAATCTCTATCAAAATACCTACAGCATTCTTCAATGAACTAGAGAAAACAGTTCTCAAATTCATATGGAATGACAAAAGACCCCGAATAGCCAAAGCAATCCTGAGAAGGAAGAAAAAGCAGGGGGAATTATGCTCCCTGACTTCAAGCTCAACTACAAAGCCACAGTAATCAAGACAATTTGGTACTTGCATGAGAACTGACCCATAGACCAGTGGAACAGACTACAGAACCCAGACATAAACCCAAGCATATAAGGTCAATAAATATACAATAGAGAAGCCATGGATATACAATGCAGAAATGATAGCCTCTTCAACAGCTAGTGTTGGCAAAACTGGACAGCTACATTGCAAGAGAATGAAACTGGATTATTGTCTAACCCCATACACAAAAGTAAACTCAAAATGGATCAAATACCTGAATGTAAGTCATGAAACCATAAAACTCTTAGAAAAAAATATAGGTGAAACTCTCTTGTTCATAAACATAAGCAACTTCTTCATGAACATATCTCCCCAGGCAAGAGAAACAAAAGCAAAAATGAGCAAGAAGGTCTATATCAAACTAAAAAGCTTCTGTACAGCAAAGGACACCATCAGTAGAACAAAAAGACATCCTACAGTGTGGGAGAATATATTCATAAATGACATATCTGGGAAGGGGTTGACACCCAAATTATATAAAGAGCTCATGCACCACAACAAACAAAAAGCAAATAAGCCAATTAAAAAATGGCAGAGGAGCTGAACAGACACTTCTCCAAAGAAGAAATTCAGATGGCCAACACGCACGTGAAAAGATGCTGCACATGGCTAATCATTAGAGAAATGCAAATTAAAACTACAATGAGGTATCACCTTACACCATTTAGGATGGCCAACATCCAAAAGACAAACAACAACAAATGTTGGCGAGGATGTGGAGAAAGGGGAACCCTCCTACACTGCTGGTGGGAATGTAAACTAGTTCAACCATTATGGAAAGCAGTATGGGGATTCCTCAGAAAACTAAAAATAGAAATACCATTTGACCCAGGAATTCCACTCCTAGGAATTTATCCTAAGAATGCAGCAGCCCAGTTTGAAAAAGACATGTGCATCCTTATGTTTATTGCAGCACTATTTACAATAGCCAAGAAATGGAAGCAACCTAAGTGTAAATCAGTACATGAATGGATAAAGAAGATGTGGTACATATACACAATGGAATATTATTCAGCCATAAGAAGAAAACAAATCCTGCCATTTGCAACAACATGGATGGAGCTAGAGGGTATTATGCTCAGTGAAATAAGCCAAGAGGAGAAAGACAAGTATCAAATGATTTCACTCATCTGTGGAGTATAAGAACAAAGGAAAAACTGAAGGAACAAAACAGCAGCAGACTCACAGAACTCAAGAATGCACTAGCAGTTACCAAAGGGAAAGGGACTGGGGAGGATGAGTGGGAAGGGAAGGATAAGGGGGAAAAGGAGGCATTATGATTAGCATACATAAAGTAGCAAGGGGGGTAGGGGACACAGGAAAGGCAGTATATACAGAGAAGACAAGTAATGATTCTATAGCATCTTACTATGCTGATGGACAGTGACTGTAATGGGGTATGTGGGAGGGACTTGATAATAGGGGGAGTCTAGTAACCATAATGTTAAGTAATTGTACATTAATTATACAAAATAAATAAATAAATAATATTCTGACTATCTTAGTTAAGAAAAATGGTAGGCAACACTTTGATATGAGTATACAATAACCAAGAAATTCCTATTATATTGAGATGTGACAATGATCATAAAAAAATGGAACGAATGTCCCTGATTAAATTATTAACATATTCATTACTTGTGAATGTACAGTTCTATTTGATAGAAAATTATTAGTTTAAATAGTGTTCTGTACTCTTAGAAGACTTACTTTGCTGTTAAAAAAAAAAATGGATGACACCAGGCATCTACCATGCCATTCAAGACCTATGCAATGTACAAATACATGTAGAATTCAAACACACCAACACTCATTAACAGAAAGCAATGGCACCAATATATTGATTAGACTTTGGTTTGCAAAGATTATTTTACTTGAACAAATAGAAAGGTAAATCCTTTTATATACAGTACTTTGTTTCTCACATATCCACTTGAACAAGCCCTTGAACATAGCTGAAGCTTGATAAAGATACTGATTAATCCAGCATGATAATGGAATAGTGCTAACTACAGAAGTTGTATCTAACGTTATGTAATTCTTACTGGCCTCTTGGCCTTCAGACCCATAACCCTCTTCCATCCTTTCAACTGCCTGTAAAACAATCTTTCTAAAAATGAAATTTCTATCATAACACTCTATTTTAAAAACATATAATGACCTACAAAATGAATCTCAATGTCCTCAGAATGTCTTCCTCACAAGGCCCTTTATGATGTGGCTCCTGTGTATCCAGGCAGCCATATATCCTAACACTTACCTCACTTCCTGCATCCCAGAATGCAATTCCTTCAGTGTACCCTATGGTTGCCATTTCACACCTTGTTCCCTACAGCAGGGACCACTGGTTCCCACCTTAGCACTCACCATTTCTGTGAACACTGAACTGCTGGCTTTCAACTGCAACTCTTTGCCTGCAGGCTTTCTCTGGTGTCCAGAGCCCATAGGGCCCACACATGTAGAAAGTCTAAAATTCTCGAGAATTACTATCACCTGGGAGCAGTTCTCAACCACAGAATAACTGGAAGAGTGGAATAACTCCAAGTCATATTTCACCCTGTTTCCCAGGGTTCACCTAAGAGACGGAGTCCCACTTGCTTATAGAAGATACCTCCTAGAAAAACATGCTTTATAGTCAGTTACCTTCTGTCTCCCTTCTAACTCTACTACCAGTTCTTTCTCCCAAATAAATTGCTTCTACTCAAATTCTTGTCTCAGAGTCTGCTATTGGAGGGAGTCCCACCCAGGATAGTACTCCTACTTCCACAGAATATTCTCCTACTTTCACAGAATATTCTTCTCTTCCTGGCAAATAGTGAGAATTTCTAGGATTCCTTTAATACAAAACTTTTAAAATTATAATGTCATACAAATGACCAGATCTTATTAAAATGCAGATTCTGATTTGTCCTGTCCAGAGCAGGACCTGAGATTCTGCAGTTTTAACATGCTTCCAGACAAATACCCCTTGTCTGCAAACCACACTTTAAGCAGCAAATAAAAAGACATAATCAAGCACCTTCCCCTTTGGAAGTCTTTCCTATACTGCCTCATTTCTTTCCTAATGATTACTTAATCTTTTTTTTTTTAATGTTTATGGTGCTGTATGGTAATTCTTTATTTACAGATCCGTCTCTTCAGTGAGTCTATTCCTTTAAGATGAGGACCGCCTTTTCTTATCTGTGTATACACAGTAGCTATATTACCTGATACATTACCCGTACCTAATAAGTGCTTGTGAACTGACAGGATTAATGAACATTTCATGTCATGCTTTACCAAAATTTCTGTATGTTTATTTACTGTACTCTGGAACATTCAACTAATTTAGTCAAGTGCTTTTTAAGTATGAGTTATAAAAATTCTTCAGCTTCCTGGTTATTTTCCATGTTAAATAATAGACCTCAGGACTTCTGAACAATGAAACAGGTTGTAGAATTTTTCATTAGGGATATTTAATAAGCTGTGGAAATGTCTACCTGAAATTACTTAGTTAACTCTTATCTAAAGTGCAAGAGAAGTACCAAACAATCACTGGAATCCCTTATTTTTATTCATACTTAAGTCTGTAGGTGAATGTTGTGCTAGTTAGTCTTTCTTTGGGTGATGTAAGCAGTGCTGGTTAGACATGGTAGAAAGGATACAATAAAGCAGAAATCACAAGAACATCTTAAAGAGTACTTTAGGGATTGCACTCCTTTACCAGCTACAGATTGCTTACAAACACCATTGTCCTCAGAATCTCAGGATTCGACTCCATCCATGTTCATTCCTGCTGCTTCCTCCTTAAGAAAAACTCAGTGTAGGAGGGTGAAACAAAATCTATCAGGGTAATGGCCTACATAGATGGACAGCTAATGGAAATAGTATCTGATCTTTCTACTTTAAGATGCAAGAACAGAAACCAGGGTGTTTTCAGCATATCAATTACTGAACTAGATAACAGCCCTGATAATGGACTAAAGTAAAGTGAAATGTGAAGCCCAAAGTTAGCATTTGCTGGAAGTCAGCTACTATCTCATTCCAACCTAATTCACTTACCATTAGAAATCAACCTTGAGATGTAAGAAAGGTGTTCTCATGACAAGGAAAATGGCAACTAAAAGGCCTTGACATATTAAGATTAACTAGACCAGAACTTGAATAATTTTTTCCAACAGAACTGTTGTATTCAGTATTTTTTTCTCACCAAGTATTTCCTTAGAATGCTTTAACTACCCATTTAATACTTCCCCCACACAATCTTGCTGTTTATAGTTCTAGTTTTACCCTTTAAAACAAAAAATATACTATCATGATTACTATTCAAGTAAATTTACCATTACATGTTATGAAATCTAAATTCAACTCAGAAATTTGTGTACCCCACCTTCACTCTAAGATCCCCATTTATGATGGTTAATTTTATGTATAAAATTAACTTGACTGGGCTATGGCATGCCCAGATAGCTGGTAAAACATTATTTCTGGTTGTGTCTGTGAGGGTATTTCCAGAAGAAATTAGCATTTCAATCTGAGACTAATGCAGAAGATCACCCTCATCCATGAGAGTGAGCATCATCCAATCTGCTTAGATACCAAAGAGAACAAAAAGATGAAGGGCAAATTTGTCTCTGCTTGAGCTAGGAAATTACTTGCTGCTCTCAGACATTGGTGTGCCTGGGTTTGAAGCCTTTGGACTTAGTCCGTGACATATCATTGGCTCCTCTGGTTCTTAAGTCTTCAGATTTTTTAAACTATTTTTTTAATTAAGGTATTATTGATATACACTCTTATGAAGGTTTCACATGAAAAAACAAAGTGGTTACTACATTTACCCATATTATAAAGACCCCACCCGTACCCCAATGCAATCACTGTCCATCAGTGTAGTAAGATGCCACAGATTCACTATTTGCCTTCTCTGTGCTACACTAAAACAGTTATTTTTAATGTCCACTATTTTCTTTTACAAATGATATCCACCTTTGCATTTCTGGTATTGTAATTTGTGTACTATCCCTCACCTCCCACCCCCACTTTTATCAGTCATCCTAGGAATTTATAAACTTAACTCTGCCTCCCAAGAATCAACATTTGGGCTTATTGATTTCTCTCTATTATACATTTATTTTCTGTTTCATATTTTCCCCTGTACTTGTATTTCTTATTTTCTTCACTCAGCTTTATTTGGGGTTTCATTTGCATTCTTTCCAAATTTTTGAAAGCAAACAGAATTTTTCTAACATTTCTTGTTTTCTAATAAAGGAACTTAAGGTTATAAATTTCCCTATAAACCTGCTTTACCTGCAATCTACTACATCTTTTCTTTTTATATATGGAAGTATAGTTGATAAACAATCTGTTATTAGTTTCAAGTATACAACACAGTGGTTCACCATTTACCCACATTATCAAATCCTCACTCCAACTAGTGCAGTTCCTATCTGTCAACAAAGGCAAAGACATTAGAAAATCATTGGCTATATTCTCCATGCTGTAAGTACTACCATCCCCGTGACCAATTATATTAAGACTGAGAATTTTTGTGCCCCTTTGTGTACCTTCCCTCCCCACCCACCCACCCCAAGCTCTCCCCCATGGTACCCACCAGTCACTTCTCAATATCTATGAGTCTACTGCTATTTTGTTCATTTTGTTTTGTTTGTTATTTACATTCCACAAAAATTAATGAAATTATATGGTATTTATCTTTCTCTGCCTGGTTTATTTCACTTAGTATAATACTCTCTGGATCCATCCACATTGTCACAAATGGCAAGATTTCTTTTTTTATGGCTGAATAATATTCCATTTTGTATATGTACCACCTCTTTATCCATTCATCTACTGATGGACATTTTGGTTGCTTCCATATCTTAGCTATTGAAAACAATGCAATACATAACATGGGTGCATATATCTTCTTGAATCAGGGATTTTTGTTTTCTTCAGGTAAATTCCTAGAAGTGGAATTACTTGGTTGAATGGTATTTCTATTTTTAGTTTTTTGAGGAACCTCCAACTGTAACCACAGTGGCTACACCTTTTTACATTCCCACCAACAGGGTAGGAGTGTTCCCTTTTTTCTACATCCTCACCAACACTTGTTATTTCTTCTCTTTTGGACAGTGACCATTCAAACTGATGTGAGATGATGTCTCATTGTGGTTTTAATTTGCATTGCCCTGATGATTAGTGATGTGGAGCATCTTCTCATGTGCCTGATAGCCATCTATATTTCTTCTTTGGAAAAATGTCTGTTCAGGTTCTCTGCCCATTTCTTCATCGGGTTATTTGGTTTTTCTGGTGTTGAGGTGTATGAGTTCTTCTTTATATATTTTGCATATTAACCCCTTATTGGATAAATCATTTATGAATATATTCTCCCATACTGTAGGCTGTCTTTTTGTTCTGTTGATGGTTTCCATTGCTATACAGAAGCTTATTAGTTTGATGTAGTCCCATTTGTTTATTTTTTATTTTGTTTCCCTTGCCCAGGGAGATATGTCTAGAAAAAAATTGCTTCTGCATATGTTCAAGATATTTTTGCCTATTTTCTTCTAGGAATTTTATTGTTTCATGTCTTCTATTTATGTCTTTAATCCATTTCAAGTTTATTTTAGTGCATGGAGTTAGTAATCCAGTTTCATTTTCTTACATGTAGCTGTCCATTTTCCCAACACATTATTACAGAGGCTGTCTTTTTCTCATTGCACATTAATGGTTCCTTTATTGTATATTAACTTAACACATGTGTGCATTTACATCTAGGCTCTCTGTTCTGTTCCATTGATCTATGGCTCTGTTATTGTAACAGTACCATACTGCTTTAATTACTGTAGCTTCATTGTAGAGCTTGAAGTCAGGGAGCATAATACCCCAAGCTTTGTCCTTCTTTTCAGGACTGTTTTGGCTATTTGTGGTCTTTTGTGGTTCCATATGAATTTTAGAATTATTTGCTCTACTTCACTGCAAAATGATGTTGTTATTTAGATACTGATCTCACTGAATCTGTAAACTTCTTTGGGCACAATGACCCTTTTGACAATATTAATAATTCCTCTTCATGAGCATGGGATAGATTTCTGTTTATTGGTGTCTTCTTTAATTTCTCTCATGATTGTCTAACAGTTTTCAGCATATACTTTCACCTCCTTGGTTAGGTTTATTCCTAGGTATTTGATTCTTTTGGATGCAATTGTAAATGGAATTGTTTTCCTGATTTCTCTTTTGGCTAGTTCACTGTTAGTATATGGGAAATCAACAGATTTCTATGTGTTGTTTTTTGTATCCTGCAACTTTGCTGAATCCAGTTATTAGTTCTAATGATTTTCTGGCAGAGTCTTTAGGGTTTTCTACATATACTATCATGTCATCTGCAAATAGTGAGAGTTTTGTTTCTTCCTTACCAATCTGGATGCCTTTTATATCTTTATCTTGTCTGATTGCTATGGCCAGGACCTCCAGTACTATGTTGAATAGAAGTGTTGAGTGTGTACAACCTTGTATTGTTCCTAATCTTATAGGAAAAGCTTTCAGCTTTTCACTATTAAGTATGATGTTGGCCGTGGGTTTGTCATATATGACCTTTACTGTGTTAAGGTATGTTCTCTCTATAACCACTTTGCTGACAGTATATTGAATTTTGCCAAATGCTTTTTCAGCATCTATTAAAATGATCATATGGTTTTTATCCTTTTTGTTAATGCAATTTATCACACTGATTTACAAATATTGTACCATCCTTGCATCCCTGGAATAAATACCTCTTGGCCATGATGGATGACCTTTTTGATGTATTTTTGAATTAGGTTTGCTAATATTTTGTTGAGGATTTTTGCATCTATGTTCATTAGGGATATTGATCTATAATTTTCTTTTTTTGTGGTCTCTTTGTCTGGTTTTGGTATTTAAGTGATGCTAGCATCATAGATTGAGTTTGTAAGTATTCCCTCCTACATTCTGGAATACTTTAAGAAAAATGGGTATTAGCCCCTTTTTAACTATTTGGTAGAATTCAGCTTTGAAGACATCTGTCCCTCATATTTTGTTTGTTAGAAGTCATTTTATTACTAATTCAATCCTATTGCTAGTACTTATTCTGTTCAGATTTTCTGTTTTTTCCTGGGTCAATCTTGAAAGGTTGTATTTTCTAGGAATTTGTCCATTTCTTCTAGGTTGTCTGATTTATTGGCATTATTTTTCACATTACTCTCCAATAATGCTTTGTATTTCTGTGGTATCTGTTGTGACTATTCCTTTTTTTGTTTCTGATTTTGTTTATTTATGTACTCTCTCTCTCTCTCGATAAGTCTGGCTAAGGGTTTATCTATTTTGTTTATTTTCTCAAAGAACCAGCTCTTGGTTTCATAGACTTTTTTCCTATTGTTTTATTCTTCTCTATTTTATTTATTTTTGCTCTGATATTTATTATGTCCCTCCTTCTACTAGCTTTGGGTTTCATTTGTTCTTCTTTTTCTAGTTTCTTAAATTGTGAGTTTAGACTATTCATTTGGGATTGTTCTTGTTTCTTGAGGTAGCCCTGTATTGCTATGTATTTCCCCTTAGTATCTCTTTTGCAGCATCCCACAAATTTTGGACTGTTGAATTTTTGTTTTCATTTGTCTCCATGTATTGCTTGATTTTTGTTTTAATTTGTTCATTGATCCATTGACTATTTAGAAGCATGTTGTTTAGCCTCCATGTGTTTGTATGTTTGTAGGCTTTTTTGCCTATTTTGCACAAATCATTTCTAGTTTCATACCATTGCAGTCTGAGAGATTGTTTGATACAATTTCAATCCCTTTGAATTCATTGAGGCTATTTTTGTGGCCTAGGGCATGATCTATTTTCAAGAACATTTCATGTACACTTGAGGAAAATGTGTATTCTGCTGCTCTTGGGTGGAATGTGCTATAAATATGTTAGGTCCATCTGATCTAATATGTTGTTCAGTGTCAGTGCCTCTGTTTCCTTATTTATTTTCTGTCTGACTGATCTGTCTATTGATGTGAGTGGCATGTTAAAGTCCCCTAAAATGAATGTGTTGCAATGTATTTCCCCCGTTAGTTCTGTTAGTGTTTGTTCTACATATTTAAGTGCTCCTGTGTTGGGTGCATAGACATTTATAATGGTTATATCCTCTTGTTGGACTGACCCCTTTACCATTATGTAATGTCCTTCTTTGTCTCTCGTTACTTTCTTTGCTTTCAAATCTATTTTGTCTGATATAAGTACTGCTATTCCTGTTTTTTTCTCCCTATTAATTGCATGAAATATCTTTTTCCATCTTATCACTTTCAGTCTGTATATATCTTTAGGTCTGAAATAAGTCTCCTGTAGGCTGCATATAGATGGTCTTGTTTATCTATTCTGCCACCCTGTGTTTTTGAGTGGTGCATTCAGTCCATTTACATTTAAGGTAATTATTGATATGTATGTAGCTACTGCTATTTTATTAATTACTTTCTGGTTGTCTTTGTAGCTCCTCTCTGTTCCTTTCTTCTTCCTTTATATACTTCTGTTGTTAGTCACTGGTTTTCTTTAGTATTGTGATTGGATATTTTTAATGTATCTGTTATAGGCTTTAGGTTTGTGATTACCATAAAGTTCACAGATAGTTTCCTGAATATATGTTAAATTGATGGTCACTCTATTTTAAACACAATCTACAAGTACTTCTTTTTTATTCTTCCTCCTGCTCCACACTTTCTGTATTAGATGCAATAATCTGCATTTTTTGTGTATCTCTGATTTTGTGTATGGTTGATTTTACTACCATTTTTTTAACTTCATACTTGCTTAGTAAGTAAATGGTCTACTACCTTTACTGTGGATTTATTTTCATTGATGAAAAATATTTAGGCTTAAGAACGTTTCCATCTGCAGAAGTCCCTTTAACATGTAAGACCAATTTAGTGGTGGTGAATTATTTTAACTTTCATTTATCTAGGAAACTTTTAATCTGTCCCTTAGTTTTGAACGATAACTTTGCTAGAGAGAGGCTTCTTCATTGAATGTTCTTCTGTTTCAATACAGTAAATATTTCATGCCACTCCTTTCTGGCCTGCAAAGTTTCTGCTGATAAATCCACTGATAGCCCTATGGGGATTGCCCTTATAAGAAATTTTTTGCCTCTTTCTAGCTGCTTTCAATACCATCTCTTTATTCTTAATCTTTTTCATTTTAATTATTATATGTCTTGGAATTATCTTCCTGGGGTTCCTTTTGTTAGGGGTTCTCCATGCTTCCAGGACCTAGGTGTCTATTTCTTTCCCCAGATTGGGGAAGTTTTCAGAAATTATTTCTTCAAAGAGACTTTCTACTCCTTTGTCTCTCTCTTTCTCTTTCTTATCCTTCTGATACCCCTATTGTGCAAATATTGTTTCATTTGGAGTTGTCACATGGCTCTCTTAGCATCCTCTTGATTCTAGAAGTTTTTTCTCTCTGTTTCTCAGTTTCGTTGTTTTTCTATTCTCACTATCTCCTCTACTTGCAGCAATCTGTTATTCATTGCCTCTGTTGTATTTTTCATTTCAGTTACTGTATTCTTTAGCTCTGAGTGGCTCTTTTTCAAATCTTCTCTTTGTTGAAACCCTTCAAGATCATCAATACTTTTCTATAGATGAGTGAGCATATTTATGAAAGTTATTTTGAAATCTGTATCAAGAAGATTGGTGATCTGTATCAAGACTCTTTGCTCACTTGTGCCTGGTTGTCCTTTGTTGTGGAGCCATAGTTACCATTGATGGGCTGTGGGATGGGCCACCTTTCTGCCTGTCTGCCAGCATTGGTTGGTCTCTGTCAGCAGAGGCCCTTTGTGAACCATGCAGCAGTGCTTCTGCTGGTTGTGGGTGGGCCACCCTCTGCCTGCGAATGGCAGCACTGGGCCAACTGAGTGTGTGGGGCAGGTACACAGGGGAGTGTAGCATGGAGTTGCAAGTGAGAAGGAAGGAGCATTTGGAGCTAGCTCCTGCAGGTGCCTCCCCAATTGGGCTGAGAGAGGGCCAGGAAAGTTGGAAAGGCTCCCTCCACCTGTCAGGCAGCAAAGTCTGACCACTGCTGGGCCTAGTGGGCCAGGCAGAGAGGCAGGTGTGCAGGAAAGTACCTCATGGCTGAGCTACCAGCTAAAGGGGATGGAGTGTTTGAGACTGGCTTCCATGAGTGCCCAACCAGTTGAGCTGAGGGAGGGGTAGGGAAGTATAGTCTACCTGTCCTTTCTTCTGTGGAGAGAGCTCTGTCCAAGCCTTTCCCCTATGGCACCCTTCCTGCTGCTGACAAATCTTTCAAACTGCTTGCTCTGTGTTAGGTATTAGTAGGACAATGGCATGCACCTGTCCTCCACAAACAGCAGGAGTCTCAGCCTTCCAGAGTGCTCTGACTCTTCCTGGTGCCCAGCCCCATTAATCACCAAAGCCCAATGCAATGTGGACCTATGTTCCCAGAACAGATCTGCAGAGTCAGGTGTGCAGAGTTCCTGAGAACTTATGCCCTCTCAACTCCCACAAATAGGGTTAGGATTGTGAAAAGGTTTAGTTCCCACTCAATCACGGCTCTGCCACTTTGCCCTTCTCTGTGTGGTCTTCTCTTCTTTACCAGGGGTAGATGGTCTGTTCTGCAGTCTTCAGATCATTTTCAGGGTTGTTTTTGCTTCCTTGGTGTTCATATGAGAGGACGTTTCCACCTTGCCTTCCTATCCTGCCATCTTTTTCACTGAAAGTCTAAGCCTTCAAATTTTGACTGAAACTACACCCCCAGTTTTCCTGGGTCTCCAGCCTGTAGATGGCAAATCATGGGTCTTCTTAGTCTTCACAGTCATGTGAGCCAATATCTCAGAATAAATCCCTTTTCTCTCATGTGTGTGCATGTATGTGTACATATACATATATGTGTTCTGTTTTACATATGTCCTGTTTCTTTGGAGAACCCTAATATACCATCTTAATGTTAAAGCAAAAACTTTAATTGTTGTTTCACTGCAATTCTGATGACAATAAATTCTTTGTTCCTCAGGAATACTGGCCCATAATATATATATATATATATATATATATTTTGTAGTGTCTTTCTCTAGTTTTGGTATCAGGGTAAAGTTGGCCTTGTTAAATGAGTTTGGAGATTTTCCTTCCTCTTCAGTTATTGCATTGCTATTAATTTCTCACATTATGTCTGCTAATATTTGCTTCATATATTAAAGTGCCCCTAAATCAGGTGCATAAATGTTTACAAATGTTGTATTATATCCTGTTTTATTGACCTCTTTATCATTATGTAATGTCCTTGTTTGTCTTTTATTACAGTCTTTGTTTTAAAGTCTATTTTGTCTGATATAAATATTGCTACCCCAGCTTTTTTTTTCCATTTGCATGGAATACCTTTTCCATCCTCTCACTTCCAATCTATGAGCATCTTTAGGTTTGAAGTGAGTTTCTTATAGGCAGAATATAGACAGGTTTTTTTAATCCATTCAGCTTCCCTATGTCTTTTATTGGAGAATTTAGTTCACTTATGCTTAATTATTGATAGATATAAGCTTATTGCCATTTTGTTAATTGTTTTATGCATGTTTTTATAGTTCCTATTTCCTTTCTTCTCTTTATCTCTTCCCTTGTGTTTGATTGTTTTCTTTCATGTTCTGTTTGGATTCCTTTCTCTTTTTCTTTTGTGTATATACTATAAGTTTTTTCTGTGTGGTTACTGTGAAGTTCACATATAACATCTTACGTGTTTAAGTCTCTTTTAAGTTGACAGTAAGTTAATTTTGAACACATTCCAAAGCTTTATATTTTCACTCCACCAACATTTTATATTTTGATGAAACATTTTACATATTTTTATGTACCCCTTAACTAATTACTGCATTTTATTTAATTTTACTACCTTTGTATTTTACCTTTTATACTTGTTTTATAAGTGGTTTATTCACTACATTTATTATTTGTTTACTTTTCCCTGTGAGATTTTTACTTTCCTAAAGTAGTGACTGCAAAGGTTAGGGCAGGGCTTGAGGCACTTGCCCAGCCCAGTTGCAGCTCTGCTACTGCATGGGGAGAGCAGAACTCCAGGTACTCACCTGTCCTGACTGTAACTCAGTGTCTCTGCTGGGTGGGCAGGGTTCAGGATACCTGCCCAGGCCAATTATGGTTCAGCTGCTGTGATGGGAGGGTGGAGCTCCTTCAATTGCCAGCCCAGTTGTATCCCATATGCTACATGGGGAAGGTGGGACTCAGGGCACCTACCTGGACTGGTTTTAGTTCAGCCATTGCATGAGTGGAATGGGGCTCAGGAAGCTGGTCCATCCTAGTTGTAGTCTGGTCACTGCATGAGTTGGGTGGTGCTTGGGATGCTCACCTGGCCCTCTTGTGGCTCTGATGCTGGTGTAGGGTGGGTGGAGCACAGGGCACTTGCCTAGTCTGGTTTCAGCACAGGCTAGAGGGAGAGTACCAAAAATGGAGAGCATCTGTTCCATCATCATCAAGTTAGGATAAGATTACAATAATGGTATCTGCCAGCTCTTCTGTAAGTGAATAAAGTCTCTACAGGTTTCTGCCTCTCCAGCAGCCAGTTTAAAATTAGTAAGTGGGTCTCTCTACTTATGATCTAGACAATTATCAATCTGATACTTTTGCCCTGGATCTCAGATCGAGTGGGTTAGCAAGTGAACCCTTAAAGAATGGAATCTCTGTTCCCTATAGTGCTATGATTCTCCTGGTATTAATTCCCATTGATTCTCAAAAGCAGATATTTTGGGGGCTTGTCTTTCCAATGCTGGGCTCTAGGGTCAGGATGCCTGGTGTAGGGCACATTTTCTTTACTCTTCAAGGGAGGACTTCATATTTTGGGAATCCCTCCCTATTGTGGGAAACCATGTCTAGGTTGGGTGGGTTCCTGGGTGATGTCAAATATTTGCCTCTCCTACTTTTCTCAATGTATCTTTTCTCTTTTGTTGTGGAGGCACTGATCATTTAGCTCTCACATATTTTTCAAAAGGAAATTATTCAATATAGAACTACAAATTTGTTGTGCTTATGGAAGGTGAGTTCAGGTTCTTTCTATGCTATCATCTGAATCTGCTATCTGAAACCAATCAGTGCCAGTGAAAAGTCAGTTCCAAATATAATCGTCATATTTTTTAATTTAATGTCCTATCCTAATAGCTTTTAGAATTACTTCTTTATCTTCAAAGATGTTAAATCATGACATATCTAGAAGTGGATTTATTATTTATTTTTATTTACATCCTGGGTGGATAGAGTTTTCTCTTCAGCTACAAACTCATGTCTTGTTTCTTAGACATTCTTTTCAATCACACATTTTGGTACTTGTTTTAGAAAAATGTTAGAACCATTCCATTTATTCTCCTCTTAATCTCTCTTTTACACTTCTTGATTATGTTTTCTCTTTTCAGGATTCTGGACAAGTCCTCTATTATTTAGAGTCCATTGGTGACTCTGAATTCATTAATTCTTTCTTTGACTACTGTTTATCCTTGAAGTGCATTTTTTACTTTAATAAATCTTTTTCATTTCTAATTTTTCTAAGTGGGTTATTTTCACAACCAATCATTCTTGCTGCTAATTGTCATTTCCTAATATCTTCCTCTCATTTGAACAGAAGTTATATCTTCAATTTATTAATTTTTTGAACACCCTACTTACATACTTAGTCTTAATTTTATTTGACTTAAACTTTTGTTATAGCTATTCATATATCCCACCCAGTTCCAAGCTTCAATTAATGAGGCAGGCTCGAGTTCCCCACTTTGCAGAGTGCACTTTCAGTTCCCGTCTTCCACAGAAGCCCAGCCACCACTACTTGATTTAAACACAGATCCCAACATGCAGAGTTGTCAACTTCTGTCTCCATTTTTTATTTATATTTTATTTCTGGTCCATTGTGATCTTCCTCCTGTTTGGGGGTTCAGTTTTAAGCATGAAGCTTCAGGAAGATCAAGGTTGTGAAAATATATTTGGGAATTATCAATATATGGGTTGTCTTTACAGGGTCACTTAGGGATGGTGTATAAAATGAGAGGGGAAAACAAGAACAAAACTCTGGGGAACACCAGTGCTTTAGAACTTATTACAAGAAGAGTTATCCATGAAGAAAATTGAGAGAAAACAGTAATACAAGATGAAAAACCAAAAGAGTAATACTAAGGGAATAGATAGTATAATATTTGAAAGTCCAATAAGATAAAACTGAATGGTTTCCACTGGATATATTAACAAAGAAGTCACTGTTGACTTTTATCAGAACAATTTCAAAACAATGTAGAAACAAGTATTGGCAAGGATGTGGAGAAATTAGAAAACTCATGCATTGTTGGTGGGAATGTAACAAGGTAGAGCTGCTATGAAAACAGGACATCATTCATCAAAAAATTAAAAATAGAATTACTATATAATCCAGCAATGTCACTTATGGGTGGATATATAACCAAAATAACAAAGGAGGATCTCTTGAAGAGATATTTGTACATTCATGCTTATAGCAGCATTATTTGCAATAGCTAAAAGGTGGAAGGAGCCCTTTTTTATCACAGACGAATGAATAAACAAAACGAGTATACACATTAAATAGAGTATCACTCAGCCTTAAAAAGGAAGGAAATTCTGATACATACTACAATATGAATGAACCTTGAGAAAATTATGCTAAGTAAAATATGTCAGACACAAAAAGACAAATACTGTATGATTCCACTTATATGAGGTACTTATAGTAGTCAAATTAAGAGACAATAGGTAGAACAGTGGTTGCCAATGGGCTGGGGATGGGGGGATAGAGATTTGTTGTTTAATAGGTATAGAATTTAAGTTTTACATAATGAAAAGAGTTCTGGAGACTGCACAACAAAGTCAATGTATTTAATGTGACTGAACTGTACACTTAAAAATCATTAATTGTAAAGTATATGTTATGGATACTTTACCACAATTAAAACTAGAAATAAGTGAGAAGAAAAAAGAATGGAGAAGACTGAAGGCAGATAGCACAAAGTTGAAGAGTAGTAAAGGGGAAATGAAAATTAGAGATAGTGTGTGAAATTTTTTCTTTCAAAAGTTGTGGTTGAAGGAAACTTTCTGAGCATAAAAGCATTGGAGGAAAACAAAGATCAACAAATCTAACCACTTAAAATTGAACACACCTGAAGGTTAAAACCTCAGCTAAATAGGCAAAAATCAAATGAAGAAAAATATTTCTTTAAAAATGATCTACAAAAGAATGATAACCTTAATATTTAAATAGCTAATAATAATAGATAAAATATGTGCATAATAATAGATAACATTTGCCAGGCACTGTTGTAAGCACTTAACTTAGTTTTTTATCTAATTATTTCTCACAACTGAGACATAGTCCCAATTATCATTCCCCATTTTAAAGTTGAGAACTCATGCATGCAGTCACTCGGTAACATGCCTTAGTGTCTCATATTAAGTGGCAGAGGTTCAGGACATCAATAGTAGAGAGCCTATGATCTTAACCACTTAGCTCTGTTAAGAAAAACAGAAACATTCTAACAGGACAAAAAAAGACAAAGGACATTAATGGGTAACACTCCAGGGAAGAAAGAAGTTGTCAAAAACATAAACATCTCACAAGTCATAATCTCACAAGTCATCAAAGAAATACAAAATTAACAGGCACCATTGTTTACCTTTCAATTTGACAGATTTCTCCTGGTTATGACACTCGGTGAGCACAAGGTTACAATGAGACAGATGGTTGAAGAAATTGAGAAAACTTGGAAAGTTGAAAAGGCAAGGTTTCCAGAGAAAATAGATTAAAAAATAAAATACAACAAAGAACAAAGTAAGTAAATAATAGCTCAAGCAATGGGGGAAAACCCCTACCATTTCTCAGCTTTTCCAGTTTTCAACTCCATAGCAGCACATAAACATTCAAAATAACTAGCATAACCTAGCATTACCAGGAGAAAACTGCTTACAGCAGAGTTGGTAAAAAGTAGGGGCTCTCTCTAGAATGTTTGACTGGGGTCCCTCCAGGCAGGCCACTTGCCATCATCATAGCAAATAGAAGCAAGTTTCCTTTCTTGTGACTCTGCCTTAATCAACTGACAACCAGCCTGGGGGCAGAGCTTGCTACCATGGCCTCTTGGCTATGTTTGCTACCAGCTTATGCTTCTGTTTACACATTTGTATTATTAAGTGTAATCAAGCCTCTACTCCATACTTCATACTCTGCTGGTTTCAAGGGACATGGAGAATCAAGAAGCAAATGTGCCAATAGAAGTATCAGTACCAGGAAAAGGAAACACCTGGGGCTGGAAAAGATGGACCAGATGGCAAACAGAAAGTCACTGAGGACAAAACTGAAACGCTTGCAGGAAAAAAGTGGTCTTAAAGTCAGGCCCATGCCTTTGATACGAACTACTTGAGCAGTCATATTGTTCTTACTGGGGCCCTGATTGGCAATAGCCCAAAAATTAGAATAAGGAAAACAGGATTCTTTATCTCACCTATCTCATAGATGCAGGGAGAAAAAAATCAAGAAAGCATCACTTTTCTACCACTTGCAACTTCTAATATGCTATTTAGTCAACAGCTAGCTGCTAACATTAAAACTGTGAAAACAGAAATACCAACACATTTAAAGTAGGGATATTATCCCTACATTTGGTTCCACTTCTGGAAACTAAGCCAAGGTTTCCTGTCAATGAGTGGGCCTTAAAGACACCCTGCTGAAGTGTTCAATAGTACTAAACTCATACTGACTTAAAAATCTGAGGAATTCTCCTAACATGCTTAAAATAAACCCTCATGTTTTTTCAGGTAGTCCTCTAGGTACCCCTGAAAATAAGTGACATTTTGCTCTGAATATTCAAACAAAAGAAATTGGAAAACCTAAGTGTCTTGTTTTTTATTTATTTCTTTTTTAACTGGAAAGGCAGCCCTAGACTCTTTGACAACAGTTGTGTATATTTTCATGTTTACCTTATCTTTCCCATTTCATTATAAATTCCTCAAGGACAGGAGCTGCTTCCTTTCATAGCTTCCAAGAGTACACAGTGGACACTCATTAAATGCTGTTGCCTGACACCACACAAATATAGAAAATAGTTGACACCATCCATACAGAAAAGGATTAAGGAGACATAAAACTGACATTTCACATTGCTGATGCCTTGTATCATTTATAGATGAAAGAGAATTTCTATCTTTAGGGTAGCTCCAAAAATCCCAAATAACATTCTGACTTTGTTATAGAATTTTTTAAAAATTATCAGATTATCATAGCCAGCAAGCACTTGACCTGGATAACATATGGCCAAATTTAGATCTGATAGGTGGATATGAATATTATTGAATATTTGATGTTTTGTTTACAAATTCAATTGCAGATGGCTTATTCTGCTTTCCTATGTGAGCTAACAGCAATATTTCTATGGGTTCATCTTACTTTGCACATTTTAGCATCATGGTAGAGGAATATACATGCATTGCTATGGTCAAGTATAATTCTTTTTTGTATATTTAATAATTAGGACAATCATGACCATTTCTTTTCTACTTCTGTATCTTTTACTCTGTGGATGTTTCATGATTACAAGTAATAATGATGAAGTCTTATTTGACCATATTTGTATCTATTTATATTTTGAAATGATGTTGCTGACTTTGGCGCCCATTTGTCTTTCCTATTTGGTGATGATAAAATAGTTGATTGAAAATAAGTGTGTAAGAATGCTTAGTATGCATATTTATCTGAATGCCATCAATGTTACTTCACTTCCCTCTCCAAGGACCCTCCCTCATTGACAGGAAAGAGCTTGAGAGAAGTTCTTGCTGGGCAGCATTTCTGAATGAGACGCCAATAATATCTACAAATAATGAGGTCATTTGAATCCTATGAGGAAACCACTGTGGGACTATATCTAACAAGCATCTGAAATTGATTTAATATCCTTGTTCTGAAGGAATTCCAGTTGTTCAGAAAGACATTCTATCAGAAAGCAGAAGTCTGATTCAGATGTGGGAGCTGGTTGCCAGGGGTAATTGCAACTGAAAAGAGAAAAGATTGTATTTAAACTACCTGCAAATCTCAAAGAAGGTGCAGCAAACTACAACTTTTCTGTTGGGAAAAAAATTTTTTCCCTTCTGAGTGTGAAAAAAAAAATGACTCCTTTTGCTGGGAAGAGACCCAACAGAAGTTCATACTGTTGACATGAAGTGGGACTGTAATCTCTTTGCCTGTCTGTGGCAAGGAGAATCAACAGGGAGTCAGAAGGAATTTCAGGTCATCCTAGAAAACAGGAAAGCTAGAAAAGAAACCCAAAACATTTTTATTTGCATCTATCATTCCCAATGAATAGTCCATGTGTTACTGAGTAAGAGGAGTGTAAGGAATGAGAGAAGGAATGACTTATTCAACAGACACTGCCAGGAACACTGCTAGGATCTAAGGTTTTACCAGTGAACAAGACAGGCCAAACTTAGCCTTCCTTTAATTTATGGGTTAGAAGGGAAGACAGCCCTCACAACTTTTGTTACCACCTAAACTCCTCTGTGAGATCCAAGAAGATCCAAGCAAGAAAATTATGTTTAAATTCACACTTGAAGGATAAGAAGCAAGGGGCAAAGACAGGACAGAGGGTTTTTAAAAGAGGGGTTATAGCACATGTGAAGTGACCACAAAGTAGAAAAAAATTTCAAGGCGCTTTTGATGTCAAACTAACCTAACACTGGCACTTCCTTGGGAATATCTTTTTTTTCACCAACACAACCTCCTAAAGTATTATAAGAACTTTATAAAGATTAACTCATTTAATTTTCAAAAGAATCTATGAGCTAAGAACTAAGTATCATCATTTTTCAGATGAGAAGTCAAGGTATAGAGAGCTTAAGCAACTTGCTCAAGGTCCAAAGTACAAATGTAGAAACAAGCATTCAAGTCCATGAAGTCTGCTCCAATTTTTTTGTTCTTAGCCAATATGTTAAAGAACCTTTCCATCTACTGCCAAGCTAATAAGGTATAGTAAATCTGACCCTAAACCTAAATATCAATATATGATTGAGTAGTTACTGAATGGTTAAGGATTGTGAATAAATTACCTGTTATACTTACTTTTTAAAGAAAGTTCTACCAATGAATTCACTTTTAGATGTGCTGGGTCGAAGTGCCTAATGGTATATGCATTCCACATATAAGCTTATTATGAAAACAACTCTATGATCTAGGCATTATTTTGTTTTATTTTATTTTTTACTTTTTTTAGCAGCATCATGCGACCCATCAGGTGCCTAGGGTGCCCAGCTTTCTTTTTTTTTTCAATTTTTTTTTTGATCATTAATGTACAATTACTTGAACATTATGGTTACTAGACTCCCCCAATATCAAGTCCCCCCTACATACCCCATTACAGCCACTGTCCATCAGTGTAGTAAGATGCTATAGAATCACTACTTGTCTTCTCTATATATACTGCCTTCCCCATGTCCCCACCCCCCTACATTATGTGTGCTAATTGCAATGCCCCATTTTCCCCCTTATCTCTCCCTTCCCACTTACCCTCCCCAGTCCCTTTCCCTTTGGTAACTGTTAGTCCATTCTTGGGTTCTGTGAGTCTGCTGCTGTTTTGTTCCTTCAGTTTTTGCTTTGTTGTTATACTCCACAGATAAGTGAAATCATTTGATGATCTAGGCATTATTATCCTCACTTTACAGTTTTAAAAAATTGAGGCCCAAAGAGATTAAGAAACCTACCAATGATTACACTTTTGTTAAGTAGGAGAAATGGGAATCAAACCAGATAAGCCAATGATATAAAAATCTGTATTTCTTTTTCTATTACTGTCAGTTATAAACTAGTCAAAAATGTTTATGTGACACTTAGACCTCTAGGAGTGGCCATTGTATTTTATAGATTCTGAAAAAGATATTTTAAAACTACATTTATTAACTATCAAAACTTATTCATCTTTTGAAGTTGTGGGGATAATGCAAGCGTGAGAAAACACCAGCAGGATAAATCACCTACACTCTTCATTTCATGTAAAAGTTCAGGCTTTTGCAATCAGAGTGTAAAAGTACCAAAAACAAAAAAAGGGAACCTGTGTGGGTAAGGGTGAAAGAGCTAACTAAGGAATTAAGAAAAATAAATAGAAGGGTTTAAAGGAAAAGAATCTGCAAAAGGATATAAGAACTGTAGACAGTGATGTGAGCTTATAGGAAGAAAGTAAATCCAGAGGGAAGGAGCTCTGAAGACTGAATCGATATCCCTAAAACAATCAGAATTTAAGAAGTACATTTAAAAAAACCTTACAAACAAGAAAAGGCAGTATCTAGCTAATCCATCTATTGAAATTTCAAGAGATTTGTCCTATATACAATTTACAGGAAAAAATTAAAAATACAAATATTGTAGAAAAATTATTTTAATATTTCTTTTTATTTCTAGAAATTTATAAATGAATAACCTGGATCTTAAGGTTGACAAAAGGCCTATCTAGTTTTCAAAAAGATTTATATATGTTTCAAAGAGATGAGAAAGTACTTACAATGGACAAGCTTTCTAAGGTAAGTGACCTAAGAAAAAGGAGAGGAGGAAAACCTCTTTCTTTATTTTCAACTGAGACTTAAGACTCATTTTCAAGCTGCATTTGTCCTTCCAGTGCATAACATTGTAACCAAGAATTGAAAAACAACATACTTTTCAGGATACATGGACTAATTTTTTTAACTGATTCTGTACCAGGCCATAAAGCAAACCTCAAGTTTCAAAGACTCTTATCACCCAGCTCACTGTCTCTGATAAAATTGTAAGTAAGTTAGAAATCAAAACTCCATACACTAAAAATTTTCAAACAAAAGATCTAAACAACTATTGGGTTAAAAAAAATCAGAACTAAAGTTTTAAAATTCTACAGAATGATGTCAGCAAGATGACAGAGTAGGAAACCGTGGACCTGCCTTACCTCCGCAAATACACCAATTCATTAACAATTCACAGACAAGTTCCCTTATAAGAAATCTAGAATTTCTAATTGAAAGGCTACTGCACCAGAAGCAAATATGGAACCAAGTTTATCAAAGCTGGAAGGGAGATTCTGGGTTCCTTCTTACCCTGACTTTGACTCAGTCCCACATTATCAGAAAGATATACCCTAGCTCCTTCCAGGGGAGGGAAAAAGTTGATTCATGCATCCAGTAGACCAACATTTTTAGTGAGACTCACCAAAGGACTGGCTTGGATCTTGCTATCTTGGACCTCTGACAGGCCAGCACAATGTAGCTGCCTGGGGTAGAACAGAGAAACAGTGTCTTGGGCTGGTAGATGTCATAACTGTTTCCGCTGCTCAGCAAATAACAAAAGGATAAATAAAAATAAAAAAATCCCAGTTCTCAGCTTCCTCTTGGAGAAAGAGTTTATATATGCATACAAAGCTTTAACTCTTCTGGGGCAGCCCCCTAAAATGGCATCTGTCTTGTGGATCTGGAAAACAGAGAAAGTGGTTTGGACTGGGGAGCACCATAACACCTTCCCACGACTCAGCACAGAGGAAGCAAACAATAACCACAGCTATGTGCTTCTTCCTGAGGAGAAAAAGAGTTGGTCTGGGCATCCAATACCACAGCTTTTCCTGGCTTCTCACTTGTGTGTCTCAGAATGCTGACAGGACCTGACATAATTTGGCCACCTGGGGTCAAATAAAATGGAGATGGGTTTTTTGCCTCACAATTGCTTGCATAGAGTGAGCAAATGAAAAAAAAACCCAGCTCCCACGTTCTGGTGAGAGAAAGAATTAAACAGCATCCAATAATCCAACTTTTCTGGGGATGGCAGAAGGAAATGAATTCTGTCTCATTTGTCCTGGTACACTGATAGGACCCAGTATATCCTAGACAGCTGAAAGCCTTAAAGAACAAAGAAAACAGGTTGGACTAGCATTAAAGCTTGAGAGGCTCCGAGAACCTCTGGCTGGGATGCTTGCTGAGGGTCTTTTCCCATACAAGGCCAATCTGTGAAGAAGAGGAAAGGTAGGCATTTTTTGAATGTGCAGACACTTACTACATTGTCAAATGAAGAATTATGAAAAGATGTTTCAAACAAAGGAACAAGACACATCTCTAGAACCTGACCCTAATGAAATGGATATGTATGATTTATCTGATAGAGAATTCCAAATAACCATCATAAAAGATGCTCACCAAGGTCTACAGAGCAATGCATGAATAAAGCAAGAATTTCAACAGTGATAGAATATATTATAAAGTACCAAACAAAAATCAGGGAACTGAATAACACAGTAACTGAACTGAAAAATATACTAGAAGAGTTCAACAAAAACTAGATCAAGCAGAAGGGATCAGTGAACTTGAAAAGTTACCTGAAATAATTCAATCGAGGAGCAAAGAGAAAAAAAAGAATGAAAAAGAGTAAATAAAGATTAAAGGGCTTACAGGACCATCAAATGGGCCAATGTACACATTGTAGGCATCCCAGAGAAGAGAAAAAGGACCAGAAATATTATTAAAACAAATAGTGGCAGAAAACTTCCCAAATCTAGGGAGATAAATGGACACCCAGGTCTAAGAATCCCAAAAGTTATCAAATAAGATGCACTCAAAGAAATCCATACAGAGACGACACATTATAATCAAGGAGTCAAAAGTCAAAGACAGAATTTTGAAAGCAGCAAGAGAAAAGCAACTTGTTATGTACAAGGGAAAACACTGCATAAGACTGTAAGCTAATTCTTCAGCAGAAACCTGGCAGGTAAGAAGGTAGTGGGATGATATATTTAAAGTGCTGAAATAAACCAACAACCAAGAATGCTATACCTACTAAAACTCTCCTTAAAAAATGAAGGAGAGATAAAGACTTTCCCAGACAAAAGTAGAGGTAGTTCATCACTACTAGACCCACCTTACAAGAAACATTAAAGGGAGTTCTTCACTTTGAAACAAATGGATGCTAAATAGCAATACAATAGCATAAGAAAGTATGAAACATTAGTAAAGCCAAAAATGTAGGCAAATTCAAAATGCTATAGTACTGTAATGTGGTGGGTAATCACTTTTAATTCCAGTACAAAAGTTAAAAGGTGAAAGTATTTAAAGTAACTGTAACTTAAAAAAAAATGTTAAAAGATACACAATATGAATAAATGTAAATTGCAATGATAACAGCACATGGGGGACATTTTAAAGTATATAGTTATTGTATTTAAGTTGTTATCAGCTTAAAATAGGCTGCTATAATTACAAGACATTTTATGTGAATTCCCAGGTAACCATAAAAATACCTGGAGAAGTTTAAAAACAGAAAAATAGCAAGGAATCAAAGCTATAGCAACATTAAAAATCAAAACACAAAGGAAGACAGCAAAAGAGGAAAAGCAGACAAAAGAACTACAAGACTAACTGTAAACAATGAAATGCCAATAGTAAATCTTTCCCAATCAGTCATTTCTTTCAATATAAATGGATAAAAGTCCCCAGTCAAAAGACATAGGATAGATGAATGATATATACAAACAGCAAGCAAGACCCAACTATATGCTATCTATAAGAAACTCACTTTAGATATAAGGATGCACATATGCTGAAAGTGAAGGAATGGGAAAAGATATTCCATGCAAATGGAAACCAAAAGAAAACAGGGGTGGCTTATATTATTTTAGACAAAATAGACTTTAAGTCAAAAACTGTCAAAAGAGACAAAGGAGGACATTATATAATGATAAAAAGGTCAGTCCACCAAGAAGGTACAACAATTACAAATATATATGCACCAACGCAGTGCACTTAAATAAATGAAGCAAATATTGAAGAACAAAAGGGAAAAATACACAGCAATATAATAAAACTAATGTAACATCTCACTTTTGATAAGGGACAGAACATCTAGACAGACGGAAGATCAATAAGGAAACAGAGTTAGGCAGGTGTTAGTGGGATGCAGGCAAATAGGGCTCAAGGCCCCATAAATTACAGTCAGGGTCAAGGCTTCATAGTAAACAAGAAACCACATCCTGGACAACTGGGAAATTCAGCCTGAGAAAAGAGGGGTTTTTTCTTTTGATCCTAGTTCCGCCATAGCAACAAGGCCTAAACAATCATATATTCCTCCATTTTTGTGCTTATAAACCCTAGACACTGCAGCCCTAATAGCATCCTCCCCTGGAGCCCCTTCCAATTAGTGGGAATCTTTTCTTTCATTTTCACTCCTCATTAAAAGCTTTGCTGGTTGCTCCATACTCTTGTCTGCTGGTTTCATTCCTCATCACCTCCAAGACATGATCCTGGGGAGAACAGTAACTCCTCCACCAGTAACATCTTTTGGGGGCTCATTTGGGCTCTTCTTTGCAGGGTGAGTACCAGCTGCAACCAGTCTTTCTCTTACTTTCCTTTTAGAGATGCACCAACTGCTGCACATAACATCAGGCACCCATCAGCCATTTAAAAAGGTGATTAGTGCACACTGCTGACCTTAAGACTCAGGTGTTAGGTTCCTCTGAGTCCCCCTGGGTTGATCTCCCATCTACCTTGGGATTCAGAAATGTTGGCTGAGTAGGGGCCAGAATTCTCTTTCAAAGCTCTCTTTGGATGGGAGGGACTGAGGGAGACAGGGAGACAACTGTGAGGTTCTTGTTGAGGCCACTCCTGGGTGGACACTTTAAGGTCTCCTCCTGAAACTCAGGCCGTGACTGTCCAGTGTCCAGTCGGGTATCCATAAGAAACTGCTTCTCATTTTCTGTCTCCCTCTTCTAGGAGGTGCAGAGGAAGTTGTGGGGAGGTTCCCCAAGTACCCTCTCCTGCAAGAGTGACTTGGGCAACCTCCTCTAGCTCCCTGAAAAAGCCTCTTATATGGATTGAGTGTTTGATTCTTTCTTGTCTTGCCAATGAGTTTCAGCCACCAAAAAGTTCACTATAGTTTCAATGAGACCAAAGGAATGACAATGGAACATTCTTGGAGTGAAAGGGTTTATACCCAATTTTATTCCCATGGTGGCAAGTCAATCACTAGAATCCTGTCCATTCAGAGTGAGTCTGCATGTAGCAAGCCAGTCTCTGCCTCTGGGACTCTCTGCCCCTGCAGCTGTCTCAGTCTCTGTCCTCTGCACAGCCACGACTCCAGTCTCGTCTCTGCTCTCCTGCAGCCTTACAGCTGTGCCACCACTTCATGCCCAGAGCACTGGGCGGAGCTCTTTATATAGAGTCAACAGCCATGTATTGCCTATAGGTGTGCAGTGAGTGAGTCAGACAGGGCCAGGTGAGAATCCTGGCTACAGGAACTCTCATTTTATCCACACTCCACCCCTCCAGGATTCTCTCCTCTCAGTCTATGGACCCGTAGTCCTCTGCAATGGTCCCTGTGCAAGGAAGCTCGAACATTGTTCTCCAGCCTCTCCAGCCAAAAGTCTTGCAGATACATAGGCCGGACTCATGGCTCTGTCTCTGACCTCTGCCTCTTTGGTCTTAATGGCTGGGACTGCTGCTCTGGTTCCAGTGGTTGCCATAGCTCCAGTAAGATCCTATTTGGCTTCCCTTCTAATTTCCTTCCATCTACTCCTGCCCGTATCAAATCAACCCACATCTGGGTCCTGGTAACCCTCACGGGGCCCCTCAAATTCCTCCTGTGAGTAACAGGTCTTATTTCTTTCCGAGTTCTCGTTGCTTCAGCTACTGTACGTGTCACCTCACATTTTGTAATTGCTGTCTCAAGGAGGGCTGCACTGTCAGGGAAGACAGCTTTCACATCTCTGATCCCAACAGAACAATTCCATCCACCCCTAAGTCCCACAGCCACCGGCTCAGCCTGAGTATAGGGGCGGACCACAGAGTGCTCCACAACCTGGGGAGGGGGCTGCTCCTCTCCTTGGGGAACTTTCAGCTGCTGGGTCTTTATTTTCTTTACAACCACTGGGTGTGCTTTCAACACAGGAGGGGCCAGTGCCTCTGGCACCACCCCTTCATCCTGCTCCAGCTCCTCCATTTCTGGGGCTGATGGCACCTTTCTCTCCCCTCCCCCAAGTGCCTCCTCTGCTACAGTGCCTCACAATGCCAGCTCAGTCTTCAGCAGCTCTCTTACCTTCAGCTCAATGCTTCGCAGCTGACGTTCTCGTGCCACCTCTGCCTGTGCTTCCCTCAGGAGTTCGTCTTTTTCCTTAACGGCCTCTTCCTCCTTCAGAACACCTGGCAGTGCTGCTGTCTTGTCTCCAATGGCACCTTGCTGTCAGCGCTCTCGTGCTGCCTCCTCCCGCATTCCAGGCCATCTCCTTCCTCAGGGAATCCACAGAGGTTTGCAGCTCACGTTCTTGTGCCGCCATTTCTTGGGTCTCCTCTGTAGACCTTTTTTAAGACTGTGAGAGGCAGCCAACCTACAGCCCCGCTGCCTCCCAGGCACTCTGCTTCCCAAAGGATCTGCTTACTATACCAAGGGCCACCCCTACTGCCTCAGGTGTCACCTCCACTTGCCTCCAGTCCTGGGGTGGGTCCCACTCCTCTAGGAGGCAAGCCACCTCAGACCACATACCAACTGGGGGACAATCCACTGTCTCCCCATTCACAGGCGCAGCCCTCTGAAGCACCCCTCCCATAAGGGCAGCCTGTCTTTTTCCTTGGTCAACAATGAACCCTGCCGACTTTTGCCAATTGTCTTGCCAATGGGTTTCAGCCACCAAAAAGTTCACTATAGTTTCAAGGAGACCAAAGAAATGACAATGGAACATTCTTGGGGTGAAAGGGTTTATACCCAATTTTATTCCCATGGTGCCAAGTCAATCACTAGAATCCTGTCCACTCAGAGTGAGTCTGCATACAGCAAGCCGGTCTCTGCCTCTGGGACTCTCAGTCCCTGCAGCTGTCTCAGTCTCTGTCCTCTGCACTGCCACCACTCCAGTCTTGTCTCTGCTCTCCTGCAGCCTTGCAGCCCTGCCACCATGTTGCACCCAGAGCACTGGGCGGAGCTCTTTATACAGAGTCAACAGCCATGTATTGCCCACAGGTGTGCAGTGAGCGAGTCAGCCAGGGCCAGGTGAGAATCCTAGCCACAGGAACTCTCATTTTACGCATATTTCTTTACTCCCCACTGTGAAAAAAATGATGTGCCCTCACTGGGACCCCTTTGGTTCCTTTTTTTCTGTGCCCTCCTTACTCTGGATTTAGGAGAATTAGGCACACATGAATTTAGTCAAGTATTGGCACAACAACTCTTACTGCCTGTCCCTGGTGTCCCATGGGGAATGGGAAAGCAGATGTCTGGGCAGCTCCCCCTGAATAAAACAAATTACTCACTGGATTCCAGGCCAAGCCATGAGATACCAAGTGGGTAAATAGCTTCACCTGGGGAGGTTGCCCCCTGTGCACCAGGTGAAGCCTCAAATCTGGACGGGGAGGGTTCTTTACTCTGAATGAGAAAGAACTGAGCAATTGGAAGAGTGTAGATGAAAAGGGAGTTCATTGGAGCAAGAATGGTGATGAGCGGCAGCAGCCTTGCAAGCAGCTGAGAGCAGAAAAGTGCAGACGGGGGGAGAGGAGGCTCGCGGTGTGTGGCAGTCTCCCTCACTGACTCCTGGAGCCAGGGTCACCTGGTATCACACGTCCACTTGGATCTGCATAGCATGGAGACTGGCCCCTACCATCCCAGGATTTAGGGGAACTGTGGAGCATGGGATGGAGTGAGATTATGCTCTGAGAGCTTCCTGCGGAAAGATTTTCAGTCAGACTGCTGGAGAGCAGGTCACACAGCTGTATTGCACCTGGGTAGCTCAGGCAGCAAGAACCTAAAATCAGAGCTCTCAGCAGCCCCATGCTACTTATCAGGAGTAAAGCAGAGACAAAGTGAAGACTTGGAAATGGAATGAAGTAGTGAATGGACAAGGGCACATGCTACTAGAAAAATGCAGTTAAGAAAGGAAAGTGTGGGAGACCTCACAGAGGAGTCATGCTAAAAGGCTGGGGATGTTCATGAATGTGACAAAGGGCCAGGGGGTGTATACTTGTCAAGTGGCTCGAGATGCTTATCTCTGGGGAAAGACATGTCTCCTTTCCTCCATTATTGTTAATTCTGCAAAATAAGCTTAACCCAAGAAATGTATTGATCTGGTTCCTCTCCAGGGTAGTGGCTTCTCTCTGGAAACTTATCAGTTAAAACTGTTTGCTTTGCTTTTAAGGTGGCTTCTGAGTTACACGCAGAGAGGCTATTGCTTCCACCTATCCTGTTCCAACCAGGGGCTTTTATCAATCTAACCTCCAGGGTTATGAAGGACCTCCTCAGTACCCAGCAGGTCAGGTGCCCCTTCCTAGTGGAATATATCTTGAGGTATCTCTATGGCAATGATCCCATTGGGCATGAGAAGTATACCAAGATCTGTACTTTAGACTGAAAATCGAGCTGTTGCATCTCAGACTAAGATGGCCCAGAGTCCTTCCCTGGGCAGCTCACGGGGACCAGAGCATAACTATGCCAGCAGTTCTGGGAATGGACCCTGTCCCAACACTGTCATGAGTGTGGGAGGGGGCACAGACTTCCCTTTAAGCAGGAAGGAGCAGGTCAAGGGATGCCTTGGCTTTCAGATGCCAGAAACAGAAAAGGGGACACACTTCTCTTCCCTGTTGTCTTTCACATGGGCAACTCGGAATCTAAGACCACTTCAGTTACTACTCCTCTGAGATGCACCCTTAAAAACTGAACAGCTTTTACCCTCAAACTCTGAAAAAGAAGCATATGACCTTTTTCTGCACCCATACCTGTCCTAAATACCAGCTAGGAGATGGGAAAAAATGGCCACCTGAGGGAAGTATCAATCACAATACTATTTTACAACTAGACCTCTTCTATAATAAGGAAGAAAAGTGGTCAGACATCTCCTACATGCAAGTCTTCTTTGCCCTAAGTGACAAGCTAGAGTGTGTCAAAAATGCCAGATAGACCCAAGAGTCTTAGCCATGATTACCACTAAGCCTGATTTCCCCACAGAAAGCAAGTCAACTTTGAGGCCACCCTGGGTGGAGATTAACCTCTCCAAGAGAAGGAGAGGACCCCTCCTTGAAGAGCTGGACCCTAATGAACCATTGGTGACCTATCAGGGTAAGAGTTTCCTCCTAGAGGGACTCAAGAAGACCAGAGTCAAACCTCTAAATTACTCCAAGCTTTCCTTGATCATTCAGGGCACAGAAGACCCTCCCTCAGGCTTCCTAGAACAGTTAAGGGAAGCCCTGGTTAAACACGCTTATCTGACCCCCAGATTCAATGGAACGGAGTCTGATCCTCAAAGATAAATTCATAACTCAATCTGCCCCAGACATCACAAGGAAGTTACAGAAGCTGGCTTTGGGGCCTGGTAGTGCCCCAGACCACCTCCTGAAGGTGGCTACAGCAGTCTTTTACAATGGGGATTGAGAGGAGGCTAAGGTGGGACTGGGGAGATAGAAAGAAGGCAGCCCTGTTGGAAGCTGCACTCCTAACTAACCCTTCAGAGGACACCTTATGGCTCCACTGGGTCGGTGCTAAAGTTGTGAGTGTCCAGGACACTTGAAGAGAGAATGCCCCAACAAGGCGAGAGGGCCTCCACCCAGGTCGTGTCCTAGCTGCAAAGAAGGACATTAGAAGGCAGACTGTCCCCAGAGGTGAAGGTTCTGGGGGGCAGGACAACCTGCCATCATGGCCCAACAGGACTGAAGGGGCCTGGGGTCTCCCCATACAGCTCATGTAACATGAGACATCACCCTCCAGGAGTCCCAGGTAGTCCTCTTGGCGGAGGAAAAGGGGATTAATTTTTCTCCTAGATACGGGAGCCTTCCTTTCAGCCCTATGTCTCCTGCGAGTACAACTGCAACTGGAGTTTCTGGGAAAGCCCTGATTTGACATTTTTCACATCCTTTAAATTGTACCCTATTGTTTTCCTATGCCTTTCTCATAGTCCCTGAAAGCCCTACCCCATTGCTAGGTTGAGACATCCCATCCAGACTAGAAACTAGTAGCTCCTTGGCAGGCCCTCCTCCTACCCCTGTGGAAACAGAGATAGACCCCAGTGTGTGGACCACCCAGGGAAAGACAGGCAGAGCTTGTTCAAGCTCAGCCAGTAGAGATTAGATTCAAAAACTCAGCTACCTTCCTCAACCAGAGGCAGGTACTCCCTGAGGCCTGAGGCTTGTAAGGGATTGGGGAGATGTTATCACTAATCTGAAGTCCCAGGGCCTCCTGGTGCCATACAAAAGCCCATGCAATACTCCTATCTTGGGAGTCCAGAAGCCTAATAGGGAATGGAGACTGGTGCAAGACCTCTGCCTGGTGAATGAGGTGGTGGTTCCCATCCATCCTCTAGTGCCAAATCCATACACCTTATTGACCCAAATCCCTGAAAATGCCAAGTGGTTCACAGCTGTTGATTTGAAGTCTGCCTTCTTTTGCATACTCTTGCATCCTGACTTTCAGTATCTTTTTGTCTTTGAGGATCCTTCCAACCAGGCTACCCAACCAACATGGACTGTCCTGCCCCACAGGTTCAGGGACAGTCCCCACCTACTTAGTCAGGCCCTGTCCAGAGATCTGTCAGACTTTCCATTTCCCTGAGTCCAGGTCCTACAATATGCAGATGACCTTCTTCTCTGCTCCTCCTCAAAAAAAGATTGCCAGGAAGGAACAAAAGCCCTTCTCAGCTTCCTAGCAGAAAGAGGGTATAAAGTTTCCCAGAACAAGGCCCAACTGTGTCAGACCTCAGTAAAGTACCTAGGCCTTGTGTTGTCTGAGGGATCTAGAGCTCTGACTATTGACAGAATAAGACCCATCTCCACCTTCCCTCTGCTGAGGACACTAGAACAGCTCAGAGGCTTCCTAGGCATCACTGGATTCTTCAGATTATGGATTCCTGGATTTGGAGAGATAGCTCATCCCTTCTATCAACTAATCAAGGACACACAGGCCAGTAATACACAAGTCCTAACATGAGAACTAGAGGCCCAACGAGCCTTTGAGCAGCTAAAGAACTCTATTGCAGGCCCCTGCCCTAAGCCTCCCAACAGGGAAGAGTTTCAACCTGAATGTGACCGAACAGAAGGGGATAGCTCTGGGAGTACCGACTCAGACTCAAGGCCCAGCCCAACAACCTATCGGGTACTTAAGCAAGGAACTGGACATAGTGGTGAAAGCGTGGCCAGCTTGTTTGTGGGCCATGGCAGCAATAGTCCTTTTAAACCCTGAGGCCCTAATGCTGACTCTGGGGAATCACTTGACCGTGCTCTCCCATCATAATGTGACAGGACTACTGTCATCCAAAGGAAGCCTCTGGCTATCCGACAGCCACCTCTTAAAATACCAGGCTGTGTTATTAGAGGGAACTGCCACTCAGATAAAGACATGCCCACCCCCTCGATGCAGCTACTTTCCTCCCTGATGAATAAGGGGAAGAAGAACACGACTGTGAGAAGGTAATTCTCCACACTTACATGGCACAGGAGGATCTAAGGGAAACTCCTCTAGAAAACTCAGATCTGATTCTTTTTACAGATGAGAGTTCATTTGTGGAACTGGGAGCCCAGAAGGCAGGACATGTGGTAGTATCTCTCACTGAGACCGTTAAGAGTTTTCTCTTTCCTCCAGGAACCAGGGCCCAGTTGGCAGAATTAATAGCTCTAACCAGGGCTCTGGAAGTGAGTAAAGGACAGAGGGCTAACATATACACTGACTCTAAATATGCCTTCCTTGTCCTCTATGCCCATGCTGCTATTTGAAAAGAAAGAAATTACCTCACTGCAAATGGACCCCCAATTAAATAGCATAATGAAATTGACTGGCTACTCTGCTGTCTTCTTCCCCAAGGAAGTGGCAGTTATACTTTGCCAGGGGCATCAGAAGGGAGTGGATGAGGTATCTGAAGGGAATCAAGGGGTTGACTATGCAGCCCAGGAGGGAGCCTGAGCAACTCAGTCCACCATTGCTATAGCCTTCCTGTTTGGGGAGCACTCCCAAAATCAAATCAAACCCCAGTATTCCCAACAAGAGACAGATATGGGCCCTCCAAGAAGGGTTAATCTTGCAGCCCTCAGGGTGGTTTCAAAATGAAGAAGGGAAACTTCTCTTACCAACAGGTGGAAATTGTTAAAAACCCTTCACCTGTCTTCCCACCTGGGGAGAGATGGGACCTCCCAGCTGGCTAACAGACTGTTTTAGGGACAGGACATTACGAGACAAAACAGATATCAAGCTCCCATGAGGAGCATCAAAAGAAAAATTCCCTCAGCCATCGATCAGCCTCAGCAGGGATGCAAACGACTGGGACATTTCACTAGGTGGATAGAGGCCTTCCCCTGCAGAACTGAAAAGGCAAAGGAAGTAGTCTGGACCTTGGTGAACAAAACCATCCCCCAGTTCAGACTGCCAGAGAGCCTGCCAAGTGATACTGGGCCAGTTGTCAAGGCTGCAGTAACTCAGGGAGTCTCTCCTCAGCTCTGGAAATACAGTATCACCTCCATTGCTATTGGAGACACCAATCCTCAGGTAAGGTAGAGAGAGCAAATGAGATTCTGAAACAACACCTAAGGAAGCTGACCCAAGAAGTCAGTCTCCCTTGGATCTCCCTCCTTCCTACTGCACTCATCCAAGTCAGAAATACCCCTCAGCAAGCAGGCCTTAACCCTTTTGAGTTGCTGTGTGGTGGGCTTTTCTTGACCAGTGACTTCCTTCTCAACACAGAGACAGCTGCACAAGTAAGGCAAGTCACCTCCCTGGCCCAATTCCAATGAACTCTCCAGAAGCTGGAAGCTCAAGCAAGAAAGGAAGGAAATCCTCTTTTTGAGCCAGGAGACTTAGTCTTACTTAAGACAGTGCCCTCTACTGGTCTTTATCTTGCCCCCGTCTGGGAAGGACAGCATACAATAATTCTCTCCACTCCCACCACAGCAAATGTAAAGAGACACGAGTCTTGTATACATTACAACTGACTGAAGCCTTGGGTGTCTGAAAAGCAAGCCCCACTCTGAATGAGGAAGACTCCCTTCCCTCTTATCCCTGCGAGCCTGTAGAAGATCTGAAGTATTTGTTTAAGCAACGGACACCTAAGATAAGTACTCCATGATTCCAGAGTCCTGGGTCTTTTTTGGCATCATTGTGGGAGTGGGACTTGTCATCTTCCTTATTGACCTGTGTTAATGTGATCCCCCTCCCATTGGCTGGCAGTATTTCTGCCCCTGCTTGGTTTAAAATACAAAGAATGGCCTTAAACCTAGCTTTATCACTATTATTGACCCCCTCCTTATTGGGTCCTCTCCTGGCAGCAGTACTCTGGTAATTAACAAAACTGCTAATCTAACTAACCAACCCAATTGCTGGATCTGCCCCCACTGTGATCATCTGGAACATGATATAGGTCTCCTTGGCCTTCTGATATTGCTAGAAACAATTGCTAATACCATAGCACAATTTTGGGATTTTTATTATACAGCTTACACTACCACCAGAAATGATGGGAGTTGGTGGAAGCCCGTGGCTCCTCAATCCACAATGGGTCACTCCATCACCAGAGGAACATGTAGGCAAAGTCAGCACCTAGCTGCCAAAGCTGGTCTGTGCTTCTTTAATTTCTGGGGCTCCAGTCCTCTCTTAGGAATCCTCGGCTTTTCTTTCTGTAACACCACTTTTATGTATAATAATACCTTTCATGAGTGGGAACCACAGTTCCAAGGGGATTCCACTGAAGAGGAAGAAGATTTTGACATCTATAGTCTTCATTATACCACCACCCAGGAGCCATATTTCCGAGGCAACACCTCTGGCCTCTGATTATGGTGGGGCAATAACAAATTCAATACCGCCAAGCATTACGCCAACAAGGCTTGGGGCAAAGTCAACAATTGATTGAGGCAAGAGACTCTTTGGCATTGGAACTGTGACAGGGACAGTCCTCAACATCTTCAGTGGCAATCCCCAACCTTACCCTCCCTTTAACATCATTCAATTCATTTTCAGAAGCTTTCACTGTCAGATTTCTCATACTCATAACCAGTCTCTCACTGGCTTCCCTCCCTTGTGTGCAGACAATTATTTCACTGGCATACAACCCTCTCCTTTTGACCCCTTCCTGGATGTGTTACTGCAGCACTGGCCTAGAAGAAGCCTAGTGCCTCAGACCCCTGATTTCAGCAGGCTAGCCACAGACAGCCCAATATTAGAATCAAATAACCTAGGATACTCAATATTCTGTGGCCTCTTTTGGTATATAGGGATTCCTGAACTCAAGAGGAGTATTAGCAACATTTCTCTAGTGAAGCAGGGTACCTGGAAAGCAACAGTAGCTGCCACAGAAGCCCAGCAAAAAGCCTTGAACTCCTTAGCTCAAGGGGTCCTCCAGAATAGGAGAGCCTTAGATGTGCTCACTGCCGAGGCTGGTGTGCTATGCTCAATGAGACCTCCTGTTTTTATATTAATACCTCAAGACTAATAAAAGAGAATCTATAGAAGATCAAATAGAATATCCGTCTCTTTAATGAACTTACAAAAAGGGAAACTCAGCGCTCCTGGCTGGGCCATATCTTCAAACCCCTCACAGGGTGGGTGAGGCCCTGGCTGGCACTCTTTATTCCCCTCTTTGGAGTAATAGTATTTGTTCTCATATTCAGACCATGTTTACTTAATCTTCTAATTAAATTTGTCTCCTCTCATTTAGAGTCCGTCAAGCTCCAGATGGTGATGCAAATGGAACCCCCCTATGACAGTCCCTCACAACTTTTACCATGGGCCACTAGATAGGCCACTCAGAGAGTGAACCCAAATTGTCATTCCCCAGCCATCGCCCATTGCCAGCAGGAAGTAGCTTGAATGGTCTTCACCCTTCTCCCTAATGGCGATTAGGGTTGCCTCTTTTAAGTGGGGATTGAGACAGGTGTTAGTGAGAGGCAGGCAGATAGAACTCAAGGTCCCAGTAAGTTACAGTCAGAGTCAAGGATTCACAGTAAATAAGGAGCCACATACTGGACATCTGGAAAATTCAGTCTGAGAAAAAAAGGGAGTTTTTCTTTTGATCCTAGCTTGGCCATAGCAACAAGGCCTAGCCAGTCCTGTAAATTCCTCCATTTTTGTGCTTAAACCCTAGATATTGCAGTCCTAATAGCATCCTCCCTTGAAGCCCCTTCTGATTAACAGGAGTCTTTTTCTTTCCTTTACACTCCTCATTAAAAGCTTTGCTGGTTGTTCTGTACTCATCTGCTGGCTTCATTCCTCATCACTTCTGAAACATGATCCTGGGGAGAACAGTAACTCCTCCACCAGTAACAAGAGGACTTGAGTAAAACTGTGGACCAAATGGACCTAACAGACATACACAAACACCACATACAGCAGCAGCAAAATACACATTCTTCTCAATACACATAGAACTTTCTCCAGTATATATATACATATCACAAGTTAAGTGATGAAACAAGTCTTAACAGACTTAACAACACTGAAATCATGAAAGATACTTCAGAAAGTATATTTTCTGAATATAATGGAATGAAATTGAAACCAATAGCAGGAGGAAAACTGGAAAATTAAACAACATAATCTGAATAATCATTGGGTCAAAGAAGATTAGAAAAGAGGTCAAGACACATGAAAACCAAAATACAACATGTGAAAATGCATGATGTGCAATAAAAGCAGTACTAATGGGAAGTTTATTACAATAAATGCCTACATTAAAAAAGAAGATATCAAAAATCAACCTAACTTTAAAATTAAAGAGCTAGGAAAAGAAGAAAAAACTAAGTCCAAGCTTAGCAGAAGGAAGGAAATAACACAGTAGAGAAGAAACAAATGAAATAGAAGATGGAAAAACAATAGAAAAAAAAATAAAACTAAAAGTTGTCTTTTTGAAAAGATAAAAGTGACAAGCCCTTAGGTACACTAATGAAGAAAAAAGAGAAAAGACTCAAATAAATAAGGTCAGAAATGAAAAAGATATTACAACTAGATAACCTAAAAGAAACAGATAAATTCCTAGAAATATACAAACTACCAAGTCTGAATAATGAAGAAATAGAAAGTCTGAACAGATAGATGTATAACTAGTATAGCAATTGAATCTGTAATCAAAAATATCCCAACAAAGACAAACCAAGGACCAAGTGGCCACATTGGTGACTTCTACCTAATACCAGTCCTCTCAAACTCTTCCAAAAAACTAAAGATAAGAGAATGCTTCAAAATTCACTCTATGAAATAACCATTACACTGATACTGAATCCAGACAAAGACACCACAAGGAAAGAAAACTATAGATCAATATTGCTGATGAACATAAATGCAAAACTGAACAAACTACTACCAAATGGAATCTAACAGCACACTAAAAGGATCATACACCATGACCAAGTGGGATTTATCCCTAGAATGCAAGGATGGTCTAACATATGAAAATCAATTAATATGATATACCACATTAACAGAATAAAGAATAAAAATCACATGATCATCTTAACAGAGGCAGAAATAGCATTTGACAAAATTTAACACCCTTTCATGATAAAAACTCAACAAATTAGAAATAGAAGGGAAGTACCTCAGCATAATAAGGGCCACACAGGAAAATCTAGTATCACACTCAATGACAAAACTGGAAGCCTTCCCTCTAAGATCAAGAACAAGATAAGGAAGCCATTCTCCACTCCTATTCAACATTGTACTAGAAGTAACCAGAGAAATTAGGTACAAAAACAAGCCAAAGGCACACAAATCAGAAAGGGAAAAGCTGTTGGAACTAATAAATTCAGTAAAGTTGCAGGAGAAAAACTCAACAACTAAAAATCAGTTGTATTTTTATATACTTACAGTGAGCTATCTGACAAGGAATTTAGGGGAAAAAACCCTATTTAAAATAGTATGAAAAAAATACTTAGGTACAAATTTAATTAAGGAGGTGAAATATTTGTGTATTGAAAAATGACAAAACATTGATGAAATATATTAAATAAAATCAGACAAATGGAAACATATCCCATTTGCACACATTAGAAGATTTAATATTGTCAAAATGTCCATATTATCCAAAGAGATCTATAGATTCATTTTGATCTCTATCAAAATACCAGGACATTTTTTAAAGAAATAGGAAAAATATTCTAAAATTTATATTGTACCACAGAAGTTCCTGGATAGCCAAGTTCATCTTGAGAAAGAAGAACAAAACTGGATACGTCATGCTTCTTGATTTCAAAATATATTACAAAGCTATGGTGATCAAAGTAGTATGGTATACTGACAAAAAAGACAGACTTATAGACAAATGAAACAGAATAGAGAGTGCAGAAACAAATCCATAAATATACAGTTAACTAATCTTCAACAAGGGTGCCAAAAATACACAATAGGGAATGGATAGTCTCTTCTGTTCATGGCACTGGGAAAACTGTATATACACATGCAAAAGAATGAAGTTATACCCTTATCTTACATCATACATAAAAATCAACTCAAAATGGATTAAGGACTTAAATATAAGACCTGATACCATAAAATTCTAAGAAGGAAAAATAGGGGAAAAGCCTCATGACATTGGTCTTGGCAAAAATTTAATAGATATGATGTCAAAAACACAGGAAACAAAAGCAAAAAAAGACAAGCAAAAATAAACAAAAACAAAAACAAAAATGAAGAACCTCATAAAACTAAAAAGCCTCTGTATACAGAGGAAACTAGCAACAGGGTGAAAAGCCACTCTACAGAATGGGAGAAAATATTTGCAAACTATATATCTAATAAGGGGTTAATATCCAAAATATATAAGGAATTCCTACAACTTCCTGGATGGATATTTTTAGCCTTAAAAATGTTTACATATAAAGAAGTGGTCCTGGAAATAAATAAGCTAAATATCCCACTTAAGAAATTAGAAAATCAATTGAAAAATAAATGTAAGGAAGAAAACAATGAACTTTAAGGAAAAGATACAATAGAGAATATTAATACAGCAAAAAATTTGCTAGCACAAATACATTTGACAAAATTCTGAGGTTTTAAAAAGGGATGACACAAAAAGAATAATGAAAAGTATTCATAATTTCAGGTAACACAAGATAATATTAGCAACTTTATACCCATAAATTTTAAAACTGAAATGAAATGAGACAAATTCCTAAAAACCCATTAACTGACCAAAAATTGACACCAAAAGAAATATAAAATTTGAATTCTATTATCTTTAGATATATAGAATCAGATGTCAAAAATTTTCCCATAAAACAAACACCAACCTGAAGAAGAGGGAAAGAAAGTAGGGAAGGCAGGGAAGACAGGAGGGAGGAAAGAGGGTAAAGAACACTGACCAAATGAATTTTAGGAGACAAGTACAGTCCTGACCAAGCATTGGCTAGGATATGGAGTTATAAAAATAAAGTTACAAAACAAGGCATTAGCAAACTGATTACAATACATGAAAAGCATAATATGTCATGATCAAACTGGGTTTTCCCCAAAAAATTTAACATTAGAATATAATATTGATTAATGTAGTTCACCATGTGAATGGATTATAGCAGAAAAATATGTGATTATTTCAACTGATGCAGCAATAGCCTTCACTGACATTCAACACCTATTCATTAAAAAAGAAAACCCTCAATAATCATAGAAAGTAAAACGGAGTCAACCATTTCACCCATTAGACTGCAGAAAAGTTAAAGCCAAAGAATATTAAGCATAGGCATTTGTAGATTCCATGCAGGAGTGAAACTTGATACCATGTCATCATGTTTGTTGCCCCTACCTTACCACTCAGCAATTCCACTCCCAGGTACATATCCCAGAGAAACTTTATTAAACAAATGCACCAGAGGTAAGTAAAGAATATAGCACTGTATTTTTTAATAACAAAAGAAAGAAAGAAAGCCATCTATGTATTCATCAACTGTAGGATAAATAATTAAGTTTTTGCAAAATCTCACATGAAATAATCTACAGCAAAAAAATGAGTGAATCAAAACCACATACATCAAAACAGATCAGTCTCAGAGACATAATGCTGTACAGATAAAGCAAATCACAGAATGTATATATAAATTTAATATATATATTTTATGAATTTCGGAAACAAAATCAAATCATATTTTAGAAATACAAACAGATGTGTGGGACTGAAGAAAGGCAAACAAGGAAATTCAAATATACTGAAAATGTTTTATTTCTTAAACTGATTGTTGTTGGATACATAGATATTTTATTACTATGTTTTTTATCTTACTCAAATATTATTAATATTCCTTATCTATTTTATATTCAACAAATAAATTAAAAATATATCAAATGAGGAAAATAAGGGTATCAATTTTTTCCCCTGTTAATGTGATATGGTTGCAAACTAGTATCAGCTGATGCTGAGGTTTGCTTTTTTTCATAACAAGTGGTTCCTGAAGAATTCAGTTCTGCACAATACACAATTTGTTGGCATAAAGATGAAATTGCTGCACAGCGTGCATGATTTATTGCCTTGGAAGATCAATGTGCTACTTACCCACTTTGTTAAGTAAAAAAGATGTGCAAGCAATAGTTTTTTAATAGATTCCCAAATGTCCTGCCGGTCTTGTCTTTTCAGTATATTAGAATTTCCTTCACTTTCACTAATCTTTCTGTTTTATGTAACTCATTCTGTACAAACATATTTTTCATCTTTTCTATACCTTAAATGCTCAAGGACATAATGGGGAAACTGGGGAAATTCATCTTCAAATCAATATTCAATTCTAAAAAATAACCTGAAAATAATGCAATAGTCTCATATTTTCATATTGATGATCGATTTTGTGCCTCCCACATTTTTGCACAGCAATATTTAGATTTGGGACATGTGAACCATAAGGGAGAAAATGACTACAAAAAGATTTATTTTTTAATCATTGAAATTAACACAATAATTTCATTACTATTAATGTAATAAATACAGGAAACAAAGCTTTCCTAAACCTAAAGTCAAATAAGCTATGAGAATAGCACCTAAAATATAGTTTTATATTTTAACATAGTGTTGACAGAGTAATTGTTAGTCTTTTATCAATAAAGTAATCCCTTTTATAATATGTTCTACATTGGATATATATTTATATTTTAATATCAATATCAATGTAAAATATACTCTGTAGTCCAATTTGGGGGACTCTTAAAGTTTATAGTGATATGGTTTTTTGTCCTTTAATACATGGTCAGGGTTCATCCATTTCTACATACCTATCGAGATTTTTTTAAACCCTTGAGAGTCTGCAAATGAAGAGTATGGTGACAAGGACAGTAGATCACATACAGAAGGAAAGGAACCATTCCATACACTCTAGTAAAAGAGGGAAAACATTAAGATTTTTATATAGCAATAACAAAGCAACAGAGAAAAAATAGTACAACAATTAAACAATTATTCTTAAGAGTCTAGAGGGAAGAGATTATTGTGGATTTCACAGATCTGGAAAGTCTTAATGGAAGATGAAACAGGAAAGAATAAAGTACAATGTAATTAAAGAATGAGTACAATTTAGATTGGTAGGCAGCCTTTCATGTTAAAAACAATTTGGGCAGAAAATGAAGACAGAAATGCATACTTTAAAAAGACAATGAAGAGTAGAGTACAGCAATTGTATTTGTCTCTACCTTCACAGGAGAATGGAAAATTATGGGATTCACCATGTGACAACTTGCAGCCAGCACATCTAATTCCAGTCCAAGACCCACCAGAGCTTGTTTTCCATGTCACAATGACTAGCAGTGTTTCACGAAGCAGTTGCTCTGTCAGTGTGGTCCTAGAGTAAGGACAGTGTGAATGGGAGGACCAGCTGAGTCTCAACGACATGTACCATGCACTTACTATTAAGACACTGAGATTTAGGAGCTGCCTATTACCAACACATGACCTATCTCATCCTGACTATTTCACAAAGGGAAGATTTAGAAAAATTAAGAAACATGAGTTCAAATAAGATTATGGAGAAGTTTAAATGCCAGGCTAAAATGTCTCAAGTTTATTAGATAAATTGTGTGTAGGAAAAACACTGCTGTCCACATCACATCTGGGAAACTGACAGTGGAGCCCAAGCACCAGCTGCCTGCACTCATGTCTGCTGGTGATGCTCTTCTGCTCATACCATAGCAGAAACAATGGCCTGCACCTGCCTGATAGTCATGAATGCATTTCATTGGCAGAATTTTATTTCAAAAGTTGATATTGTGCTACCTCAAAACTTGAAGGTGAGGAATAAAACAAACCTAAATATGTATTTTCATTATACTGTTCTACTTAGATCACTTTCATAACTCAGTTTTTGAAAAAGTATTTCAACATGAGTACTTATTCTCTTCAAGTAGTACTGAGCATTATGTGAGGTCCAAATATAAATAAGACATTGTCCTTGCCCTAAAATGATTTAAAATTTATTAGATTAAGATGTTGCTTAGAGTACATATTAAGCATTCTCGTCACACGTAAACAAAGTTATCTATGTTAGGTGATAAATGTATTAATCTTGATTTTAGTAATCAGTCCACAATGAGTATGTAATCAAATCATAACACTGCACATTTTAAATAAATATATTTGTCAATTATTCCTTAATAAAGTTGGGGGGATGTAACTTCAGAATATACATATCCCAACATGTTTATATTGTTGTAATTTAGAACTACTCATTAGAGTCACACTTATTATTTAGAGTGATATTTTTCATATCTAATATTTATTATTTTTTCAAGAAAATACAATCTCCTACTGAGGTAACACCTGCCACAAAGATCTTAAAATTCCAACTATTTTTACAACAATTTATACTTCTCTTCATATCTGGGTCTAATGAGATTACAGTTTTATTTTTAATTCTGTCATTTTTTAGCAAGCATACTCCCCCTAATTTTTTAACAATTGCTTGAAAACATACACTTGATTTGTTAATTCACATAAAATTTGTCTATAGCCTTATGAGACCACATAAATAATAAAATATACTGTCTACATATAATCAGATATACCTACACAATTTCAAACCTGATGTTGTTAATGGTTAATAAGCAAACTAATTAATCGTGTTTTTATTTATACCTCCAATATCAACACTAACTTGCTTTTCTAAAACCAGTGATTCTGGCTTAATTAAGGATATTGGTAGCAATGAGTAAACTGAAATGTTTTTGAAATTCCACAAGCCTACATTTGACATCAAGTCAGATGTGAATAGCATTTTCACATGATAATATCGGTTATCTTGGGACAGAAGGACTGACCTTGGAAAAAGTCAAAAATTTAGTTTTGCAATACTTGCTGTGTGTATGCGTGCACAAGATCCCATTAGTAAAGCAAATAAATTTACAATATTGTAAATATGTAGTCCCATTCTATCTGCACAAACTGAAAAATTGTGACTTAGAGTATTATGGTGCCTCATTATTTGACTCAGACATTTAGGATTGTCCTATGGACTTTAACTCCGTCCAAAAGTGGATTCTGAACACTAAGAAATTGTAACTACAAAAATGAGTGCTTTAAAGTATTTATGCCTAATGGGTTAGTTAGCATTTGTATTTTAACTAGACTTCAATAAGAAACAGGGTACAGGTGCTAGAGACAGTTGGCTCCCATTCAGCTATGTAACGTGTCGGCGTGTCATCCCTAGTCACCCGATGTGTGTGTGGGCCAAGGGAACAAATCCCAGACAAGCTAGGTAGGTCGTGAAAGTAAATGACCAGGAAACCAGATTGTGACACTGTACCTAAAGAGCTGAAGTCCACATCAAATTGAAGATAAAAGGTGGAAGTCTGGAGCTTTCCACACTAAAATAAAAGCAGGTAAGGAAAAAAAATGAAGAAGGAGAGGAGAAGGGAGGTGGGGGGTGGGGGGAAGAAGCAGTTTCTGGCAACAGCTTTGTGTTACCTGCTGCCGGACTGCATTAGTAGGCGGGAATATGGTGACGGAGTGTCAGCCTCACTTAAAGGTCGGGTGACCAACTTTTTTTTTCAGCTTTATTGAAATACAATGACAAATACTATTCTGTAAATGTAAGGTGTACAACATGATAATTTGGTGTATATATATATACATATATCATAGAATGATTGCCACATGCAGGTTGGTTAACACATCCATCACTTCACACAGTTACCATTTTTTTGCGTGTATGTGGTAAAAACAGTTTAGATTTACTTTCATCAAAGTTCAGGTATAAGATACAGTGTTGTTAGCTATATTCACCATGCTGTACACTGGATCCCCAATGTACAACTTACAATGAATTTATTCATCTTATAATTGAAAGTTTGTACCCTTTGACCCACATCTCTCCCTTTCCCCATTCCACCTCTGAAGCCCCTGCCAACAACAAACCTACTCTGTTTCTATGAATTTGACATTTTTGGTTTCCACTTATAAGTGAGATTATGCAGTATTTGTCTTTCTCTAACCTATTGAATTAGAAGGAATAATTAAAGAAATAACATTGGCACAAAAGATACATTTTTTTCCTAATATTTCTGTCTTCTGAAGAGCAATTTAACTTTTTTAAGCTTTATTGGATATTTAACTTCTGTAGGCTACATTATTGTATACTCTTAAGGTATATGAATGAAAGCCTTTAAAAGTAAATATAATTGACTGATTAAACATATAAATTTCCTATATTAAATTTCAAAAATGATATTGACTTTTTATTTTGTCCTAGGATGTTTTTACTCTATATCCTTTTCCATTAATACTTCTCAAAACTAACTGCAGTCTTTCGGACAGCTTTGTTTTCTTTTCTGTGTTGGCAAACTGAATGAATATAGTCAAGAAACATAAAATTCACTTTGACTTGTGGCTCTTCTCTTGTCAAGCACACATTACACGGATTCTTGGTGTCAGTCAAATGTGATGGCATCATGTAAAATATCCTTCCAACACAAGTGTTCAATAATGGGACTATTAGAATTTTACTTACTCGAATTGTGGGAATTTATTTCCAACTCTCCAAAAATTTCTATTCAATTTTATACTGACAGGATTATTTTGGAAAACCAGGTGTTAGTCAATCAGGTATTTCTGTATCTACAAATTCACTATAATTGTTATCCATGTCTAAAATGTCCATCATTTTAAAACTCTTCAAAGCACACTAGATGGCATCATACATTATACTTCTCTTTCTCAGGGCACAGAGGTAGTATGTACAGTTTTGGAAAACTGCATACAAATTTCCAAATTAGAAAAAAATCATTCTTCTTGTCTCACACTTTAAAAATATGATTTTACAGCAAGTCAGCATCCCATATATATTCGTATATTCTATAGTTAGTAACTATAATATTATAATATAGACACATATTTAAGGAAGCAGTTCCTTTCATTTCTATAAAGTTGAATATCTCATTAAGTTTTCTTTATATTTTGAGTAAACTGAAAAGTGACCAAAAATTTTTATTACGAATGTTTCAATATTACAAGGAAGTATGTCACACCACTTTTTGTAGTGTTTATGTACTAGGTGTTCAGGACATTTAACTGGTAAGATCTTTTTCATTATCTTTGGGAAGAAACCCTACCTGTGAAATACGAAGATACATGAGCAAAGTCTATTTTGTATTTAGACAAGATGTCAATGATTTTTTTGTTTTGTTTCCTGTGATTTTACTACAATCTTCAGAGAAATCAAGAAAATGTTTTGCAATTCCATTTTTCAAATCAAAGTGCCTAAGAGTTAGGAGGAATCTTTTATGTTCTATAATTTGAGGTATTGCTTGATTTACTATAGAAAGCATGAATGTTACTTAAGATCTGACAGAATCACTTCAACACATTTGTTAAAAACTTTCTCTTGTTCACCCACAGGACATTCTGAGGTTAGTTGCAACCTCAGAAACTAACTCTATTCAGTTTCACAGAGGAATCAAGGGATTGATACAAAAATGTGTATTCTTCCCTGTAGAATGCCAAAGCTAATTCAGGAGCTACTATTTTTTGCTAAGCATTGGTTTCTTCTTGGGAGGAAAAACAAAAAACTTTGATTGAATTAGGAATACTTGCCTGTGTTATCACAATTTGTGGGATCCATTCCCTGTATAATCTTTCACATTCCCTTCTTTACCATGACCAATCCCAAATTATTTTCTGCAGTTCTGTTTGGGGCATTTGCCTTTCTAACACAGTTGTATATGTCCATCTATCATTAAAATAACACAGTAATTTATACTTTTTCATGATGTCTTTATCATGCTGGAATTGGTATTGCCATCAATCCCATTTTCATTTTCTGAACTCTTAGAAAATATGGTCACCTTTAAAAAAAACAACATTTCATAGTGTTAAAAGTTCAAATAGCAGTATCTCAACACAAACCACAACACTTGGACAAAGTCAAAGACAGATTAACATTCACTCTCATAATAGCAACGTCTTTAAATTACATACTTTAATTGCATCCATTGGTGTGAGTCACAAATCATGGCTGCCAACATCAGTGATTACAGGAAAAGGAGGCAACAAAAAACCATGACAGCGACCATAAAAGGTAGAAGACTTATGCCACATTTGTTTCACACTTAAAAAAATGTTTCCAGCCTCTAGTTTTGAGGCCACTTTGAGCATTTCATACTTTTTCTCATCCTTCCTCATTCAGCCCCAAAACAGAGTTTTTACACTCTTGGGAGAGGTTTCCTAGGACAAGATTTTTAGCACTAAAACCTGCAGAGTACCAAGAAGACTGGGATGACTGGTCACCTACTTAAGCAAACAAATACTTTAGCCATCAGCTGTATCTATATACCACATACCTTTGAATGAACTGATCAGCAAGTAACTACCTGTTACTCGAAAAAACAGACCCCTTAATCAGACTGGTTGAAGCATGTGAACACAAACTGAGCAATCATCTTTGGAAGAAAATGGGCCTTATCTTTATGGGGGCATGATCAATTCTTGATAGGGACTAACCTGTATTTTGCTGATATGCAGAGTGGGATTTCCTCATAGACAGCAGTAGAACTTAGAAAACTGGTCTCAATGACCAAATGTGAAGGTTGAGGTTTTTAAGCTATCATACCTACAAACTTCAGAAAGCTCAATATGCATCAAAGGAACTTCCTTACTATGTTATAATTTAGGTGCCCAGGTCTCAGATCTCAGGGACTGCAGTTAGTTAGTCTGCTTGCCATTTATACAAGTTTAATAAAGCCTCTAGTAAAGTGATTGGAGAACTCTTGTACAACTTTGCATAATCACAGACAATTATATATAAACCTATACATTTGGAGAGCCACTTCACAGGTAGGATTTCCCCATAAGCTTAGAGTTTCTACTTAAGCCCTTTATAGATCTATAAACAAGAAGCTAATAAGCTGGAAAACTTGGCTATTAGACATTCATGCACTTTGAATTTTTAAATGATTACTGAGAGCTCTTCTTTTTGGGATCCTGTTGAACTAGGAAAACTTCAGAGCACCAAGTAATGAATGTTTCATCTTCTTGTAATGCACAGCCTGAACAAACTGTCCCTTAATCAAGACCAGGGTAAAAGGGCTATCATCTTTACTCTGAAATTCAGTCGGGTGTCTAGTTTTAAGATAAAAGTTGTCAGAAATACAGACAATTTTACAGAATCCAGAAAACTAAGCTTCTAGTATGAAATAAGCCCCACCAATGAGCATAGCACGTAAGTTCACTATTTCATTTCCTTTCATCCATGTACTCTAAATAAAAAAATGCAATAGTGAAATTATATTTGGCTGTTTTTTAAATCTGTGAAGCGGCTCTTTTGGGTGAAATGTCTCTTTCTCAACTGTTTATTACTGAATTCTTTTTTCCTTATAAGAAAAACACAAGAAACAAACTAAAAGTCAGGAAAACCAGGAGTTAGTTCAGCCCACCACACTGTCTCTCTTCATGTAAAAGAGTCATCTTTCACTAGGCTGATGAAACAAAGTCCAGAGTCTCTTATGTGAGTTTCCCTTTCCACTCAGACACAATTGCTCAGTAATCTATTCTAAAGAGTTCCTGGGAAAGATGTTTACTTTCTATGCTTATAGTGCTGAAGAGATTGTATATGATACTAAACAGTATTATGTAAATAAAAATATCATTCAGATTATATAGAGAATACAAATTAAACCTGAAGCTTGAATAAGAAAAGCTATTATATAAGCAAATTATATACTTTTTTGTATTAAAATATCATTGATATACAGTTTGATGAAGGTTTCATATGAACAACATTGTGGTTTCAACATTCACCCATATTGTCTCACTCCCACCCCCATTGCAGTCACTGTCTATCAGTGCAGTAAGATGCTATACAGTCATTACATGTCTTCTCCATGCTGTACTGCCTTCCCTGTGACATACCTAAATTGTGAGTGCTAATTATAGTGACCTTAATCCCCTTCTACCTCCCTTCCCTTTGGTAACAACTGGTCCCTTCTCAGAGTCTATGAGTCTGATGCTATTTTGTTCCTTCAGGTTTGCTTTACACTTTTTATACTCCACAAATGAGTGAATTCATTTGCTATTTGACTTTCTCCACCTGGCTTTTTTAACTGAGCATAATACCTTCTAGATCCACCCATGTAGTTGCAAATGGTAGAATTTCTTTTCTTTTTTATGGCTGAACACTACTTCATTGTGTACATGGACCACATCTTCTTTATCCATTTATGTATTGATGGACACTTAGGTTGCTTCCACATCTTGGCTATTGTAATTACTGCAGCAATAAACACAGGGGTGCATATGTCTTTTTGAATCTGGGATCTTGTCTTCTTTGGGTAAATTCCTAGGAGTAGAATTACTGTGTCAAATGGTATTTCTATTTTTAGTTTTTTGAGGAATATCCATATTGCTTTCCACAATAGTTTAATTAATTTATATTCCCACCAACAGTGTAGGAAGGTTCCCCTTTCCCTGCACTTGTTTCTTGTCTTTTGGATTATCAACCATCCTAACTAGTGTGAGGTGGTATCTCATTGTGGTTTTAATTTGCATTTTCCTGATGATTAGTGATGTGGAGCATCTTTTCATGTGCCTGTTGCCCATCCACACTTCTTCTTTGGAGAAGTGCCTGCTCAGACCCTCAACCCATTTTTAGTCTGGTTATTTGTTTTTTGCGTGTTGAGGTGTATGAGTTTTTTATATGTTTGGATGTTAACCGCTTGTCAGATAAATCATATATGAATATATTCTCCCATACTATAGGATGCCTTTTTGTTCTGCTGATGGTGTCCTTTGCTGTACAGAAGCTTTTTAGTTTGATGTAGTCCCACTTGTTCATTTTTGCTTTTGTTTCCCTTGCCTGAGGAGATGCATTCAGGAAAGAATTGCCCATGTTTATATTCAAGAGATTTTTGCCTATGTTATCTTCTTAGAGTTGTATGATTTCATGACTTACATTTAGGTCTTTGATCCATTTTGAGTTAACTTTTGTGTATGGAGCCAGACAATAATCCAGTTTCATTCTCTTACATGTAGCTGTCTAGTTTTGCCAACACCAAATGTTGAAGAGACTGTCTTTTCTCCATTATGTATTCATGACTCCTTTATCATATATTAATTGGCCATATATGTGTAGTTTATATCTGGGCTCTCTATTTTGTTCTATTGATCTATGGGTCTGTTCTTGTGCCAGTACCAAATTGTCCTGATTACTGTGGCTTTGTAGAACAGCTTTAAGTTGGGAAGTGTAATCCCCACAGCTTTTTTCTTCCTTCTCAGGACTGCTTTGGCTTTTCAGGGTCTTTTGTAGTTCCATATGAATTTTAGAACTATTTGCTCTAGTTCATTGAAGAATACTCTTGGTATTTTGATACAGACTGCATTGAATCTGTAGATTGCTTTAGGCAGGATGGCCATTTTGACAATATTAATTCTTCCTATCCATGAGCACAGAGCAGATTTCCATTTATTGGTGTCTTCCATAATTTCTCTTATAAGTGTCTTATAGATTTCAGGCTATAGGTTTTCAACTACTTGGTTATGTTTATTCCTAGGTATTTTATTCATTTCAATGCAATTGTAAATGGAGTTGTATTAATTTTGTATCCTTCAACTTTGCTGAACTCAGTTATTAGTTCTATTAGTTCTTTGGTGGAGTCTTTAGGGTCTTCTATGTATAGTATCTTGTAGTCTGCAAACAGTGACAGTTTAACTTCTTCCTTACCAATTTGGATGCCTTTTATTTCTTTCATTGTCTGATTACCATGGGTAGGACCTCCAATAGTATGTTGAATAAAAGTGGTGAGAGGTGCATCCTTGTCTTGTTCCCTATCTTAGAGGAAAAGCTCAGCTTCTCACTGTTAAGTATGATGTTGGTTGTGGGTTTGTCAGAGGTACTTGACTTATTATGTTGAGGTACATGCCTCTATACCCATTTTGTTGAGAATTTTTATCATGAATAGGTGTTGAATTTTGTCAAATGCTTTTTCAGCATCTATTGAGATGATCATGTGATTTTTGTCCTTTTGTTGATGTGATGTATGATGTTGATTTTTGAATATTATGCCATCCTTGAATCCCTGGAATAAATCCCACTTGGTCACAATGGATGATCTTTTGGATGTATGTTTTAATTGTTTGCTAATATTTTGTTAAGCACTTTTGCATCTATGTTCATCAGGGATATTGGTCTGTAATTTTCTTTTTTTGTGGTGTCTTTGTCTGGTTTTGGTATTATGGTGATGCTGGCCTTATAGAATGAGTTTAGAAGTATTCCCTCCTCTTCTACTTTTTGGAATACTTTAAGGAGAATGGGAATAAGCTCTTCTTTAAATGTTTTATAAACTTTAGTTGTGATGATGATGGGGAGAGTCTAGAAACCATAATGTTGCTCATGGAGATTAATGATACCAAAAAAAAACAAAACAAAAAAATTCAGCTGTGAAAACATCTGGGTCAGGGTTTTTGCTCTTAGGTAGTTTTTTGATTACCAGTTCGATTTTATTGCCAGTAATTGGTCTGTTCAAATTTTCTGGTTCTTCCTGGGTCAGTCTTGGAGGGTTGTATTTTTCTAGAAGGTTGTCCATTTCTTCTGGTTGTACAGTTTGTTGGCATATAATTTCTCATAGTATTCTCTAATAATTCTTTGTATTTCAATGGTGTCCATTGTGATTTTTTCTTTTTCATTTCTGATTCTGTTTACATATGTAGACTCTACTTTTTTCTCAATAAGTCTGGCTAAGGGTTTATCTATTTTATTTATTTTCTCAAAGAACCAGATCTTGGTTTCATTGATTCTTTCTATTGTTTTATTCCCAATTTTATTTATTTCTGCTCTGATCTTTATTATGTCCCTCCTTCTACTGACTTTGGGCCTCATTTGTTCTTCTTTTTCTAGTTTCATTAATTGTGAGTTCAGACTGTTCATTTGGGACTGTTCTTCTTTCTTGAGGTAAACCTGTACTGCCATATACTTCCTTTCAGAACTGCCTCCTCTGCATCCCACAGGTTTTGGGCTCTTGAGCTGTTGTTTTCATTTATCTCCATATGTTGCTTGATCTCTGTTTTAATTTGGTCATTCATCCATTGAATATTTAGAAGCATGTTGTTTAGCCTCCATGTTTTTGTGGGCTTTTTTGTTTTCTTTGCATAACTTATTTCTAGCTTCATACCTTTGTGGTCTAAGAAGCTGGTTGGCACAATTTCAATTTATTGAGGCCCTTTTTATGGCCTAGTATGTGACCTCTTATAGAAAACGTTCCTTGTATGCTTAAGAAGAATGTATATCTTACTGTTTGGGTAAAGTGTTCTGTAGATTTCTGTTAGGTCCTTCTGTTAAAATGCATTGTTCAGTGCCTCTGTCTCCTTACTTATTTTCATTCTGGTTGATCTGTCTCTTGGAGTGAGTGGTGTGTTGAAGTCTCCTAAATTGAATTCATTGAATTCTATTTCCCCCTTTCTGTTAGCATTTGTTTCACATATTTAGGTGCTCCTATATTGGGTGCACAGATATTTATAATGGTAATATCCTCTTGTTGACCTGACCTCTTTATCATTAGGTAATGTTCTTCTTTGTCTCTTGTTGCTTTGTTTTGAAACCTATTTTGTCTGATATAAGTACTGCTATTCCTACTTTTTTCTCCCTATTATTTGCATGAAATATCTTTTTCCATCCCTTCACTTTTATCTGTGTATGTTTTGTTTGAAATGAATCTCTTGTAGGCAGCATATAGATGGGTCTTGTTTTTCTATCAATTCTGCAACTCTATATCTTTTGATTTTTGCATTCAGTCTATTTACATTTAGGGTGATTATCAATAGATATGTACTTATTGCCATTGTATGCTTGAGATTTGTGGTTACTAAAGGTTCAAAGATAGCTTCCTTACTATCTAACAGTCTATTTTGAATAACTTATTACTCTATTTCAACTACAGTCTTAAGGCTCTTTTTTTTCCTCCCCTTGTTCTTCTTCTTCCTCCTCCACTCTTCATATATTAGGTGTCATAGTCTGTACTTTTTGTGTATCCCTTGACTAACTTTGTGAGTAGTTGATTAAATCCCCCCATTGTATGTTTTATTTCAGATACTGTATTCTTCAGTTCTGAGTGGCTATTTTTGAGGATTTCTATCTCTGTTAAAGTCCTCCCTGAGATGCTGAATACTGTTCTGCAAATTTGTGAGCATCTTTATGCCTTTAATTTTAATATCTTTATCAGGAAGATTGGTGATTTCAGTGAGGAGAATACTCTCTGAAGCTGCCATGGGCAGAGCTGCCCTCCCTCTGGCCTGCTGCAGTGGTGGAGGCCACAGGTGAGTGGGACCAGTGCCTGCTGAAACGAAAGAGCTCCCGGGCCTGGCTCCTGCATGCAGTTCACTGGCTGGCCTCAACTATAGGACTGAGCAGGCTGGGGATTCTCCCCCTGCCTACCTGGGAGTAAAGTGTGATTTCACTGCTAGCCAGCAGGGTTTGCACTAGTGCAAGAAGTCTCCAGGCTGTGTTGCCAGCCAGGAGGATGGAGCATCTGAAGCTCCTGAGCACTCCCAACCTGTTGGGCAGAGGGCAGGCTGGGGAAGTATTGTCCACCTGACCTTTCTCCTCAACAGAGAGCACTGTGCAATCCTTGCCCCTCTAGCACCCCTCTCACTGCTGGGAAGTCTTTCAAACTGCTCGCTCTGCTTTCTTTCTCAGGGGGTCCAGTAGAACATGCCTGTTCTCACAGGCGGCTAGCATCTCAGTCTCCCTGAGTTTTCTACCCATCTATGTTGTCCAGCCCCACTAATCACCAAGGTACCATCCAATGTGGGCTCATGTTCAGAGCAGATCTCCAGGGCCAGGTATTCAGGGTCCTGGGCTTCTACTCCCTCCCTGCTCATTCCTCTTCCTCCTGTGGGCCAGGGTTGGGGAAGGGCTTGGGTCCCAGCAGATTGCAGCTTTGTCACTTTGCCCTCTTCTGCAGGATCTTCTCTTCTTCCCCAGATGTACATGGTCAGTTCTGAAGTCTTCAGGTTGATTTCAGGCTTAGTTATATTTGCTGTATTTTCATGTTCTGTGTGATTTTGGGAGGTGATTTTTGCCTTGCCTTCCTACACTGCCATCTTTTTTCCCCAGAATCCATAAATTATTATTCTCTTATCTAATATTTCTAAATCTTGACCCTAAATAAACCAGTTGTTTATAATTAGTGTGATAATTAAAGGCTTGGCTTTCAAATACTTAGAAAACTCCCAAAATAATGAAGAACAGTAATACCAAATATTCACCAAATTCTTAATTTGGGCTGAGTACCATTGTAAGTGCTTTATGTGCATCAACTTATTTATTCCTCCTAACAATCTTTTTAAATAACTACCATCATTATCTCCATTTTATAGATGAAAAAACTGAGACCTACAGAAGTTTAAGTAACTTAAGTCATAAAACTAGTAAAAAGATGAGTTAAAATTAAACCTTCTTTGATATTCTAAGAATATTCAGTACTGTTATTCCCAGTGTGTAATAACTGTAAATATTTATGTTCCTTAAAAGAACACTTAACTTCAGTAGTATTTCAATGTGGTTTGCCAAACAGCTGGTTTGCTTATAGGTTGTCTTGACCAATATGGAAAATTCGTTGAAATCATGTAAGCCCCACAAGTTTAAACATACTGTCCTCCTATGCCGCCTGTGTATTATTTCCTTCCCCATTCAGCTATTTGGGGTTAACAGCCTCTTAAATTTTTACCAAGCACCTGATACAGAAGATTTGAGCATTAAGGCCTAATTATCTGTTAGAGAGCTATTGGCCAGCCAGTCCTTACTGAGAATTTTTAGAAGCACATCTCCTGTGTGGAACCACATGAGACAAGCTGGATCACAGAGAGTTTTCAGTTAAGTATGTAACTGTACCTTACTTCTCTTGAAACTCTCTAACAATATTCAGAATGCAAGGGAGTCTAACAATTCCTCACAACCTCCTTGAAGCCGTCAAGATCATTCTTTGAGTCTTTGTTTTATACGTGAGGAAATAAAGCCAAAAAGATACATACTTTCTCTGAAACATTCAAACTGTCCAGTCAAAGCACAAAAATTTGCTCAGCTAATTATTAATGTTTATTTCAGTGCTATACTAACTAGTCCTTCCAGGTTCTAGATGTCTTAATCTTAGATATTAAGAGTCAAAAATGCAATGAGGAAGGGGAAGGGACTAGGGCATATTGGAGATCTTGGTTCTCAACTTCAGGGGGCAATGTTGCCACCTCTATCCAGTTGATTGTTTCCCTAAGGGAAGGAAGGCACAAAGGCAGAAATCTGAATTGTTAAAATCTCCCAAGTTTTTAAGGTTGGTAAGTACACTTCTATGGCAACCAAAATCAAATGCATGAAGGTGGCAACACGTTCCAATTCAAATACTCTCACAGTAACTGAAATTTACTAGTTTTTGGTCCACTTTTTAAATGAGTGCATCTACCAGAGGTTTTGTACCTGATTATTTCTGCATCACACAGAGCGGGGAACAAAGCAGAAAAATAATGGTAGCATAAAGACTGGAATTCAAAACCATCTGCCTTCTTTGCCATTCCCTGACCACATTAATTTTAAGAATTATGTGACCTGAAGAAAGTATACTCTCTCCAGTTTACAAAGGAGACAAATGAGTTGTTCCCCACCTTCCCCCACCCCCAAACTTCAGACCTATAATGGGAGTTTGTAGAAATTTATGTAAATACAGTTCATGAGATTCAAAGAATTAGGAGCTAATTTTAGTTCTACAGCCACTTTGCTTAATGACCTAACATCTCTGTGTTCCATAATCATCAAAGTAACATTCGTAGGTGCCCTAAGTCATGTCTCTAAAAGGTTGTGAAGATCCCTCCAGAAAAGGATCACTGCACCATTTTGTGAAGCCCAGAGAGCAATGCTGTGATTTCAATAGTCAACACCCAACTGATGATTTAACAGCCAAGGGAGAGATTCATGAGGTACGATGCAGCCTATCCACTATGTCTGGCATTACTTGAAAGCAGTGTAATCCATCTCCACAATGGGAAAGGGACCTAGCAAGATGGGACAGCCCCAGAGAACAGCCACAAAAATTACTGAAGAGTTGAAAAAACAGAACTAAAGGGAAAGAGCAAAGGAGTCAGGACTATTAGTCCAGAAACAAGAAAACATTAGTAATTTAGTAACTGTTGTCAAGACTCACTCTTGACCAGCTGTTTTCCATCCATCACCATAGAGACTATAACTGAAGTAAATGAATTTAAGTGCCTTAGAAATTTCAAATAAGTAAATGGAGGCCTTTTCAAGAAGCAACAGGAGCTGACAGTAGTCATTGTTGTGGTGTATTCCCTTCTGAACAGTTTTTAAAGCAGTCATCTCTTCTAAATGGATTATATTTAATTTTGTTTTATTCTAGGCTGGATTTTAATCTAAACTAGTAGTTATTTTTTCAAGGGTCACGGACCACTTTGAGAGTTGTATGAACACTACAGATGATTAGAAAAATGCTGAGGTTCACACAGACACCAAAATTCTTTAAGAACACCTCAATAAGATGACACCTGAAATTCCTTCCAGCTATGAGTTTCAGCAGGGTGCTCTGACATGCTATATAAGACGTGAACTCTTTGTGTCCTGAGTATTGCACTATTTTCCCCAATTTTCTCTCATTTCTGGCATCAGATTTAAATCCCTAAGCTTCTATTCTTCCTGCTCTACATGTCATCTAGACACCAGAATCCATGGCTGAAACAACAGAGAATACTGCTTGGGCAGAAAAAGGGTGGGCAAAAATAAACCTTCCCTAAATCTCTGATGTTCCAAGCCTCAAGGCCCACTTTTGGGAAAGCGGGGAACCACGGCCACACCACACTCTATATGCCCTTCATCAGAAATCAGGCAGAACTGCCACACTGAACAAACACTTTAGCACTAGAGAGCCATTAGGCTCTTCCTAAATCAGCTGAGTCAAGCACATTAAAGTTGACACGGCTAAAGTGATTTTTAAATTATGGTTTAGCTTGAGACCAACATTGAGTATGGAGCATCAAGTCTGAAAACAAGTAAAACTAAACTAGCAGACATTCTGCTTAAATTTTGTGTCTCCTCTAGAGCTACCTAAAGTTGTCCAAGCTGCTGTTCCCAAGCACCCACTATAATCACCACCCTGAAAAAAACCCTGCAAATTTTAACCTCTCCATCTTCAGAATATCTCCATCAACACTTACTCATAAACTAGTCCATATCTGAATGATGTTTTACATGGCCTTTAGAGAGACATTATTGTATTGTACCAAAAAGCCTATACTCAAGAACCAGACTGCATAGTTTCAAGTCCCAGTGGTATTACTTATTAGCTGTGTGACTTTAAACGAATTGCTTGATCTATCTGTACTTCAGTTTCTTCATACGTAAGATACAGAAAGTAATAATTCTCATTTCAAAGATTGTAAAGATTAAGTGAGATAAAGTATATAAAGTCCTTAAAAATGTGTGTGGCACATAGTAAGTGCCCTCTGTAGTAGTGTTAGCTATTAGTATTTTCATACACAGTATCTCATTTGATCCCCATAACTGCTTTGGTAGAGAAACAGAGAAATAATACTTATTATATAACTGGGCTAAGGTCACACAGTGAGTGTTAGAGCTAACTGGTGCTGTTTCCTTTCTATCTGTGGGTCATAAACTTCGTTAGGTCACAGACCCTCTGCGAAATTTACAAAAGGTATGCACCATTTCCTCTCCCCCTACCAAAAGAAATGCATACCTAAAAACCACCTAAATTTTTGCCTATAATGTTTAGGGCTCAAGAACAATATGAAGCCCATCTACAAACCCTCTATGGATCCCAATTTCAGAATTTCTTGTTCTTCTCCAAGATAATAATTCTTTTTATGTTGTTTTCTTCTAAGTTCAAAACTCCTTTCTGTCAATGATTTTCAGACAATATGGCAACTCGAGTATTTGAAATTAAGCTTGAATCATGGATCCCCTGACACTATTGCTTCTACATTTATGTCAGCAAGTTCATCCCCTCTATGTTTAGATCATTAGCACCCATTACCTCAGTCCCATTTGTTTCTTGATTGCCTTCTGCTTCTATAAACAAAAGTGAAGGTAATGACCCCCACCCCCAGTTACATTTCCACTCTTTCTTAGCCCACACCAAACTTAGATAAAACTGGCCTCAGCAAAACTGGCAGGAATTCAAGCAACTATCAACCTTTTTGAGACTCTATTAGTCCATCTTTTTTTTATTCAATGGAAAATTAAACACAATATTACATCTGAACTCATTTTACACAAATATATAGAATGTTTCTGTTCTCTTAAAACCACTATTTTGCTTCCTAAGACATCTTTGGGGAAAGTCAGTCAGTATCAAAATTACAGTAGATGCTTTCTGCTTGTTGTTGCTTCAGATGCCTATAGGGAGAAGAAGATGGGGGAAAAGAATCCATTCACTGGGAATCTGACCAGGTAATGTGACTTATCTCAGTAACTCACTTCAATGAGTCGTCTTCTTGGAAGACAGGCAGCAGCTATGTGCATTTGCACAGCTGACGTCAGCTGAATTTTATGCAATCCCAGAGCACAGAAATAGAAAAAGTCTAACTCTGGAGTAATTAGCATTCACCCATAGATGACCCATAGTACACTTCCTTAAACACAAAATTATAATTACACACTGAGCCAGAGCAGCATAAGCTTTCCCCGGAAATCCCAACTTCCTAGGAAGGAAAAAGTAGATAGTCAAACTATGGAAATAAATTTGGTATTAATACAGTCTATTAACTTTTCAGTCTCAATTAAGAACATTTTCATTTTGTAACATTATCTTGGAATTCTAAAAACTGGAGTAGACAATACCTCCTGATTCATCAATTCTAAAAAGAGCTTATGCTTCATAAACTAAAATAACACCAACTTTTCAATGAATTTAGGAGCCATGGAATGATACCTCCATGAAAAAAAAAGAATTTTCAAACTTCTATAAAATAAGTACATCATTAGCTTCATTGTCATGCAAAAAAGAAAACATATATAAACCTTATGAATGATGTAGGATGTTTTCCAGAAAGAGTACAAAAGAACTTAACTGGTAGGGAGAACACAGCCTCCAGTGGTGTCAAATTAACTTTTTGCCTTGTTTCTTTTCTCATGAATTACTTTGAAAAAGAAAAAGAGGTCTGTACTGAAGGCATCAGAGAGCAGGGAACCATCCAAGAGCATAAACACTCCCCAGTCACTTCCAACAGTTCTATGATATGTGATAATTCAACAAATAGTTACTGAGCACCTAACAGGGATCAGACACTGTCCTAGACAGAAGAAACACAAAGTTCCATCCAGCATCTCTCCAGCCCCTACTGAGACATAAATAATTACAAGAAGCATAATAACTGCTATAAGATATATACCAGCTGCTAGGACAGCCACTGCTAACACCATAAATGATATGAAGCCAGAGGACCACAGTGTTTATGCCAACCAGAAGCAGACTAGGGGTGACTCCAGCCTGCATCTCCAAACTCAGTTGCTTGGGTGGTGGTCCAGATCCTTTGAGGGTGTGGGTCTAAGCTTCAAGGTTTAAGAAGACAGTACAATTCCAAAGCTAGGGCCTAAAACATTGGAAAAGAGAACCTTGAAATTAAATCCAGCACTACACTTATAACCTTGAGAATGAGTAAATATGGTTTGCATTTGGAGAGCAGATTGCATTTTCCAAAAGGCTTTAGAAATTTCAATTCTTATGCCATTTGTGATATTTAAAAGACAGACATTATTATCTTCTATCATTATATATTATCTGCAATATATCCCTTATATAAAAACTTTATATATATTATAATTACTTAACAGAGTATGTATTATATGCACCAAATGTAATACAAATAGATAAATCATGCATTTATTATACATAGATAATAATGTATTACAAACCAGTGTCTTATGTTTGCATTTTAATTATTTAATATTTGCCTATCCCATTAGAATGGACTCTCTGAGATTTTGTCTGTTTTAAACATTGTTACATACCCATGCTTAGTTAGAATGGGGCTAAACTCACAGTTGGTATTCAATATGTATTCGTGTTGAATGAATACAATTCATGTTGAATGAATGTCTAATGAGGCTTAGATCTGAGAAAATGAGTCAAGTTACTTATGCATAGTGAACCAGTTAGTTTATGGAAGACACAAGATAGAATACAAGTCTCCTGGGTCCTTCAAGCTTCTACCAGGTTTCCTCTCCATCACAAGACCTTAAAGGAAACAGCAAGGAAGATGTTGTTTTTTTTTCTTCTTTCCCATTGTCTGCCTGCACTCTCTTTTCTCCATTATACCCACCCTCTCACCACCAGTGGATCCATCAATAACAAAGGGCCTATGGATATCACTTAGGAAACAGCACCAACCAATGAAGGGCTGGATTTACCAATATGAGAAAGCCAGGCTCGTGACTCTCATGCTGCCTCTGAGGTCCTCCTTTGCTTTCATAAGCTGCTGGGATAGGCCTTTGGTTAACTCCTATCTTTGTTTTTAAAAAGATTCTTTTTTTGGCATACTCTGGTAAAAATATTAGAAGAAGAGCCAGAAAAAAATATCTAATACCCTCTGCTATAACATTGGCACTGTTTTAATAAAAGAACTTTTCTTTATTCTAACAACATAGAATGGTCAGGTCACAATTACAGGCTGTAAGATAAAAACCATTGGCAATATCAACTGTGACAGCAGTGAAGAGATTATTCAGAGCTTTACTTGAGAGTAAGAAAAATAGGGAAGATTCTTCTTCCCCAAGACGTCATCTTCTGCTTGAAATGCTCATATTAATTAAACCTTGAATTAAGGCACTGAAGATGCTGTTAATACACTCATGGTCTTTTGTTGGGACATCCCAGTAAAAGCATCAAAAGCAAAAGAACTTTGGGGTCAAATTAAAGTATCAAAAAAGTTAAGAGTCATATGGCAATACTCTCAAAGAATTGGATACAAAACAGGGAAGTTTAGAAGGAGGAGGAACAAACACAGATGGTTCCTCTTCTTTTCTATTCCCAATCCCACTGTCCTGATTTAAGCTCTCATCATTTTAATCTAAATTATTAATTGTTCTCTGGCTCTAGTCTCTTCAAATTTCCAAACTTCCAGTCATCCCACAACTGCTAACTGAGTGATAAATGTAAAATATAAATCTGATCATGTCATTTTCATACTTAAAATTCATCTGTAGTTCCTCATGCCTAAAGCTGAAATTCAAACTGTTTAGCATGGAAATGAAATGGCCAGTTTCTTGTCTACTTTTCAAGTCGTATCTCCTACTTTCCCACAAGTACTCAGGTATTTTGTTAACCATTTCCAAGTGAAGGGAGTGGTCTACCACTTAAGTCCTTGCAGTTTTTTACAGCTCAGCTAACCATATTAATAATTAAAAGTTTATGATCCCGAACAAAATTCCAGGCTCTGTGCTAAGCGCTTTAAATAGCTACATTTTCTCATTTAACTCCCCCCAAACTTACACATGAATCCTTGTTAACTACCCATATATATCTATAGATAGATAGATGATGGAAAGATGATAAATAGATAGATGATAGATAGAGATTCTTTTTTCACATGAGGTAACTGAAGTTTTTAGTGGTTAAGTAACTTACTCAAGTTGGTGGTAAGCACACTAAACCTTCAACTAAGGTCAGCTTGAGACCACAGTGAGGCTGTTAACAGTCATGTCATAATGACTGCTAAACATAAAGACATACATTAAAAATGTAAACTTGATATAACTACACTCTAGGTTCCGGAAAGGAAGAACAATTCAAACTCACCATCGCTCTCATAGTTCTCAAAGTTTAGCTGATAAAAAGGAGTATTTGGGGGAATATGGTATTCAGGATGTAAAGTGATAATATATTTTTAATACCTAGTGTACAAGTTGCTGAGCCCAGTGAATGGTTCATTGTAGATAATAAATATTTGTGGAGTAAATAAGTGGAAGGTCAATTCTCTGAAGAAAAAAATGCAGTCTACTCTTTCCTCTAGTTTCTCAAAATAAACCAAACTAAGCAAAATTGGGATAGCACTGGATACCTAGATAATATATATTAGATCCTCTGAGAATTGCTGATATAGAATTATGCTGTGGGATGATGCCATTGGTCTGGTGAAGCACATGCTATGGAGTGGGCAAAGATACTCTCTTAAATTTCACTGCGTTTTTTCTTTTTAGAATTCCTGGGAGAAATGGTTCTCTGGAATAATTTTGCTTTGCCTGAGAAATTGTTGTGCCTGAATTTTGAATCTGTAAACCATGGTATCACTATATTTTTTTCTTCTGACATTGTCTTCCTGAAGGCTTAGAGTCAAATCTCTGATCTACCCTAAGCAAAAGTACTGAAGTTCATGTTACACAACTTACGCAGTGGTCTAAATTTTTATTTCAATTTATAACTCTACCTTTGTTTTCAATTTGCCTAGTTTCTCTCCACTACATTCGTTTTATACTTTGTGCCATTTATTCATTATAAATCTTGAATAAGAACATCTATGTGCCTGAAGTACTCTTGTGGAGTTCACTTTTTTATTGTTTTGTTCATTCATTCATTCAACATGTAATTGCAGATCCCATATTCTGTGCCAAAAACTGTTCTAGGTTCTGGGAGTTACACAAAAGTAAACCCCCCCAAAAAATCTAAATAGTAAAGGTAAAGGATTATATTCTAGTTGGAGAAGAAGACAACAAATACGGTAAATAATTAAAATACTGAGTGTCTAGGTAGTAGTAATTGTCAAGGAGAAAAGTTATCCTAAAAGGAGGAGTAGGATGTTTTAGGGGCCACAAGGGCATAAACAAGAATATTATAAAGAGAAATATTCATCAGGAAAGTGAAATTTAATTAAAGATTTGAAGCAGATAAGACAGTGATCCATGAAGATAACTGGTGAATAAAAATTCAGAGAGTTTATGGTGGTCAAACTGTGCAGAGCCTTAAAGATTATTCTAAGAATACTGGCTTGTATTCTCAAAGAGATGGGAAGCCACTGAAAATATTTCAGCGAGAAACTGATGTGATCCAGCTCATATCTGAACAGGACCACTCTGGATTCTCTGTTGAGAACAGATTCAGGACATAAGACACAAGCAAGGTGACCTGTTAAGAGATACTTCCTTAACCCAGGCAAATGATCATAGTGTCTTAGACCAGGAAGGCAACAGTGGAGGTGAAGTCACCAAATTCTGAACACATTTTCAAAGTATAACCTACACTATTTTCTGATGAATGAAATGTTGGTTGTCAGATAAAGGTAAGTATCAAGAATGATGTAAAGGTTTTTGGTGTGAAAACTGGAAAAATAGAATTGCCATTAACTCAGGCGGGGAATACTGTGAAAGAAGTAGATTGTCTGGGTTTGGGGATAACAGGAGTTCAATTCTGCTCATATTAAGCTTAAACATTTATTATGCATCCAAGTGAAGATGCCAAATAGACAACTGAATGTATTAAAGAGAGAGAGGTCTGGGATGGATTTATGGATCTAAAAGTTTTAAGTGTATTATTAAATATACACACTTAAGTATTTTTATTTATGTTAATATATAGTTACACAAATACGTATTTATTATTATCATTAAAAACTCTAGGAAATTACCAAATAATTAAGCATAGATATAAAAGCAAAAAGATCTGTGGACTGTGCTCTAGGGTACTCAATATTTACATTTAAGAGAAGATGAGGAAAAACCAGCCACAGAGACCGAGAATAGCAGCTAGATAAAAAAAAAAAAAAAAAAGGAGAGTGTGTATCTCTAGCACCTATAATAGTGCCCACACATTGGTAGGTACTAAAAAGGTGTTTGTTGAGTGATTGGATAAATTAATGAATAACTGGTGTCAAGAAACAGGGGGATTAATGAACAGACCATTTGATTTCTTTAAATAGAGATTTACTGTTATGTTTGGTAAGTACAGATTTAGCAAAGACATAGGAGCAAAATCTCAACTGCAAAGAGAGAATAGGAGAAATGGATTTGGAAACAAAGGTTAACTCTTTTGAGGAGTTTTGCCCTAAGAAGAAGAGATACTAGTTAGAGGGAAAACAGATTATGTTTTTAAGATAAGAGAAATAAGAACAAGTTGGATCCATTAGAGACAGAAAAATAGGTGATGCAAGAAGGCATGCAATTAGTGAACAAGAGTAGGTGATGGCTTTTGCTTGGAGCCAAGACAGATCATACAGAGTAACCCAGGAGAAAAGGTAGAGCACTTGAGACTGATACAGGTAGCATGATTAATCAGTGTTAGGAGTTCATGGAAGTTCTCTTCTGCCTGCTTTTATTTTCTCGACAAACAGAAAGCAAAGTCATGAGTTGCAAGTGAGAATAGCAAGGAAATTGAGGAGATTTAAGAGTAGAAAACTCATGAAATGGTTAGTATAGAGACAGGGAAAATAAATGGACTAGAGAAATACAGTACAATTGCTCAGTAGCATTAAGGGTTCACTTGATCTTAATGATCATGCATGCAAGGTATTCGTTTCTCTCCACCCATCTTCCACTGCGCAGGTCCAGATGAAGGGTAGACAGAGGGCTGAATTCAACCTGGTTTATGAATTCACCAAGGGAGATGAAGGACAATAAAAAGATGGTACAACAAATGGGTTGAAGGTCCCAATCAAAAACTTGTTGGCATTTCAAAGATGCTATATTCCCTGCATCTTTGAAAGTCCTCTTAGATGAATGAATGTCTTTTAGAAGTGGGCATAGCACCGAAAATTAACTAAGCTAACATTCATTGTACCAGACTTGTATCTGCAGGTAGGAGTCCCTCAGGATTCTTTCATCAACTCTTGTATATTACTTAAATGGACTTCGTCACATGCTGTTTGCTGAGATGTCTATTCCATTCGATTTTGAAATGCTTGAGGGCACTGACCACTTCCAATTTTTCTCCATATTACTAGAGTTAGTACAATGCAAGAAAATGATTTTTTACTTGATTAATAAACCTACATATATACTTATGGATGGATGAATAAAAACCTATCTTTTCATAGAGCACAATGGTAACCTTGACAGCTCTGTTAGGTTGAAACGTCTTTACCACTTATTAATTGTGAGTGTTTGACAATGTAACCTCACTATGCCTCAATGGATTCATTAGTAAATTGGTAATAATATTACTACTAATAATAGGATTTTTGCAAGGATAAAATGAGTTTAATATATGCAAAGCCCTTAGAAAAGTGACTGTAGGTGCTCAATAAATGTTAATTCTTTGTGCAATTGCTTTATCTACCCCCACTCAATCTGTGAAGACTTCCTTATTTCCCCCAGTATCCATGTACCACCTGGGTTATATCTATACAATAATATATGCCCATTCTGCATGGTTTTAGAGTGGCACATGTGTGTATGTATGGGTCCCACCAATTATGGAGATTCCTTTTAAGCATGGATTCTTCTTTATTCAGTGTTAAATTCTTTGAGTTCAGGACAGTTGCTGGCATGCAGAATGTACTCAGTATATGACAGTTTAATTTAGTTGAATAGAATCAGGTAAAGTAATGTATTTGGTAGAGAGGTGGAGTACTCAACAGGTAATAATGAAAGCCCTGAGTGCCTCAAAGAGGGTAAAATCATGGGGGGAAAGAAAACTACAGAAATAGAGGTAGAAAGGAAAGAAATTAAAACTTTTTCTACTCCACAATCTGGCTTGGCATGGGCTGGAAACTCTTCTTCACATCCCCTTGGTAACAGCCTGCTTTTCTAAACCTGGTCATTTATAACAAATGTTTGCTAGTTGTCAAGTTGAATCAAAATAGATATCCACCTTGACTTAGGGGAGACATTAGAATGATTTACCGATAACATGTCAAAATTCCATCCAGAGGGTGTTGGAGGATAAATAAAACTGACTAAGAAACATTTTCTTAACTCCACATCTTTTTCTCTCTCCCTATTGCCTTCTCCCTTTTCCACAAAATACCGTAATTCCAAGTAAAATACCACCCACTGCCACTTTCTTTTTCTGTCAAAGACAGTTTGGTACAAGTACACCAAAAAGGCTCTTCTGATTACAAATCTGAGGAAATCCCTTTAAATAAAGATACTTAAAAAAATAATTAAGCACAATAGCCATATTAATAAAGGCAAGAATTTTAGAGAAAAGAACTATGACACTTAGAGCCATTTTTTCAAAATGAGGGGAAGTTGTAGAAGCCTGGGAAAGTTTCCAGTAACCACGCAAGCAAACAATTCAGAGGAAAGCTTTGATTCTACCAGGACACTGAAATGATAGCTGCCACCAGAAATGTTCCTTCCCGAGTTATACTTATGATGCCAGGCCTTTGTCCAAATCACCTCTGAAGAGTTATAGTGACAAACACTGCTGTCACTTAGAGCAAATATTGCATATGCTGCAATTCTTAAGGAGAAAATACTAAAAGTGCATAAACAAATGTCTATTCTTCATCCATATAGCATGATTTCTCATGCAGTCACCTGAACAAAGTGAGAAGAAAGCCTGTCTCTACTGTGAATATTACAAGACATTTGACATTTATCTAGTGGTGTACAGTTAAAATTTTTATCTGGGAAAAAAAGCCCTAATTTGTAGCATTTGTCAATTTCCTTGGTGTAAATTCCTACTACTGCCAAGATACCATCAAGATGTCAGTAAACATGAAGTTGCAAACCAGTACCAGCAACTCTAGCACACCACTGGCCATAGTTACCTATAAACTAATGACCTCCCACTCCAGAATTAGAGCTAAAAGGGGGATTTTTATGTTATCTAGTCTAACCCCTTTCCCAACCAATTGCAATAGAAGGGACATAAATAACAAAGTACTCAATTTCCCCATCTCCAGTTTTCCTTTGAGTCAGAATAAGTCCTTGAAACAAGAACTTGAGTTCACCAGACTGAAAAAGGGTATGAAATGCCCCAATCAAAAAAGAGAACACTGCGTGTTAGCTGCTGTCATTTCATTACATATTCAGCTGCACACACACTAGCTGTAGGAGTGAAACAAGTTGCTAAGGAGTAGGTGCAGATTCTATCTTGGTTTGCCACTGCCCCCTTATTCCCATTGACAATACTGCCAAATCCAGAGCTGCCACTCCACTGGTCTATCCTTAGGAGAAAGAGGGGGTGTTTAAAAAGACCAGTAAAATAATTTTATTCCACATCTTCACAATTCTGCCAAGACCTGAGATGATATAAAACTGACCAATAGGATCAAGGAAAATGTAATTATTGAGCTTCCTTACAGACTATATGGCAAAGAGGTCTATTTTATTTCTTACTATGTTTTCTTGCCACAACTACTTGTGAAGGCATGCAACCAATACTTGCAACTTCATGGTTTCCTGGGCAAAGATTAACTAATATCATCTCAATTGTGACAAGCTTTCTATTTGTGGCTCTAAGCAGATGGACCCAGTTCTGTGTGTGCCTCCATTGCAGCCATTCTGCTCTGAAATTCTTTTAATTGTGAAAAAAAATCCTCAACAGGGCTCATCCAAGGGTCTGTATTTCCAACCTGTTTTCTTATACCCAATAAGCAAATTCTATCATGTATTATCACATATGTTCACTGGCAATTTAAGAAATAATGTCTTATTTTTTTAATTTTCTGAGTCTGGATAAGCCTATAAAAATATGCTTCTTTTAATATTCTATGCTTTATCCAAAGCATGTGGCAAGCCCCAAGTTTAGGTTGTTAAATTTGTTCAAAAAATGAAGCTGGTTTTTAGAGTTCTAGAGCATGAGTGACAGTACAGTATATCCTGTTTTCACAAGATAATTTTTAATGCTTGTTGTCATCTCTTTAGAAGTGATTCTAGTTCTGGGGAGAAATATTCACAGAGAACAGGAGAGGGAAGGATCTTCTCTCCATTGTTAAGACAGCTGTAGCATAAGCACACAAAAATCATTTTTTATTTTCAGTTCTCTCAGCTTCAATTAAAGCCCCTTGCTAGCTTTCTTCATGGTACTTAATCGGGTTTTATAAACATTTTATAAACATTTAGTTGTCAGTTTACACACATTTTACTTGCCCCTCTCTAAATGCTTACTCTGTAGGGGCACTCACTGCCAGCACAGTGACTGGTACATAATGGGTACCCAATAAATATGTTGGTATTTCTGCACTTCATTTGTGGGGAAAGGGTTTTCTGATTAGTTCCTCAATCTCTTCTTTACTACTTTTCGTGCATCAGAGAAATACCTCTCTAAATGTTATGACAGATGGTGAAGAATCTAGACTTAGAACTAAATCCTCCAACATGAACAAGGGGACATGTCTGGCTGCAGATTCTATCAGAGGGTCCTACTGCCCACTGAAGCAGTCACCATTATGGAGGTTCATCACAGGGCAGTGAAGCACAGAGACACCTGGAGAAGAAGGTAGCTAAGAACTCCAGGCAGGCAAGGAGCATCAAAAAGTTTTCGGAACTGAGAAGTTTGCAAGATTCTGACACAGGAGCAAGGGTAGAAATCCAGTTATTAGAACTATGAAGAATGGCAAGTCTCAGGAGTAGGAAAGAAACCCAGTTACTATATTTGACAGGCAAAGTCAGAGCTATATTGGGCACCAGGGGGATGATGCTGATCTCAAGAGCATGTATCCACAACTCTTTACATCCCTTATTTGTAAAGTCAAAGCTGAATCTGAGCCTGGAGTGAAGCTTGACTTGTGTGTGGAAGTCAAGTGGTCCCATCCCAAAGTGTGAAGCACACTAGTTTATCACAACACAAGGCACCTATGAAACAGTCCAAATGGTCAGCTCTATTAAAGGATCAGAACATGCATGCATACACACCCACATATTTCCCTCCAGAACATTAAGTCGACTTGCTCATATCAGTTTGACCCTAGCATTCCAGGAGAAATAGTTCTCCTGTGATCAGCACCACTTTACAGGAGGGATCCTGAGGACATGTGAAGGCTCAGACAGCAGCAGGTATGTGGGTACAAGAACTTAGGCTCCCTGATTATCTGCCTCAATCTCTTTCAAAAGATGCTACTGTTTCCCTTTTGTAATGTGGACCTTTATATTGGGATTGCCAATTTTATCTATCATTAGACAGACATAGCTATGGGCAGAACAACCTGAATTTGAAGAGATGATCCTAAGAAGGAAAGATTTGATTAAAAATTGGCTTCTGCTGAATTTAATTTTCATTTTTTCATTTTTCTTCAGAGGAAAAAATGAAAAGTAACAATATTTAGTAAGTGAACTAAGAGCACAAGAGACTGAGATCTGATTTCTTCATGACTCACCTTTACTAAACACACACAATGTGTTCAGTAAAACCATATAAAGCGAGCCCTTGTGTCTCTTGTTCCCTATCTGGAAACCCAAAGTCTCAGACAATCATAAATACTGGAGACCAGCAAAAGGAGTGCCTGACTCCTCTGAGGTTCAATTATTCCTACACTCAGGAAAGGCTCACTGACTGGAGCTTGAGTCCTACATGGTAGTGCTGCTGGAAGTGAGAAGAGGGGATGGCTGGTCATTGGAAATGTACTGCCCTTCCTCTCCACACTCCCTTCCAGAAACAAGGCATCCTTTTCTCAAGCTCTCCTATGAACCTTTTTGGATCTCAGTGTTCCCATCTCTTGGGCACATGGCTTTGTATACACTTTGCAGACTGGGAATGATTTTAAATGTAAGCATTTAAAATAAAAGCCATGGGAGAAAACCTATGCATATTGACAAAAGAAATCATGGGAATGCTGAGTAAAACAGAAAATGTATACAATTGTTTCATTTTGCGTAAAACTCAAACTTCTGGGTAATAGGTGAATCGGTATTTTTTAGATTACATTGCATTCATTGGCACCCAAAAAAAGCCACCAGAGACATACTGTTTCTATGTAATCAACTTTCTCAGTGCAGTCACTACTTACAGTGCCTCTCATAACCAGCTGCTAATTGCCCCAGAATGGAGCTCTGAAACCTGTGGAGATGTTTAGGGCTACAGGAGCTCATAAGTAGAACTGTAAAAATATTCCTGCTGACTATGCAGCAGGGACCATGGGAAATAATTAGCTCTTGCAGTCCTGTCCAGACACGTTATAGTCTCCAGTTAAAAAACAAACTCTCTGACAAATAAAATATAATATGTATTAGGAAATAAGAGGCACATGGCAGTACACACACAAGAAGGTATAAAGAACTCTGCTTCTTTCCAGGGATTTGATTTCACAGTTCCTTGGTTTGACAGAAGTCTTTGATAAATATCCTGTACCTTGTTTCAATACCAAATTATGTGTGGGGATTATTTACCCTCCTTTCTCACTGAATTGTTTCACTGTTTAATTTTAAGGACTAAATCCTTGCCTTAGCAGTAGAAAAGGCTTTAGCATTAGTCATGGTTACTGGTCCATCAGAATTTTCCAGCTTCAAGCAATAATATACCCTTTATATTAAAAAATTTATACTTTACAAAGGGTACCTGGATACAATTTCACTTGCCTTTCACAGCGACCTGTAGAAAAGGTGTCATCACCATTTCAGGCATGAGTTTGTCACATGCCAGCAACTCCTCTAAGCACTGGTGTTACAGAGAGGAATAAAACTGAAAATCCCTAAATAAGTTTATATTCTAATAAAGAAAAAGAGATGACAAATGCAAACAAGCAAATGAGATGCACTGAGGTAGTTTTACATGCTGTAAAGAGAAAAACTGGGGGCAGAGTGGATAGAGAAGTCTCTTGGAGGTAGTGACAACTGAAGTAAAATTTAACTGATGAGAAGGAGGGAGCCATACAAAGATCTGATAAGGTGCATTCCAAGAAAGAACAGCTAATACAAAGACCTAAGACAGCAATATCTTGACAGATCTGAACAATGGATTGGAAGCTAGAGCAGCTGGGTGAAGTGAATGAGAGGAAAGGAGAGAAGGAAGTTGGATGAGCAACTAAATCAAAGAGGTAGACAGAGGCCAGACCAAGTGGGGCCTTGCAGCCCTGGCAAGGAGTTGGATTTAGTCTAGTTACAATGAGAAGCCTTAAGAACATTTTAACCGGATGAGTGACATGAAGATAACAAAGTTCAAGAGCTCAATAGAGCTAGGTTGTCCACATTCAAACCATGCTTCTATCAATTATTAGCAATATATCCTTGGTAAAGTTTCTTATGCTCCCTGTGCCTCCATTTCCTCATCTGTAAAATGGAAACAGATATACCAATGTCAAAGGGTTTAAAGGAACAAATACATGTAAATAGCTCAGAACAGGACCTAGAAAATAGTAAGTTCTCAATAAATATTAGCTATTATTTCTATATTTAGAGAAATTATTCTGTCTGCTCTTTGGAGGATGGACTATGATGGGCAAGAGTAAATGCAGAGATAAAAAGAAAAGAAATCCTGCCATTTGCAACAATGTGGATGGATCTAGAGGGTATTTTGCTCAGTGAAATAAGCCAGGCAGAGAAAGACAAATACCAAATGATTTCACTCATTTGTGGAGTATAAAAACAAAGTAAAACAGAAGGAACAAAATAGCAGTAGACTCATAGACACCAAGACTAGTGGTTACCAAAGGGGAGGAGTTGGGAGGGAGGGAGAAGGGGATTAAGGGGCACTGAAATTCACAATCACAATATAGGTAAAGCACGGGGATGGTAGTACAGCACAGAAAATACAATTAATGACTCTATAACATCTTACTACATTGATAGACAGTGACTGCAGTGGAGGTGGTGAGGACTTGGTAATATGGGTGAATGTTGAACCACTGTGTTGTGTATTTGAAACACACAAGTTTGCATATCAATAATACATTTTTAAAAAGTAGATGCAGAGAAGCCAGTTAGAAGACTATCGCAATAGTCTACACAACAAATGACAGAGATTTAGATTAGGGTCATAGCAGTGAAGAAGCACTTGAATTCTGGATCTATTTTGAATGTTTTTGCTAACAGGACTTACTAACAGAGGGACAGTGTGGTCTGAGATAGAGTCCAGTTTGGCTCCCATGTTACTTTTTTTTCTGAGAACAATATGAATGGTGGTGCTGTGAAGTCTGGGAGCATAGCAAGACCAGGAAAGCAATGGCTCTGCTAGTTGGAAGTGCCTATTAGAAACCCAAATGGAAATGAACCACAAGTAGAGGGGTCTAAGGGAGGGACTTTTATGCTATGAGATTAGATGTAAACAACTAAACAGCGAATGTTGATAGAGGAAAGAAAAGAGACAAGGACTGTGTACTGAGAATCTCTAACATTTGGAGGCATGACCAAGAAGGAGGAGGAATTAAAAAGGGAGACTGAGAAGTAGGGGCATTAAGACAGAAAAAAATCCAGAAGCATGCCACAGAAGCCTGGGGACTAAATCATGTCAAAGAATAGAGAACATCCAACTGTATCAAATACATCTCAGATAGCAGGAAAATGAAGACAGAGATGTGACCATCGATGTTGGCTAAGTATACATCATTGGTGACCTCAACAGTGAGAAATTTGTCAGTATCAATTAAGTTGGAGAAATGGTAGAACAGAATTAACAGAGTATGGAAAATGGAGGAATAAAGTTAACTGAGACAGGTTTTTGGAAGTGGGTGATTGTTGGTGTTGGTCTGGGATATGACAGGTGAAGGAGACAGTTGTTGGAGCTGAGAAGACCCAGCTAGGAGACCAGCATCTAAGACTTAGGGAGAGGAAATGACTGTCCAGGGAGTAAGCTTAGCAACAGCAGCATTTACTTGGAATCTTGTGTTCTTCAGATGTAGGTGCTGCAACTCAGAACATTAGCAACAGTGGAGAGGGCATGTTATCAGATGAAATGCTGAGAGAATGACCTATTTTGATCATGCTTCAACTATGTAATACAGTTTGGATGCTAGTTAAAAAGCATCCTTTTATCATGAGAAAATGGAAGGAAATATTTCAAAAGAAGAAAAAGCTAAATATCCAAAGCTGTACCTTGCATCATTCCCTATAATCAAGAAAATAGAAATGATATTCAAAGGAAAATCATTCAGCATGCTGGTATACTAAAAGAGACCTTCAAAGAGAAGAGCTGATGCACCCACAAAATCTAGAAGTCATCTCCCACTTGTTCAAAGCGGAAAACACACATTCTGTGCTTAAAAAATTCCAGGAGAGAAAACATCTTATAAAGAAGAACAAAGACAATATGTTCAAACTTCTTTTTAGTTTGAAATAGGAAGTGATACTTTCCAGAATGTTTAATTTTGGTACAAGCAATATCCTTTTAATAATCAGCTACAGCATAATTATAATCAATGTAAGCTGATAATTTACTTTTGAAAAAAGGAAATTATTTTGTTCTTAGTTTTTGAACAGCATTTAATGAGATACCCCTTAATTAAATGTTTTAAATTGGCTTTATTTTCAGCTCTATCTTTAAATAGATATTAGTGAAATAGGTATTCTCAAAACTTCTTGCCAGAATAATTTTGAAAAATAGGTTATTATGTAAATAGAGAGAATTATATAATCTCTCTAAGGAAAAAACTAGCATAAAAGTACTGTAAAGCCTATGATATAAATTGTTTTTGCAGTTCTAGTAATTTACTTAGAAGTCATTTCCAAGAATAACCCTAAAGATATCTTTCATTTTGGTTCAAGAAAATTTTCCTTAAAGTAAAAGCTGTCCATGTTGGAATTAAAAAATTAAAAATTGTGAGTGTGTATGAATACTGAGGGATGCAATCTTTCACATGCTTGACCAGCAAAAGACTTGGAGAGAAGTTATAGCCTGGCATTGCAGGGGCTCCATTTAGAAAACTTCACAACACCAAGGAAACAGAAAGCCAGGGCTGACCTAATTGAAGTGGGTTTTTCATCTGTTTCTAGCATCCTTCTACAATACTTTCATTTTTCAACTTCACGATAAACTGAGATGGACAGATTGTCACTTGGCTACTCGATTATAAACTCTTTGAGGACAAGATCTATTTTATTGTATCACACACAGAAATGCCCCGTGCCTGGAGAAAACTAAGTATCCTATAAATATTGGTTGTTCTAATAAAGATATGAATAAATTTCTAAAGTTGTGGCATATAACGTATTTGGAAGTGGGTAATTGTTGGTGTTGGTCTGGGATATGACATGTGAAGGAGACAGTTGTTGGAGCTGAGAAGACCCAGCTAAGAGACCATGCCTTCACTAACTGCTTCCTGTTAGGAGTTTCTGGTATTTATAAAGTAAAAATTAAATTTAAAACATTATGTGATCTGTATAGGCTTATCTAAGATTTATAGGAACATTTTGACTCCAACTCATTAAGGTGTCAAGGTTTTAAAATTAAGGAGAAATTTAACCTTACCTTATAACCAAATCAATATTGAGCTTGTTGCTCCAAAAGGGAGATTGTTAGTGGAGACTGTTAGCTGTTTACCAAAATCTGCCCTCCCCAAGATACTTATATTTCCCAATCTCCACTGTAGTTCAGTATGGCCATGCAACTAAGTTCTCTCCAGTAGAATGAAAAGGGAAGTGGTGTGTCATTTTCAGAACTGGCCCATAAAAAAACTCACCTTCATGCTTTTTCCTGCACTCTGATACTCCTGACAAGGAAAGTGATACCCAGAGCATCAGAAGCTAAAGATGGTACCACCGTGTTACCCTGAGTCACTGAATGCTTGCATGGAGCAGAGAGGGTCCTTTGCTGACTTGGATCATTCACCTTGAACAGTTATGTAAGGGAAAAATAAACTACTATTGTATTTGAGCCATTATATCTTGAGTCGATTTGTAACAGCACTTTAGCCTATCCTAATTAAGCAATGTGTTAGGTATTCCCATGAACTTTCTAAGACATTGATTGTTAAGTACTATTTTTCAATCTAGTATTTATTAAGCCCTTATGTATCAAGCATTGCTAAGCATTTATGTTTATTATCTCATTTATCCTCACAATAGCCCCATGAAATAGGTTATTTTTCCCATTTTACCAATGAGGAAACCAAGGCTTGGAGTAATTAAGAAATGTCCAAGGTCACAGCTAACAAGTAGTGCAGAAACCAAACAAAAGTCACACAAAGTACACAGGACTACAGTAGTCAATGCTTATCCATGGGGCACACATTCCAAGACCACCAGCGGAGGCCTGAAACATGGATAGCACCAAACTTATACATCCTGTTTTTCCTATACATACACATCAATGGAAAAGTTAATTTATAAATTAGGTATAGATGAAATTAATAACTAAAAATAAAATAGGACAATTATAACAATATACTGTAATAAAATTCAGTCTCTCTCTCTCTTTCAAAATACTTTATGGTACTATGTTCATCCTTCTTGAGATGATGTGAGATGATAAAATGCCTACATGATGAGAAGAAGTCAGGTGAATGACACAGGCATTGTGACACAGGTAGGCTACTACTGACTTTCTGACCGTCCATCAGAAGATGGATGATTTGCTTCAGTTGACTGTAGATAACGGAACTTGCAGAAAGCAAAATCTCAGATAAGGGGGGGCTACTGTAACCACTAGGCAATTATACAGGTACTATATACATCATACTATACAAGGAACACCTCCAAATGCAATTGATACATCAAGAACTGATGTCAAAGAAGGTACTTCTGTGAAAAAGACTGATGAACATGAGTTCTAATAGGTATGTTTCAACATGACACAAATGGTAGCTTTCTGTCTGTCTTGGACAAGTTATCAAACCCCAACACAACATGCTCATACTCTCTTGTATGCTATGAGGCCTAATCAACTGACAGGCCCTGTGTCCTATCCTATGCATATCAGTATATTGGATGAAGTAGTTAGGGGATACAGAACAGATCAACAGTACAGATCCTAACCTTGAAAGGAGACAACACATAACAGGTACCTACAGGAAGCAAGTAGAAGGAACAGCTTTCTTTGACTTAAAAGAGTTCAACGATAAGTGATTATAGAGCTAAATAACCTGACACATAAGTCAGGATTAGACATTTGCAAACATGACCTCTACTGTAGAAGGTATTTTCATAAGTAAAATTCCCTTATCAAATAATGCATTTTTGACACTTTAAAGAATGACCTGAGTATAAATCACTGAACATAAGAACACTGAATGGCGCACTATCTGTGGTCTGCATTTGGATGTCCTTGTATAGTGCTCTTAGAATGTAGGTTATTAAAAATAATATTTGAGTTTGCTCGATTTGGTAAAATCAATGCCTTCTTCAGTGGACACATCTATACATGAATACACCTATAAGTAATTCCTTTAAATCTTTAAGTAATAACAAGTCTTGGCAAGGATCGGAGAAATGGGAACCCTCCTGCACTGTTGGTGGGAATGTATGTTGGTGCAGCCACTGTGGAAAGCAGTATGGAGATTACTAAAATAACTAAAACAGAAATATCATTCAATCCAGTAATTCTACTTCTAGGAATTTAAACAAAGAAAACAAAAACTCTGAATTGAGAAGATACATGCACCCCTATGTTTATTGCTGCATTATATACAATAGCCAAGATATGGAAGCAATCTAAGTGTCCATCAATAGATGAATGGATAAAGAAGATGTGGTATATATACATAGCAGAATTTATTCAGCCATTAAAAAAAAGAAATCCTACCATTTTCAACAAAATGAATGGACCTAGAGGGTATTACGCTAAGTGCAATAAGCCAGGCAGAGAAAGACAAATACCATATGATTTCACTTATTTGTGGAATAGAAAAACAGAATGAACAAAATAGCAGTAGACTCATAGACACTGAGAAGTGACTGGTGGTTACCATGGGGGAGGGGTTGCGGTGCATAGGTGGGAAGGGTGAGGGGGATAAAGAGGCACGAAATTCTCAATCATAATATAAGTTTGTCACAGGGATAGTAGTACAGCGTGGAAAATACAGCCAATGATGCTGTAACATCTTCCTGTATGACAGATAGGAACTGCACTAGTCAGGGTGAGGATTTAATAATATAGGTAACTGTTAAACCGCTGTGTTGTATACCCAAAACCAATATAAGATTGTACATCGAGGAGGGGCGGAAGATGGCGGCGTGAGTAAAGCAGCGGAAATCTCCTCCCAAAACCACATATATCTATGAAAATACAACAAAGACAACCCTTCCTAGAATAAAGACCAGAGGACACAGGACAATATCCAGACCACATCCGCACCTGAGAGAACCCAGCGCCTCGCGAAGGGGGTAAGATACAAGCCCCGGCCCGGCGGGAGCCGAGCGCCCCTACCCCCAGCTCCCGGCGGGAGAAGAGCAGGCAGAGCGGGAGGGAGACGGAGCACAGGACTGCCGAACACCCAGCCCCAGCCATCCGGGCCAGAGTGCAGGGCGCTCGATACTAGGAAAACAGGGCAGCAAGAACAGTGAGCGGGCACTGGAGGCTGGGCGCTGGAGGACATAAGAAAAGCGAGCGACCAATTTTTTTTTTGTTGTTGCTGTTTTGTTATGGCGAGCGCTTTTTGGAAGTCTTAAAGGGATAGGGCCCCCAATACTAGGGAAACAGGGCAGCAAGAACAGTGAGCGGGCACCGGTGGCCTGGCGCCGGAGGACACGAGAAAAGTGAGCAAAAATTTTTTTTTCTTTGCTTTTTTGTTTTGGCGAGTGCTCTGTGGAAGTCTTAAAGGGATAGGGACCCCAATACTAGGGAAACAGGGCAGCAAGACCTGTGAGCACATGCCTGAGGCTGGCGCCGGAGAATAAAGAAAAACGAGCGGCCACCCTTTTTTTTTAATAGAAAAAAAATTTTTTTTTTTAATTAAAAATTTTTTTCTTTAATTAAACTTTTTTTTTTTTTTGTGGTCGTTCTTTTGTTTTGGCGGGTGCTTTTTGGAAGTCTTAAAGGAGCAGGGCGGGACACTTAATCCAGAGGTAGGGAATCCGGGGATCTCTGGGCACCCTAACCCCTGGGCTGCAGGGAGCAGGGAGGCCCCTTACGGAGATAAATAGCCTCCAGGCCGCTCCTGCTCCAACGTCACTCCACCACTTTGGAGTAGCTGCCCGAACCAGGCCACGCCCACAGCAACAGTGGAGATAAACTCCACAGCAGCCGGGCAGGAAGCAGAAACCCTGTCTGCGCACAGCTGCCCAGCATAAGCCACTAGAGGTCGCTGTTCTCCCAGGAGAGGAGGGCCACAAATCAACAAGAAGGGAAGGTTTTCCAGCCGTCACTCATCCCAGCTCTGCAAACTATTCCTATCACCATGAAAAGGCAAAGCTACAGGCAGACAAAGATCACAGAGACAACACCAGAGAAGGAGACAGACCTAACCAGTCTTCCTGAAAAATAATTCAAAATAAGAATCATAAACATACTGACAGAGATGCAAAGAAATACACAAGAGAAATGGGATGAAGTCCGTAGGGAGATCACATATGCCAGAAAGAAGATTGCAGAAATGAAACAAACTCTGGAAGGGTTTATAAGCAGAATGGATAGAATGCAAGAGGCCATTGATGGAATTGAAACCAGAGAACAGGAACGCATAGAAGCTGACATAGAGAGAGAGAAAAGGATCTCCAGGAATGAAACAATGTTAAGAGAGCTGTGTGAGCAATCCAAAAGGAAAAATATCCATATTATAGGGGTTCCAGAAGAAGAAGAGAGAGGAAAAGAGATGGAAAGTATCTTAGAAGAAATAATTGCTGAAAACTTCCCCAAACTGGGGGAGGAAATAATCCAACAGACCATGGAAATACACAGAACCCCCAACAGAAAGGATCCAAGGAGGACAACACCAAGACACATAATAATTAAAATGGCAAAGATCAAGGACAAAGAAAGAGTTTTAAAGGCAGCTAGAGAGAAAAAGGTCACCTATAAAGGAAAACCCATCAGGCTAACATCAGACTTCTCGACAGAAACCCTACAGGCCAGAAGAGAATGGCATGATATATTTAATGCAACGAAACAGAAGGGCCTTGAACCAAGGATACTGTATCCAGCATGACTATCATTCAAATATGACGGTGGGATTCAACAATTCCCAAACAAAAGCTGAGGGAATTTGCTTCCCACAAACCACCTCTACAGAACATCTTACAGGGACTTTTCTAGATGGGAGCACTCCTAGAAAGAGCACAGCACAAAACACCCAACATATGAAGAATCGAGGAGGAGGAATAAGAAGGGAGAGAAGAAAAGAATCTCCAGACAGTGTATATAACAACTCAATAAGTTAGCTAAGTTAGGCAGTCAGATACTAAAGAGGCTAACCTTGAACCTTTGGTAACCACGAATTTAAAGCCTGCAATGGCAGTAAGTACATATCTTTCAATAGTCACCCTAAATGTTAATGGGCTGAATGCACCAATCAAAAGACATAGAGTAACAGAATGGATAAAAAAGCAAGACCCATCTATATGCTGCTTACAAGAAACTCACCACAAACCCAAAGACATGTACAGACTAAAAGTCAAGGGATGGAAAAACATATTTCAAGCAAACAACAGCGAGAAGAAAGCAGGGGTAGCAGTACTAATATCAGACAAAATAGACTTCAAAACAAAGAAAGTAACGAGATAAAGAAGGACACTACATAACGATAAAAGGCTCAGTCCAACAAGAGGATATAACCATTCTAAATATATATGCACCCAACACAGGAGCACCAGCATATGTGAAACAAATACTAACAGAACTAAAGGGGGAAATAGACTGCAGTGCATTCATTCTAGGAGACTTCAACACACCACTCACCACAAAGGATAGATCCACTGGGCAGAAAATAAGTAAGGACACGGAAGCACTGAACAATGCAGTAGAGCAGAGGGACCTAATAGACATCTATAGAACTCTACATCCAAAAGCAACAGGATATACATTCTTCTCAAGTGCACATGGAACATACTCCAGAATAGACCACATACTAGGCCACAAAAAGAGCCTCAGAAAATTCCAAAAGATTGAAATCCTACCAACCAACTTTTCAGACCACAAAGGCATAAAACTAGAAATAAACTGTACAAAGAAAGCAAAAAGGCTCACAAACACATGGAGGCTTAACAATACACTACTAAATAATCAAAGAACCAACGACCAAATCAAAATGGAGATCCATCAATATATGGAAACAAATGACAACAACAACACTAAGCCCCAACTTCTGTGGGACGCAGCAAAAGCAGTCTTAAGAGGAAAGTATATAGCAATCCAAGCATATTTAAAAAAGGAAGAACAATCCCAAATGAATGGTCTAATGTCACAATTATTGAAATTGGAAAAAGAAGAACAAATGAGGCCTAAGGTCAGCAGAAGGAGGGACATGATAAAGATCAGAGAAGAAATAAATAAAATTGAGAAGAATAAAAATCAATGAAACCAAGAGCTGGTTCTTCGAGAAAATAAACAAAATAGATAAGCCTCTAGCCAGACTTATTAAGAAGAAAAGAGAGTCAACACAAATCAACAGTATCAGAAATGAGAAAGGAAAAATCACGACAGACCCCACAGAAATACAAAGAATTATTAGAGAAAACTATGAAAACCTATATGCTAACAAGCTGGGAAACCTAGGAGTAATGGACAACTTCCTAGAAAAATACAACCTTCCACGATTAACCCAGAAAGAAACAGAAAATCTAAACAGACCAATTACCAGCAATGAAATTGAAGCGGTAATAAAAAAACTACCAAAGAACAAAACCCCTGGGCCAGATGGATTTTTATCAGACATACAGGGAAGACCTAATACCCATTCTCCTTAGAGATTTCCAAAAAATAGAGGAGGAGGGGATACTCCCAAACTCATTCTATGAAGCTTACATCACCCTAATACCAAAACCAGGCAAAGACCCCACCAAAAAAGAAAACTACAGACCAATATCCCAGATGAACGTAGATGCAAAAATACTCAACAAAATATTAGCAAACCGAATTCAAAAATACATCAAAAGGATCATACACCATGACCAAGTGGGATTCATCCCAGGGATGCAAGGATGGTACAACATTCGAAAGTCCATCAACATCATCCACCACATCAACAAAAAGAAAGACAAAAACCACATGATGATCATCTCCATAGATGCTGAAAAAGCATTTGACAAAGTTCAACATCCATTCATGATAAAAACTCTCAGCAAAATGGGAATAGAGGGCAAGTACCTCAACATAATAAAGGCCATCTATGATAAACCCACAGCCAACATTATATTGAACAGCGAGAAGCTGAAAGCATTTCCTCTGAGATCGGGAACTAGACAGCAATGCCCACTCTCTCCACTGTTATTTAACATAGTACTGGAGGTCCAAGCCACGGCAATCAGACAAAACAAAGAAATACAAGGAATCCAGATTGGTAAAGAAGAAGTTAAACTGTCACTATTTGCAGATGACATGATACTGTACATAAAAAACCCTAAAGACTCCATCCCAAAACTACTAGAACTGAATCGGAATACAGTAAAGTTGCAGGATAAAAAAATCAACACACAGAAATCTGTGGCTTTCCTATACACTAACAATGAACCAACAGAAAGAGAAATCAGGAAAACAACTCCATTCACAATTGCATCAAAAAAAAATAAAATACCTAGGAATAAACCTAACCAAGGAAGTGAAAGACTTATACTCTGAAAACTGCAAGTCACTCTTAAGATAAATTAAAGGGACACTAACAGATGGAAACTCATCCCATGCTCGTGGCTAGGAAGAATTAATATCGTCAAAATGGCCATCCTGCCCAAAGCAATATACAGATTTGATGCAATCCCTATGAAACTACCAGCAACATTCTTCAATGAACTGGAACAAATAATTCAAAAATTCATATGGAAACACCAAAGACCCCAAATAGCCAAAGCAATCCTGAGAAAGAAGAATAAAGTAGGGGGGATCTCACTCCCCAACTTCAAGCTCTACTATAAAGCCATAGTAATCAAGACAATTTGGTACTGGCACAAGAGCAGAGCCACAGACCAATGGAACAGACTAGAGAATCCAGACATTAACCCAGACATATATGGTCAATTGATATTTGATAAAGGAGCCATGGACATACAATGGCGAAATGACGGTCTCTTCAACAGATGGTGCTGGCAAAACTGGACGGCTACATGTAGGAGAATGAAACTGGACCATTGTCTAACCCCATATACAAAAGTAAACTCCAAATGGATCAAAGACCTGAATGTAAGTCATGAAACCATTAAACTCTTGGAAGAAAACATAGGCAAAAACCTCTTAGACATAAACATGAGTGACCTCTTCTTGAACATATCTCCCCGGGGCAAGGAAAACAACAGCAAAAATGAGTAAGTGGGACTATATTAAGCTGAAAAGCTTCTGTACAGCAAAAGACACCATCAATAGAACAAGAAGGATCCCTACAGTATGGGAGAATATATTTGAAAATGACACATCCGATAAAGGCTTGACGTCCAGAATATATAAAGAGCTCACACGCCTCAACAAACAAAAAACAAATAACACAATTAAAAAATGGGCAGAGGAACTGAACAGACAGTTCTCCAAAAAAGAAATACAGATGGCCAACAGACACATGAAAAGTTGCTCCACATTGCTAATTATCAGAGAAATGCAAATTAAAACTACAATGAGGTATCACCTCACACCAGTAAGGATGGCTGCCATCCAAAAGACAAACAACAACAAATGTTGGCGAGGATGTGGAGAAAGGGGAACCCTCCTACACTGCTGGTGGGAATGTAAGTTAGTTCAACCTTTGTGGAAAGCAGTATGGAGGTACATCAAAATGCTCAAAACAGACCTACCATTTGACCCAGGAATTGCACTCCTAGGAATTTACCCTAAGAATGCAGCAATCAAGTATGAGAAAGATCAGTGCACCCCTATGTTTATCGCAGCACTATTTACAATAGCCAAGAATTGGAAGCAACCTAAATGTCCATTGATAGATGAATGGATAAAGAAGATGTGGTACATATACACAATGGAATACTACTCAGCCATAAGAAAAGGGAAAATCCAACCATTTGCAGCAACATGGATGGAGCTGGAGGGTATTATGCTCAGTGAAACAAGCCAAGCAGAGAAAGAGAAATAACAAATGATTTCACTTATCTGTGGAATATAAGAACAAAGGAAAAACTGAAGGAACAAAACAGCAACAGAATCACAGAACTCAAGAATGGACTAACAGGTACCAAAGGGAAAGGGACTGGGGAGGATGGGTGGGTAGGGAGGGATAAGAGGGGGGAGAAGTAGGGGGGTATTAAGATTAGCATGCATGGGGGGTAGGAGAAAAGGGAGGGCTGTACAACACAGAGAAGGCAAGTAGGGATCCTACAACATTTTGCTATGCTGATGGACAGTGACTGTAAAGGGGTTTATAGGGGGGACCTGGTATAGGGGAGAGCCTAGTAAACATAATATTCGTCATGTAAGTGTAGATTAGTGATACCAAAAAAAAAAAAAGGGCAGTACCTGTGTGGTTACCTCCAATGAGTTCTACACAAGAGCATAAAGGGCATATAAAAGTGTAGGCAAAGGGTCTGTTTGTGTTTATACAGAGGATCAAAGACTAATTGGGCTACCCCGAAAATGAACTAATATACGATATGAAAAAGAACTTCCAACATCAGCACTCTCTGGAAGACTCATACCAGAAGATGATCATCAAAAAACCCCAACAAAGATCCACACACTGCTACAGCTGTAGATGCACTCATTCCACCAGTTCCTGGACTTGCCATGGGAATGAGGAAGGAGATATCTAAGCTGGCCTGTGCATACAGTAAAACAACAAATTTGACTGGATCTATACTGTTGGAACTAAATCAAGAATTCGGAGAAGTGCAAATTGTAGTGCTCCAAAATCTTACAACTACAGACTATTTACTGTTAAAAGAACATAAGGGATGTGAACATTCCCCAGGAATGGGTTGTTTTAATTTGTCTGATTTCTCTCAGACTGTTCAAGTTCAGTTGGACAATATCCACCATATCATAGATAAGTTTTCACAAATGCCTAAGGTGCCTAACTGGTTTTCTTGGTTTCACTGGAGATGGCTGGTAATTACAGGTATGCATTGGTTATGTAACTATACTCCTATTATGTTAATGTGTGTGCGCAATTTAAGCAGTATCTTAAAACCTATACATGCTGAAGTTACTCTACAAGAAGATATGTCAAAGAAATAATCAATCTTCCCATGTTTTCTTCCGCCTGCTACTTCTATAGTTTTTCTTCTTCCTTCCTAATTACAACCCTTAAATAGAATTCGTGCCTCATATCAAATTTACCGAGTATCATAATTCTTCCAAGTGGTAAAGATATCTCAAGACAAATGCTGGGCATAGAAGCCACAGGGCATAAATATGCAAAGAAATAAAAAGCTAACCATTTCAAACAATAAGGCTTCCCTCTCACTTACCAACTTTACATTTCCCTGTATGACCCCGGAAGATGACTGGTTAGCCAGAGACGGGTAAGATTCCTCAAGGGAGGAACAACCTAAGACAGGCACAGTTGCAGGGGGGTCATCAGGTGAGAAATTCGGGATCAACAGAGGTGAGGCTTAGAACCTCACCCCCCCTGTTCTGAGAGAAATCTTCTGCATCCGTGGATGTTTTGTTGCCCTTGTCTAGCTTGGATTAACACATAGTCTACAGGCACACACCTGATCATCTACATTTGCTCTCTTACAACACTAAACTATGTTTTCTACCTTTATCTTGTATCGACCTACCACTTCAGCATTTTATTAAAAATAATAATAATAGAGAAATGTATTATCCACATATAAATCAAGTATAAAAATCAAATGAGTATTCATATCTGAACTGACTGTTTATAGTTCATAATGCATGAGCAAAACCGAAGGTTTATGTGATGGCTGCCCTTGTACTGTTCACCATGTAAGAACTTATTCAGTATGTAAGAATTTGTTCTCCATGTAAGAACTTGTTTGTTATGCCTCAGAAGATTGGAGACTGACGAAAATTAGGCTTGGGGTGGATTAATGATTGTGCATTGAGCATTGACTCCCCTATACAGAATTTTATTGTTGTTAACAACCATTCGATCAATAAATATGAGAGATGCCCTCACACACACACACACACAAAAAAGTACACACTTCCAATGGTAAAATAATAAGTAACTGGGATGTAATGAATATAGTCAAGATATTGTAACAGCTTGGTATGGTGATAGCTGGTACCTAGAATTGTCATGTATATAAATGTTGAATCACTATGTTGTACACCTGAAACTAATGTAATGTAATACTGTGTGTCAATTACCCTTCAATAAAAGATAATTATCTACAAAAAAAAAAAAACAAGAATAAATAATTAATAAATTTTAAAAAAAAAGATTGTACATCAATGACACTTTAATAAAAAAAAATGTAGATCCACAACTCAGGCTGTTGAAAACATATCCCCCCCCAAAAAAATAATTCTTCAGTTACAACTCATGAAATTTGTCTACTTTGATTAAGGTAGCTGCTTGTTTTGCTATAATATAAATATTATTACCAGCATTGAAGCACATAATATAACTGGCTTTCAAATAACAGTGTCTTTGAAAATTGAATTAATATCTGAATTACATTTCTCAGCTGACATTCTGTCTTTTGCAGCATCAGCTTTTGGCTTAGACTTACACTTTGAATATGGTCTGCTGCTGAGTCTCCTGCCCACTAAAGAAACGGGGCTACAGGCTAGCTTTCCCAGGAAAATTTCTGGCTAGCCATGCATCATCTCTGTGTGGACACCATGTAATAGAAAGTCATCCTGCTACTGCCTCCTTCACTTTTTTTCTGAATTTTCATGGTTTTTTACAGCCCTGCATGATCTAACTGCTAAACCCTGTAGGAACACAACTCCCTGAAGAAACAGATAAGAAAAGCAGATTTTACCTTTGTTTCTTGATTCCCCAGCTGAGTTCCCTCAGTTACAAGCTTATCCCTTCCTATTTCCTGTGGAATTGTTCAGAGTTGTTAGATTCCAGAACATCCACTGGGCTACAGTTTTTAATGGCTAGCGTTACGCCTTAACAGACATGTAGCAACTCTCTACTTCCTCTCTTACATATCTGATTGTATGTCAAGGTGATAAATTGACCTCGGTGAGCTCTGCCTTCTGAGACAAACCCCAGCATGTGGTTTAGGTTGGTGTGTCAGTTCAGTCCTCAGGGAAGCAGATGCCAAGACAGCATTAAAACTGCAAGAAACTTATTGGAGATATGCCTGTGAAAGACAATGGGGAGCAGAAGGGGATAAAGGCAGGCATCAGACAGCAACATACGCCTGATGCTTGTGGAATAAGAAAGCAGGGGAAGTGGGTAGGAAGAGCCTTACACAGTGGTGGGGCTCTAAAGAGCCTCAGACAGCACAGTGGAATGCCAGAATAAAGACGGTCTGTGGATGTACCTTGTGCTGGGCCAGAATGGTCAGGCACGGCTACTCTACCAAGCCTGGTCACTGGCTAGGAGCTCCCAAGGAGTGTGTCCTCATCCCAAACAGAGCAGATCCCAAAGACCTCAGGCTGGGACTTGACAGCTACCTGCACCCCTCAAGACAGGTCCTCTCTTAAAGGGAAACTGGTGGTGTGCCTCCAGGAAAGCCTCCTTGTTCAAATTGGGATTTGGGTGCCAATGGTTTATTTGTGAGGAGAATCCCTGGAAAAACGCCAGTAGGGGGTAGAAAGGTAAAATCAGGAAAGGGAACTGACCAAGAAAGGGTGGGGAACAGATGGTAAAGCCTTGCTTAAGTGTTAGTCCTAAGCCTCAGCCTACAAGTCAGTCTTTTGCCAGAGCTCCAGCACAGATTATGAAGCTTGCACCCAACTATTAGTAAAGTGGAACTTTGCTTCATTTGTGGCTAGATTCCTTAACTGTAAGATTTCTGGTGAAACCCCACAAGGAGGAGAAGTGATACAAAATGTAGGTTCCAGGTATTATAATGTGATGAAAACTCCACCTCTATTCTTTATGTTAACTATACAGGGGAACATACCGTTATGAAAAATAGGAAGATCGTCCTCTGAAAGACACGTATAAAGCAGTGGTGGTGTTGAGGCACAGGTTATGTGGTGCCCACCCCCTTATCTATAAACACTAGGTCAATCATGGGCACTCAAATACAGACTCAAATTCTCAGTATGTTTTGGAATAGTTTAGAGGGTGAATTTCTCAACTTTTGACAAATTTGCCTCCACATTTGTTTGGTTGATTCAGACAATACTGCAATACCAAGCTCAACAGATGGTCTAAGGCTGTTTGAGGTCCTAAGATTACCCCTGCTTTTGAACACAGGTAAAATCAGGAGAATCCCAATTTTCTTCACACCTCATGACAAATCTGAGATGAGGTGAAAAAGAAGTAGACTGAAAAAAGGGCTGGAGGAACAAAAGGGAAATGACAGTAATTTGATAATCTAATCTACCAGCCATAATTCATATACACATCTGATCTTCAGATAGAGTCCCTACAGGGCAACCTCTCCATGTAGATCCCTGCATGGCTAACCAACTAGCTTTTCCTTTGTACCTGAAGGCTCATCCAGACACTTTGAAGGTCAAATCCCCAAGAAAAGCAGAAGCTACTTTTCCTCCCTAGACCCAAGATCTCATAAATTCTAGCTCCCCACCTGAAGGTCTTGCCTCTTCCCCAAGTGACTGACGTAATGCCCACCTCATAAGGATGGAGCACATCACTCTTCCTATGTCACTACTATTACTGTTACCTGTAGTATTACTTTCAATACTACTACTAATAGCTACCACCATTTACAGAGCACTGATGCTAGGCACTGTTAAGTCCTCTATAGGAATTATTTTATTTTATTCTTAGTACAACTCCATAGGGATGCTATGGTTTAGAGAGGTTGGGTAACTAGCCCAAGGCCAGGAAGTATGAGAGCTGGAATTTTCACCTAGGTTTGTCTGATTTCATTTCTAATGTTCCTAACCATTCATTACACAATACTACCTTCTTGAGGCCCATCCTACAACTTGAAGACAATTATATCAAACTCTCTTCATTCAAGGGACACAGACATAAACAAGGTATCTTGTGTTGGGTGCTTATTTATTACAGGGCAAAGATAAGATAATTATGCTGTGTAAACAGCAATTTCCATACCAACCCCATGGCTTTTTGGGGGATGATGAGGCGCTACCGTTGATTAAGGTAACTAATGGTCTGTTAATGGAACCAGACATTTTCAAATAAATATACCTGAGCCAGGGAGGATTCAGACATGAGGAAGATGAGTCCTCGTCAACTCCTTGTTGCTCTTAATTTTCTTTTAAAGAGGTATAATTATTCTCAAGCTCAGCTTCTGACACCAAACTATGGTTTTCAATGACTCTCATCAAATTCTTTTGATTACAGGTCTGTTACTCTGTCTCAGTCCTCTCAGCAATGCTTGGCTTGCAGCCACCCAGTGTGTCTTAATCACCACCAGAATTTAAACAGCACCCTTTTTAGACATACTGAACAATAATAAACTTTCATATTTATAAATGAAAGATATAATTGGCTCTCAGAGTGACAGCCAGCTTTGTATTTGTGAAAAAAATACAGAGATTATTCACCAAACTATTCAAACAACAGATTAGATACTTTGATCCAGTTCAACAAATATTAATTGTGAACTATGGGATGATGCACTATGCTAGGTGCAAGAGATAAAATAAATAAATAAGCTTAATGCCCAAGAGTTGTCTGAATAGTGATCAAGATCACTACACATACACAGCGTCAGCAGAACAGACTTGGCGGTGAGATAGGGAATCCAAAGTGCTCTGCCAGCACAGGGAAGTGGCATTTACAAAAGCTTGAGGGCTCGGGGCTTCTTAATCTATGTGAAGCAGAGATCTGCAGCACATAGTTAAAACAGCAGCCACACTACCACAGAGCACTATATTCACCAACACCTGGAAAAATGACACCTATAATCTTAAATGTCCTGAAAAGAAAGACAGTCTTCACAGATGTATTTTGTATTCCACACATATATACTTAGGTGGTGATCATTCTCCATATCAGTTTCATGGCTGTCCCCACACAGGCTAACAGTATGTTTTGACAGAACAGAGTATTCAAATTCAGAGGACCCTTATTTCCACTAAACCTCTCCAGCCAGATTCCACAACATGAAACCCCTTTAGAATGTCTTTTAGTATACAATTAGGATATAAAATGTAAATGTAAACCCTCCTGCGAGTACTAAAGAAAAATATATATAAAACAAGGGCCTAGCCCTAGCAGGCACTGTGCTAAACATTTTCTGTAGTTGTTGACTTAATTCCCACAATGGTGTGAGATAGGCACTAGCATGCTCCCCTTTGACTGTTGAGGAAACAATAGAGAGGCTCAGAGGAGTGTAGGAGCTTCCCCAAGTCAATCTGAGTCAGGATGCAAATCCAAGACTGTTCACCTTCAGAGCAGCCAGGTCCAGCTGGGTAGAAACAACTGATATCAGAAAGTGTCCTAAGGAAAAAGAAGTAAATCAAAAATGGGAACTGAAGAAAAGAATGCAGGAGGATGGGAGGGAGAGGGGTTCAATAAATTATACATTTGGGGGGTTTTTGATGAGAGAGAATCTTACCCAAATCCTGATAGCCTTCCTGACACTTCCCCCAACCCAATGCACAAATGTACAAACTCTGAAGAGGTTTGAAATTTAACTTAATATTCCACCTGAGAAATTCCAGGACTAGTGCACATTAGACTTACACTAGGCAAAGGCCCAATTCTCCCACCTCATATAACAGGCACATCTGGGGCACTAAATTGCAGGAAGCAATTATCTTTATCATTTCCATCAAAGGGATTATCTTTAAACACTAGTCTTATTGTGAACAATTACTGAAGCAGCTGCCAAGCATGGACCTTCTGCCAAGTACTTGCCCACAGAGCAGGTTCCAATGATATGAGGACAATGGTTCTGGAAAGCTATGATAGTCATTCTATCAGCATACTTATATATTCCTCCAGGCCCCCATCACCCTGTCCAGGAATTGTCAGACTTTTCATACAAAGCAAACACTTTCAACATACTCTAGAAACTTAAGAGTATGTTGTGAGTATGAATCAGCCACCCTACACTCTAGTCTATACTCTTCAACTAATTAGCGTGTAACCTTTAGAAATTCATTTTCTAAAACTCTATTGTCTGTGTAAGGGGAGAAGAACTACATGATTGCCAATGTCTTCCCTAATTTATTTCCCTATTGTATGATTCTATGAGATGTCATTTTAACTAACACATAGGCATAAATCGACACAAGGTGCAAGGCACCGTACTATGAGATGAGGAACTCAAAACAGGTAAACTATGCCCCATGTGACCAAAGAGTTGCTTTATCTTAAGAACTGTTAAGTATACTAAAGTCATTAAATTATTACTGTATTTTAACATTCCAATCATTTATTTATATCATCATAATTTTTATTAAAAAATAAAGACACAAGGTAACCTCCAATGAGTTCTACACAAGGGTATAGAGGGCATATGAAAGTGTAGGCAAAGGGTCTGTTTGTGTTTATACAGAGGATCAAAGACTAATTGGGCTACCCTGAAAATGAACCAAGATACGATATGAAAAAGAACTTCCAACATCAGCACTCTCTGGAAGACTCATGCCAGAAGATGATCATCAAAAAACCCCAACAAAGATCCACGCACTGCTACAGCTGTAGATGCACTCATCCCACAAGTTCCTGGACTTGCCATGGGAATGAGGAAGGAGATATCTAAGCTGGCCTGTGCATACAGTAAAACAACAAATTTGACTGGGTCTATACTGTTGGACCTCAACAAAGAATTAGGAGAAGTGCAAATTGTAGCGCTCCAAAATCTTACAACTACAGACTATTTACTGTTAAAAGAACATAAGGGATGTGAACTTTCCTCAGGAATGGGTTGTTTTAATTTGTCTGATTTCTCTCAGACTGTTCAAGTTCAGTTGGACAATATCCACCATATCATAGATAAGTTTTCACAAATGCCTAAGGTGCCTAGCTGGTTTTCTTGGTCTCACTGGAGATGGCTGGTAATTACAGATATGCTTTGATTATGTAACTATACTCCTATTATGTTAATGTGTGTGCGCAATTTAAGTAGTAGCTTAAAACCTATACATGCTGAAGTTACTCTACAAGAAGATATGTCAAAGAAATAATCAATCTTCCCATGTTTTCTGCCGCCTGCTACTTCTATAGCTTTTCTTCTTCCTTCCTAATTACAACCCTTAAATAGAATTCATGCCTCATATCAAATTTACCGAGTATCATAATTCTTCCTAGTGGTAAAGATACCTCAAGACAAATGCTGGGCATAGAAGCTACAGGGTATAAATATGCAAAGAAATAAAAAGCTAACCATTTCAAACAATAAGGCTTCTCTCTCACTTACCAACTTTACATTTCCCTGTATGGCCCCGGAAGATGACTGGTTAGCCAGAGACAGGTAAGATTCCTCAAGGGAGGAACAACCTAAGACAGGCACAGTCGCAGGGGGGCCATTAGGTGAGAAATTGGGGATCAACAGAGGTGAGGCTTAGAACCTCACCCTCCCTGTTCTGAGAGAAATCTTCTGCATCCGTGGATGTTTTGTTGCCCTTGTCTAGCTTGGATTAACACATAGTCTACAGGCACACACCTGATCATCTACATTTGCTCTCTTACAACACTAAACTATATTTTCTACCTTTATCTTGTATCGACCTACCACTTCAGCATTTTATTAAAAATAATAATAATAGAGAAATGTATTATCCACATATAAATCAAGTATAAAAATCAAATGAGTATTCATATTTGAACTGACTGTTTATAGTTCATAATGCATGAGCAAAACCGAAGGTTTCTGTGATGGCTACCCTTGTACTGTTCACCATGTAAGAACTTATTCAGTATGTAAGAATTTGTTCTCCATGTAAGAACTTGTTTGTTATGCCTCAGAAGATTGGAGACTGATGAAGATTAGGCTTGGGGTGGATTAATGATTGTGCATTGAGCATTGACTCCCCTATACAGAATTTTATTGTTGTTAACAACCATTTGATCAATAAATATGAGAGATGCCCTCACACACACAAAAAAAAAAGTACACACTTCCAATGGTAAAATAAATAAGTAACCGGGATGTAATGTATAGCATAAGGAATATAGTCAAGATATTGTAACAGCTTGGTATGGTGATAGCTGGTACCTAGAATTGTCATGTATATAAATGTTGAATCACCATGTTGTACACCTGAAACTAATGTAATGTAATACTGTGTGTCAACTACCCTTCAATAAAAAATAATTATCTACAAAAAAATAAAATAAAATAAAATAAAAAAATAAAGACACAGAGCGGATGTATGGGTTTACAGTTGTATCTACCTCACATGTAGGTTTTTAGGATTTAACCTATAAATATAAAAAGTGCCAACAACATATAGTAAACATTGACTACTAACAATAAGCACCATATATCAACGATTTTCTGTATACCAGGTGTTTACAGCACATTCTTCTCATAGGTTACCTAATGTTAGTGACAGTCTTAGAGATATGTACTCTTACACCCATTTTATAGATGAGAAACATAAGGCTTAGAAAATTAAGAACCTACAAAGACAAAACAATAATTGAATTCATTTCTGTCTGTTTCCAGACTCACATATTTAACCAGCTCATTATTTTTCTACTTTGGTCACCTTTTCTCCATTCATCTGCCTATATTCTGCACTATTGACTCTACTTTTAAACACAGTTTTACATCAGAATTTCTATATCTAGTAGCTGGTGTCGGTAATGGTAGAGGCTCTCAGCTTTAAATCTTTCCTGTTCCCTTTTTTAAAATACACTTTATATCACCTGCTCCATTCTGTAGACCATCTTAGTTTTTCTTACTGCAGCAGGTAAAAATACAGTTAATGTTTGATTACAATGCTTAGGAGTCATGACCAAGTCAGCAGATGTTTTCATGGCCATGGGCAAGAGTTCACCTCTATAATCACCTTAACACTGCTCACTCCTTTGGTTGTGATATTTGTTAAGAAACCCTTCCTTTTTGGACTGTAATCCTGACACCAAAACATATAATTTTCCCTCATTTCTGAATCTGCTACTACTTTTGAAATGGTTCTATAAACATATCAGCTCATATCATCACCACCATGAACCGGTTAAGGAACAGTTATCTCTGGCAATTAACACATACTGCTTGTAGAACTGTTTGCAAAACACCTCTCCTCTAGTACATTCTCAGTGTTGATCACCTCTCTGTCTCCCCACATGCATTTAAAATTTATTTTTATGTCCCAAGTCCACTGCCACCCACTTTTATTTTTGCTTGTCCTGAGCTGAACAAGGATCCTCTCCTGGCTGTCCCACTTGACATGTTTTCTATTTCTTGCTGTTCTAATAGGATTTTGTCACAGTCACTCTCCTTTATTGCCACACCAAACTAGTGCTAAAATGCTCATTCTGGTCTCTACTACTTCAGGGTTAGAAATTTAGGATATTTTACTTTCCCTGTGTCAACCTCAATTCTGACTTTCACATAGATCTTGTCAGCAGTACCTGCCCACTCCACTGTCTGTAAATAAATTCCAGGATGTTGACATGCTTATCAGGGAGTTTTAAACTAAGACTTATAACTCAATTTCAAAGTCTTCAGAAACATCCTGAGCCTGGAAAAACACTATGGATATGGATATGTGCACTTTTCTGATGAGAGCATTTATGGCTCTCATAAGAGCATACAGGAATCCTTAAACAAGGATTTTTTTTTTGTTGTTTAAAATCTGGAATCTTAGATGTAGATGTAAACAGAATTAAAGAATTTTGAATCTCAGGGAGATTTTAAAGACCATCTAATTTGGTGCTCCATTAAGGAGTCTACAGACCCTCAGAATTTTGTGGTAATAGCAATGGTGGTCCTTAGCCATTTCAACTATTTCAAGAAGTACTAGGGGAAGTATATCTTTATCTACGATAAGGCTGTGTAATACAATGGGCATTTCTAGTTACTTTGTTTTGTGCTGAGTTCTTTCTATCTTTATTACATGTAATCTTTGAATAGTAAATAATTTATTCTTGTTTTTTGGATGATAAAACCAAGGCTTTAAAGAATCACTTATTGCACTGCCTATGAATTTGAACCCAGATGTTCTGAGTCTAAAGTGTGAGCAGTTGATACCTGTGGAGTGAGGGAGTCCTTCTTGCTTCATGTGCTGGTTATCATTTACATATATTTGGATTAATAAACATAGAAAAATATATTATTTAATAAACATATTGTCTTGGGTTCTGTTCTCCCTTAATCAAGTGGTTCTCAATCAGGGATGACTTTGCCTCCTAGAGAACATACAGCAGTGCCTGTTTTTGGTTGTTACAACTGGAGTGCTATTAGCACAGAGGGGGTAGAGGCCAGCAATATCGCTAAACATCCTACAGTGGACAGGACAGCATCCCACAACAAAGAATGATCTGGCTCAAAATGTCAGTGGTGCCACTGCTGAGAAATCATACTCTAACCAAAAAGGATCCTATGTGGTGAAAATGTTGACAGCCATCAATCTTACTCAACTGTAGTACAATCAACATTAATTTTGTGGTGAATACCTGAACTCCTATATTTAAGAAAGAAAACTCCTTTCTTCCCTTTTGGCTTCACATTATTTTTATCCGGCAGTGTCCCACACGTCCTCAAACCCACTGCTTTACAAGCTCCAGTGTTCAACACAATCATCTAGAGGGCTTTAAAAAGACAAATTCCTAGACAAACCTTCAGATATCTGATTTATCAGCTCTGAGGTGGGGACTGAGATTCTGCTGTTCTAACAAACTCCCAAGTACAAGTGGTGTTCCTGGTCCATGGACTACAAATGGTTAGTGGGGCAGTTCATCCAGCCCTTCTGGAGGCTTCCCCACCCTCTTCAAGAGAACACTCTACTTCTGTACTAGGCTACAGCTCCTTGACCCTGATGTCTTCCATAGTCTGGTTTACAGTTTGCTCATTTGAAAGAGGAAAAGGCCATAGACTTTTTCTTGATCCATTCCAGCACATTCACAAGACTGGCAGCCACTTTTTGTTTGTAAGGAGAGTTGAAATTTTCTAACACAATGCTTTTTCTTTTGTTTTTATTAAGGTATTATTGATATACACTCCTACCAGTTTCATTCTCTTGCATGTAGCTGTCCAGTTTTGCCGTCACTGGTTGTTGAAGAGGCTGCCATTTCCCCATTGTATGTCCATGGCTCCTTTATTGTATATTAATTGACCATATATGCTTTGGTTTATATCTGGGTTCTCTAGTCTGTTCCACCGGTCTATGGTTCTGTTCTTGTGCTAGTCCCAAACTGTCTTGATTACTGTGGCTTTGTAGTAGAGCTTGAAGTCAGGGAGCATAATCCCCCAACTTTATTCTTCCTTCTCAGGATTGCTTTGGCTATTCAGAGTCTTTTGTGGTTCCATATGAATTTTAGAACTATTTTCTCTTGTTCGTTGAAGAATGCTGTAGGTATTTTGATAGAGATTGCAGTGAATCTGTAGATGGCTTTAGGCACAATGGCCATTTTGACAATATTAATTCTTCCTATCCATGAGCATGGGATGTGTTTCCATTTACTGGTATGTTCTTTAATTTCTCTAATAAGTATCTTATAGTTTTCAGAGTAAAGGTCTTTCACTTTCTTCGTTAGGTTTATTCCTAGGTATTTTATTCTTTTTGATGCAATTGTGAATGGAATTGTTTTCCTGATTTCTCTTTCTGCTAGTTCATCATTAGTGTATAGGAATGCAACAGATTTCTGTGTATGAATTTTGTATCCTGCAACTTTGCTGAATTCAGATATTAGATCTAGTAATTTTGGAGTGGATTCTTTAGGATTTTTGCTGTACAATATCATGTCATCTACAAACAGGGACAGTTTAACTTCCTTACCAATCTGGATGCCTTTTATTTCTTTGTGTTGTCTGAATGCCGGGGTGAGGACCTCCAGAACTAGGTTGAATAAAAGTGGAGAGAGTGGGCATCCTTGTCTTGTTCCCGATCTTAAACAAAAGGCTTTCAGCTTCTCGCTGTTAAGTATAATGTTGGCTGTGGGTTTGTCATATATAGCCTTTATTATGTTGAGGTACTTGCCCTCTACACCCATTTTGTTGAGAGTTTTTATCATGAATGGATGTTGAACTTTATCAAATGCTTCTTCAGCATCTATGGAGAAGATCATGTGGTTTTTGTCCTTCTTTTTGTTGACATCGTGGATAATGTTGATGGATTTTCTAATATTGTACTATCCTTGCATCCCTGGAATAAATCCTACTTGATCATGATGGATGATCTTTTTGATGTATTTTTGAATTCGGTTTGCTAATATTTTGTTGAGTATTTTTGCATCTATGTTCATCAGGGATATTGGTCTGTAGTTTTCTTTTTTGTGGTATCTTTGCCTGGTTTTGGTATTAGGGTGATGCTGGCCTCATAGAATGAGTTTGGAAGTATTCCCTCCACTTCTACTTTGTGGTAAATTTAAAGGAGAATGGGTATTACACACTGCTTTTTCTGTGTAGAAAAATATGATACCTCATCCCTCAAAACCCCAACCCAGAGACTCTATTTCCTTTTTTTTATCTTTTTCTTTTTGGGGTTTAGAAGAATACAAATACATTTAAAACTCAAATCTCCTCCCTACTTCAGTCACACATTTTCTAAAACAAGCATTGTACATCTACATTGTGTGTGTGTGTGTGTGTAGGCATATCCCACTCCAATGTGTGTCTCTCTTGTCTTTTGAATCACAAAAAAAAATTATGACCTCTTCCTCCAATTTATTTGCATTCACCAGATTTACATTTACTCATTTTCCCTCTTTTTATATTCAGATTGTTTAAATTTCTTATCTCTGAGAGGGACTCTAGGACTTCTGGCTTTCTTTGTGCTCTATGATCCTACTTGAATTTAGTCACACTTGCAGTTACAAATTATTCTACACCTGCATAGAATTTAATTATCATTCAATGTTTCCTTGAACTTTTATTCCCCATCCCCTTTTAACTCCCCTCTGTCTGAATGTTTTATCCCCTCAGATGCAATGAACTCCCCACTCCCACACCCCTCCATCCCTAGCCCTTCTTTCTTTAGGTTTCCCCTAGACCATCTCCCCACCCTTTTGTTTTCCTTCTCTGAAGATCTTAGACAACATATCATTTTCTCAGGGAAATCTTCCTTTTCTCATTTTCTCAGCTACTCTCTCCCTGATAATTTATTGCTGTGTATATCCCAACAGTTTTATGAAAGCATGGGTTTGTTATGAGGGTTAAAAGAAATAAATATAAAGCCCGTAGCTCTCAATAAGTGTTGGTTATTAATATTATTCTCCCTTGATACCATACTGATTTCCCTAGTAACCCTACATTCTTCCTTTTTCCCTTTGCCATTATGAAGACCTCCCCAGCCTCTCATAGCCTTCTGATTTCATCTGAAGAGATATTCCCTGCCCAGTTATTTTATTTCCTCTTTCTTTCCAGGGCCCAGAGCAGACCCAAGCCAGTTGTTTCCCTTTATTAAAACATGCTCTTGGGAAGTTTGCATAAATATGCACCATTTGCCATACTGAATGAAATTCACCTTTTACCTAAGACATGGATTACTAGATACAAACAAAACACATCCATTAGTGCCACAGTAATTATGTGAATAATTTTTTTGAGCTGAATTAGTTTATCGTGGGTTGTCCTCCTTACCAGTTATAATTTATCTTTGTCTCTTGATGAAAAACACCACAATAATTCCTTATCAAAGTTTTTTTTTACATGTATCCAAAGAATTTTTCACTGTGATTGGAACTACAAGTATATCACAAACACACTGTGGTAAACTGAATGATGTACCAGCCCATTTTGGTGGTGTCTGCCTATATTCACACCCTTTGGTAGCACACTGCCTCACTGAGGACGGGTTTGGCCACATGACTTTTGACCAATAAGTTGGTAGAAACTATGATACAAGCAGAGAATTTCAACGTGAGCATTGGGAATTTATTCTCTTCTCTTGGAATGTTTACTACTATAAGAACAAGACCAGTCAAGCCTAACAGAGGATGGAGAGTCACAGAGATCACATCACCTCTAATGAAAAGCACCACTAACATCCTAACCACCCCTACCATTACCATCATTAGCCAGCCAGGCCTGGCCAACCCACCAACTAGCCACAGATTTTGAGTTTAGCCAGCATGAGCCTAAGCCAGCCTAAACTAAAGGTGCTAAGTGAACTCCCACCAAATTTCCTACCCTCAAAATTGACAGCTAAGTAAGTGGTTGCTATTTTGTCCCATTAAATTTTGGAGTAGTTTTGTATGCAGCAAAAGCTAACTATTATACACACTTAAACCATTTTACACTGTTCTTATTCATACTGCTTTATTTCAGAAAGGAAAAAAATATTTCCTTGGCATACTCTGTGAAATCCCCATAAATTCTCTTAACAATTCTGGCCCATTTTCTTTTGACCAAGACTCAAATACATTTTTTTCAAAAAAATCTTCATTGAATTAGAACACCTCTGATAATTTTTTTAATTTAAATGTAAGGATAAATCATTAAAAACACACTGACTCAATCAGAAATAGGAAGCACAGTGACTACTTTATCTATTGAACAAATTGTAGGTAACTAAAAAACCTCCTCCAAAAGAAAACTTTAGGCCCAAATGGCTCCACTAATGAATCTTTCAAGTATTTAAGAAGTAGTAGTATCAGTCTTACACAAACTGACTCCAAAGAAAAAGAGGAAAGACTTCCCAACTTGTTTTAAAAGGCTAGCACGAACTTGACACCATAACTCAAGACAGATACTGTAAGAAAGAAAAATTACAGGCCAATCTCTCTCATGTAAACACAAAAATTTTACATTAAATATTAGTAAATTGAGTCAAATAACATTTTTAAAAGGTAATATAACACAAGTTGAATTTATTCCAGAAATACAAAATTGATTTAACATTCAAAAACAATACTACTCATAAAATTAGCAGAATAAAGGGGAAAATCTTATGATCAACTCATAGGAGTGGATAAAATTTAATAAAATGCAACATATTTTCATGTTTCAATCTCTAAGTAAGGTAGAAATAGAAAGAAACTCTTAACTCTTATAGAAAGTACCTAGAAAAAGAAAATAGCAAAAATCAACCTTAATTATGAAACAGTAAAAGATTTCTGCTAAAATTAAACAAGAAAGAATGGCTGCTAGCACCACTTCCCTTCAACATTAGACTAGAGGACCTAGCCAGGGCAATAAAGGAAAAAATGTAGTAAGTTTTAAAAATTAAAAAGTAATAAGCCTTCATTATTTGTGAATGACACAATTATATACAAAAAATACAATTAAAATCTGATAAAACTAAAGAACTAAGTGAATTTAGCAAGGTCCCTGAATATAAAGCCAATCAATAAATAAAAATATATTTCTATATACTAGAAGTAGTAGTTGAAAAATAATTTTTCAATACCATTTATAGCAACACCAACAAATAAATAAAGAGATGTACCATATTCTCAGCAGAAGACTCAATATTGTAAGGATGTCAATTCTACTCAAATTCATCTCTAGTTTCAATGCAATTTCAAATCTCAATAGTTTTTTTATGGAAATTAATAGGCTACTTGTAAAATGTGTGGAAATTCAAAGGACCAAGAATAGCAAAGGCATTGAAGAACTAAATTAAAGAATGTATGCCTAATATCAAGACTAATTATGAGACTACAGTAATCAAAACAACGTGGTATAGGTGCAGGTTAGGCACAAATACTAGTGGCAGAGAAGTGTCTAGATTTATATTTATACATATATAATCATCTAATTTAAGACAAAATTACTACTACCATGAAAGAGTCCAGAAAATAAATGACGCTTACTCAAGAGTAATCGATTTGCATCCAATACATAATTCTACAATAAGACAGAAAACTCTATTTAAAAAAAGCAATCTTGAAAAAAACACTTCACAGAAGAAGATATGAGATTGCCATTATGCATATGAAAAAGTGATAAACTTAATTCTCAGCAAAGTGCAAACAGACACCAGTGACTACTGTTACACCCCCACAAGAATGACTAAAATGAAAAGGAGCGACAGTACTGGATAATTGGTAAAGAATGTAGTGCAATTGGAATTCTCATGCAATCCTGGAAGAAGTGTAAATTAGTACAAACACTTTAGAAACTTACTGAGAGTACCCACCAAAGTATTACCTGTGACTCATTATACCATTCCTAAATGCAAAGCCAAAATAAATACTTACATATGTTCACCAAAAGATATACAAGAATGTTCACTAAACATTATTTGTAATAGCCTAAAGGTAGAAACAGTTCAAATTTATTTAGCATGGAAAAAAAATCTGCAATATAGTCATACAATGGACTACTACACAACAATGAAAAGTAGTAACTATTGTTACAACAACAGAGATGAATCACAGATGTAAGGTGAAATGAAAGAAGCCACACACAAAAGGATATATGACTCACTCTATATAAAGTTCAAAACAGACAAAAATCTTTGTACATTGAAGTCAAATATTGGTTATATTTGAGGGTTATAACTAGTAGGAAGAACAAAGAAACCTTCTAAACTATTGGGGGGTGTCTGGTTTTTATTCTAGGTGGTACAAGAGTATGTTTAATCTGTAAAAACTCAGATTTGATTGGAGTACTTCATAATACATAACTTCGCTGTGTTATGCTTTGATAAAAAAAATTTTTTTTAAAAGAAACAAAATGAAAACAATGAAATGAGCTCTTTTATTATTTTCTAGCCAGCTATTCTCTTTCTCACCTACTTAACTTTGTTTCTTTCATCTTTTTTTAGGTCTATTTTGTTTTCTTAGAAATCTCTTAAATATCAAATGGACATTTTATAGACATGCTAGATACATCTACACTCTCTCCCTTCTTTTGTCACTGATAGAACTTTTTCACTTTTTTTATGTAGAGCCCAGAATAAGAAGTCACAGGCTTAAATGGCACTGAAAGAAACAATGTTTTTTATCCCAGAACTTAATGCATACTTGATCAATCTGTTAACATTGTAGGACTTGTAACTATATGTCTACATGTTTCTCTTCCCACTTGATTGTAACAGATTTAATTAATCTTTTTGATCCTGCTCATATCTTAGTCTTTGCCACATAGTAGGAACTCAATAAATTGCTGGTGACCTAAAAAACTAAGTAATCCATTTTGAAGTCTTTAAGAGTAGCCAGAGGGCCAGAATTGAAAGAAGTTGAGATACCTATTTCTCTAAAGCAAAGAACTAGATTATAAGACCTCTTGAGAGCCCTTCTTTCTCTCTCAGTCTATGATTGAATGACTTATGGTAACTTTTATAACCTTCCTTAGTTACGTATTGTACCAGTTGATATACCATTGCGATTTACTTTGTTCTTGTTCTTTTTGTTCTTTTTGCTTTCTAAAAGAAAAATTTCATAGTTGGATTTATATTTTTTGTTCCTTTCTATATTATTGCTATCTGAGACAAGTAGAATAAAACATACAATTCTTCATTTCACATCTATGATTGAAATTAATAGCTCTGAATTTATATCTATGATCCTAATTCATTTCCAGATATAAAATTAATATCCTGAACAATGCATTTACTAACATAACAGGAATTTATTTATTTTATACCCGATTTTTCTTTTATTCCTGAAAATAGCTAATACTTAGTTTGTAGTATTACGTGTTGGAACAGCACAAATGATTAATTATGAAACAGATTAACCTGATCCACTAGGATTCAGTCAAGAAGATCTGAATGGGGAAGACTCTTGTCACAGGGGTAAAAAAAGTTCCCAGGAAAGCAAAAGAAGATAGAAATTGGGAAGTGGCTGTCTCTTTTTAGGCATTTGATAAATATTAATTTTTTTCCTTCCTTTTTATGTCCAAAGCAACACTAATAGCCCTCCGAAAATAATTTGTTAGTAAGTAGATATTTAAATGAAACTAAATTCAACAGCTCTTAATGCTGCAATCTTACTGAAATTCAGCGGTATTTACAGATGTTGACCTTCTCAAAATGTATTAAAGTCACTGTAAAATTTAATTTCCCAGTGATTTGCTTCTATATATTAAGAAAAAAATGCAACCATATTATATTTATGTTCAAAAGCTTAATTATATTTTATCAAAATAACTATTAAAAAATTATTACATACTACTTCTGTACTTTGATTTCCTTTGTTTACAACATGTTGACAAAAGTTCATTTAAATAAAATCTTATCATTTAAACTATTTCAAAGTTAAAGAAGTACCTTTGACTTCAAGTTTCCTGCAGCCCTCATTTCTCATTACAACACAGATATATACTGTTCCTTTCCCTTACTTTTTTATTCAAAGGTCTAATACTCACCCCTTTTCCCTTTCTCATTTCTAAGTAAAGAAGGCAGATCTATCTTCTATTACAGATTAAGGAGAGCCAATTTATTGCATACTTGATCAAGCTCTTAATAATGTAGGACTTGTAACTATATATCTGCATGTTTATTTTCCTTCCTCAGACCCAAAGCAAAACTAATTGTAAGAGCATATGTTATTCAACCTTGAACCTATAACTCTAAGACTGTGACATCCAAGTAGATGGGAATTAATCCAATAACTGTAACAATGACTGACAGAAGACTGACTAGCATAAATCCTAATTGTGGTTCCTCTGGGGAATCATAGTTAGTTTCAGGGAAGGAATCATTATTCTTGAAGCAGCCCCAGGTAGATGAAGTATTGGCAAAGCCAGCCTTGGGCATAAACTGAGAAGACAGCTGGTTATTGTGGTTTGAAAAGTGTAATTCTGGTGGGAAAAATCCTGGGGCAAAGTACCTTTGAAATTGAAATCAGTCAAAGGGAGAAATAAAGTTTAAGAAACCCGTTTATTTCTTACAAGCAGTCGTCCTGTCTCTCTCTTGACCAGGCTGCAGCAGAAGAGAACTCCACCGAACCTCTCCAATCCAGATAAACCCTAACATGCCCTTGTAATTACCTATTGCTATGTAGATTGACTACTTTTCTCAATCCCTAGGAAACACCTATTGATATGCAGATGAACTAAAGCCAGGTGAGAGATTCTGGAAATATTGTAATTTTACCTACAAAGAGTTTGAAATATCTTCTACTATTTCTACCAAGACACCTATAATTTACACATTATTCACTTTTTCAGGTTAAAATGCAAATGTTATACAGGAAATATAACACTCCTGCATAAACTAGTTTTCTAAATGAAATTATCCAACAAGATACTGGTTGGACAAAGAAAGATAATAATTTGGGGCAACGAACAGGGCAGAGATAAGGAAATGTTCAGAAAACTAGGATAGAAGCATTAGTCTAAGCAAAGACAGGGAGAAGGAACTCACAAAGTATAGTTAAGGAAAAAACAGTATACTGACTAAAGCAGATTTTAAAAACTTAGTAAAAAGTGGGTACAAAAATAACATAATATTGGATGTTTTCACTGAGGCCAAATACTATAGAAAAGACATCTAAAACAATGTATCCCACCAAAATGCAAATTTTCAAAGAAATCACCAAAAACTTGTTTCATGATTCTAAAGTCCCCTCAGCCACACAGGTATAGCAGGGCCCAAAGGGTGGAGATGAGTAAAAGATTTGTGAGGATCTAGAAAGGCACAAGGTGCTGGGAAGGGTGCAACACGGACCCGACTACAGCCCTAGCAAGAATAGCTCCACCAGGAGCACTCAGACGTCTTTTGTGTCTCCAGTGCATTTGTTTCCTGCCTGGAATTCCTAGAGACAGAGATGAGACCACTGGCTGCTTGTGTAGCAGAGAAAGAGATGAGTAACATTTTCACTGAGATCAGCCTATAGTTCCAGTGCAAAAGATAATGTTTGTATTTCACACAAGAGAAGAGTCTGAATCCATTTTAAATTCTTCCCTAGAAGACCTCCTAGGAAACAAACAAACAAAAACAAGGGTAGTGTGGGGAGGAGCAAATGGAGAAAAACATAATTCCCTCATCACTGGACATAAACTCAAATGTTCTCAGTGAGAATCTTTGAAAAAAAAACACACAAGAAGAAACCAGTCGAGTTAGACATCTTTCAGGTAGGATGTGGAAAGTCACCTTACAGTAATACCAGCATATAAGGCCTTTCCTGCTCTTTCCCACCTTTCACCAGGAAGGATTAAAAAGCCCTGACTGCAAAGACAAGGGAGCAGGGAGAAGAAAGAGCTCTTGGTTTTCTGTAATACTTCCTTCTTAGCTTAGATTCTAAAAGTGGATTGATAATAGAAAGCTATTTTTCATATGCCTATATTTGATGTAAAATTTATAAGTGAAGTGTCTTTCCACTTAACCACCTTCTCAAACCAAAGACTCATCTGCAGCACATCCTAGCTGAGAGAAGAAAATATTTAAATCAAGTTCAACTTCTTATTACTTTATGGACCTAAACATTTTAAAATACCAAATTACATTGTGTTTTGTGACTTAAAGTGAACATAATATTTTGTATTTATTTAAAGTGACCAAAGAATTCATAGTACTAAGTTTTCAACAAAGGGGTAGAGGAGTTCTACCATAAATAAAATTTTAAAAGAAAATGGAAAGCAAAAATAAAGATATTTTCTGATTAAATTGCATGAGTTTTGCTTGTTCAACACCCGTTACAATACTAATAGTAATCGTAATAATAATGCTAAATAAAATAGCTACCATTTATTAATTAAAGACCTATTATATGCCAAACAATATATGTACTTGTTATAGATTATATAATTTGATCTCCATGACAATACTTTGATATTATAATTTCCACTTTAATCATTAGCAAAATGAGATAGAGTTAAGCAATTATTCAAGTCACTCAGATACATAATCAAATCACTTACATGACCACAAGAACTTCAAAGTTATACACCCTCATTTAACTATAACACATTGTCTTAATGCCAGGTTATGGAATTTTCATTTCAGGCACTGAAAGGCCATTATATGTGTAAAAGAAGGAGAATGAGAAAAAAGTAGTGTTTGAAGAAAGATAACCTGACAGCCCTTTACATTATGGCTCTACAGCATACACTTTTACCACTCTGGACACCATGACAGCAATGGATAGAGGAACTGGTCATTACTCAGCCCCCTTGCTAAGCCCCAAGGCCATCTAAGTAAGTCATCAGACACACTGCTGTAGAAGGGGGTGGTATTAGAACCAACTCTTGAGTCTTACTCTTCCTGCAATACATCTAATAGACTCAATTTAGAAATTTCGTATGATAAATAGACTAATGCATAATAATACACCTCTATTGCTAACCAATCCACATTTAGAAACTAAGCCAAGAGTCTATTACAGAAAGCATAGGGCCCATTTCAAGAAACTTAGCCCTTCTTTTTTTTTGTTCTCCTTATTCTTCCTCTTCTCTTCAAGGACACTGGAACTGCATGCTAATGAGAGAAAAATCCGTGAGCAATTCTAGCCAGTCATTTGGAGTAAATAATTCAGGTGTTAAAATTCTGACCTGTGGACTACTCAGAGTCAGATAACTGCCAAAGTTTAGGAACCAGGGCACAAACCATAAAGAAGACATTTAATGGTTCCCTACTGACTAATATTAGAAGTCAGCACCAAATACATGAAAACCACAAATTAAAATTCACTTTAAATATCACAATGAATATAAATGGTTCACAAAATCATTTAAGTAAATCTCACTTCTTTATATTGCTGAGGTATTTTAAGTCACTGAAATAGTCAATCAAGATATATTTTCTATTTTATATTGTTCATATTGCTTACTCATAATGACCCATGCAAAGATCAAAATGCAACTTTCACATTAAGTAGAGTTGACCTTGACCAGAAACACTTTATTAAGGTTGTCATAGCACATTAAATACCTTGAGATTCCTTTTGCCATTTTTAAACCCAAAAAAGATATATCTCTCTTAAAACAAAGCAACATAATTAAGCAACTGTATAGAAGTAGAACTAGATATTTTTTCCATCCAATTTTCTAAGACAATTTGGTGGCCCCATTTCATTTTTTAATATGCCTACCTATTTAAGTACCTCGATTTCAGATACTTGAATTCATTACACAAGCAATTTAGTCTTCTGGATAAAGCTTCAGGAACACTAAACCCAAGGTGAATTCTGAAAACTGTGTCACACTGAAACTAAAGCTTCATTGATTGGTCTCAGTCAACTACAAGATATGCCTTCCACTGAATGCCTCCAGGATAGAATCTGCCTCATGGCTAATATTACCTCTTGTCAGCAGCTTAAGAGCATTGCACCTGGGAATGTTTTACTTTACTGGCAATCTGAGTAAACACAAACACATAAAATCCACTGAAAAACTTACCCTTTACCACAAAAAAAGCACAAGAATTTTGACAGAAGCCTCAGAAGCTCTGAGGGTAAAGTTAAGAGGAACTGATTCTTCTCTGTATCTTCTGAATCCAAGAAATGGCAGGTAATAAAGCTCTTCAGTGTATTACAGAAGATAGGAAGCATAGGAAGACCCTTTATACCTAACAGTACAAAGAGATATGCACAAGTATGAGTGGAACATGGAGACTGTGAGCCATCTCTAACGGTATTCATGGAATCATTCAGCAAACAACAAAAGGTATGTTTTTGAATTGGGGTTCTACTTAGCAGCCAAAAATGGAGAAGTGAAATAGAGAACAAACGGACTGCTGTATATACTGTGGGTGTTCACTGTTCATTGATTAACTGATTAAAGCCTCAATATATTGATGCTCAGGAGTTTGAATCAAGTTAGCAAACTCTTCTGGCTGTTACAGTTGTGTGATTATAAAAAAATGACCCTCCCTGCTTCGACTTTCCACAATTTAACAACTAAGAGAATAATAAACCCCATCTACCTCTTATGGACATAATGAAAAGGACTCCAAGTTAATTCGTAAGACTTTCTGAGTGAATGATTCTATATAAATGAAAGCAAGAACAGAGAATCCAGTAATCAACCACAGGCTATTTGACGCCAAGTTGAGTATTTAATCTGCAACAATACCATTGTTTTAGAAAATATATTTAGAAACAGCCTCTCAGAGTTCTCTTTCCTGTCTCGTCTCACCTGCATCCTTTGTGGCTTTCTGATTATTTCCTGTATTGAATGAAGGAGAGTATTTCCAGCCACGAAACAGATAAGAGTGTTGTCAACTCACTCCTTTTTTCTGTTAAAAATTTTTAAGACACTTGTTCACTGGATGATTGATCACTTGCTCAGCTACAAAATAGCACTTTAGGCTTCTAAGTAAATGAAATGACTTCAGGTTTCTGATTATATATAACCACAAATGAAATCCAGCCTGGAAGTTCATACTGTGTAAACAGCAACCTACCCAACTGACAGTAATAGTGTGCATTTGTTACCTGGACTATAACCTGTACTTACTAAAAGTGTCTGCCATAATTTAACAGTAGGTGGTGGCAATTAAAAACCACATAAGTCAAAACTTTACTTTGTTTCACATTATTATATATTAATTTTATATACTTGCATGAACTAGGAATATGTATTACTTAAGGGAAAGTTCATATGTTTTGTTACATTCTCCAATATTTTAGAGGTGAGTTGATAACTGATAAAAACATTTTCTTTAATGAGTTAACCACCAGAAACAATATCATAACAAAAAGCCAATTTACTAGCATAAAAGGAATAACTCTGCTCAGCTATTCAGGACATTCCTGGCCCACAAGTAACCAAAGAATATCTAAGTGGCTCTTATCTGATGACAACATGGAAGAGTATGGCAGAAGGTGTAGGAAACACTGGTAAGAACATACTATACTAAAACTTCAAAACAGAAGATACAACTACTGAGTGTTCCTTACAAATACACAAAGCAGGCAGACAAACTTTCCATACAAAAATCAATAGGGCTCCATTGGAACAGAGAAATAGTTCTGTCAATGTGGCATGGGATAAACAAATTGAAACAGATACCCAAAATCCTAGCCATAGCCACAACTCAACAGTATTCATGGAAAACATCAGAAAAGAAAAACATTAAAACTTTCATTGGTCTTTCTGACACAATCAAGCATGGATAGCAATATATCATTGAGGAAAACAATCTGCATATAAGTAGAAATAAAATCACCAAAAAAAAAGGACCAATCATCTGATTCTTCAAGTCAACCCACTGAATTTGTTTTATAGCTGCCCGATAAAGCAAGTCTAAGTTCTACCATAAAATCATGGAAAATTTATTCAATCATTTTAACTGAAACAACAGGTCATTTCAACCCCAACATTGAGTGCATCCTAATAAGTACAGAACACAATTCAATGTCATTTCAAAATTTTAAAATAATGACAATTCTTTAATAGAATAATTGGTAGAGTCTGTCATTGGAGAAGACAAAAACTCACTACAAGCAACAATCATTTAGAAATACACAGCTTACTTCAATTGCAGCAGTTATTACTGTAATTGTCTGGTTGATCTATGGCTGTTTGGCAAGTTACCCATAAACTTAGTAGCTTAAAACAATAACTATTAATTATAGCTCATGGTTCCATTATTTGAATGGACTTAGGTGGTTCTTGCTGAGTTTCTCACACAGTTACAGTCAGTCAGATGGTGGCTAGGCTGAAGGCTCAATAGTGCCAGATGTTCAATACACCTCCATCATTCACATATCCAGCACCCCACTTAATGCCTGGGACATTTGGTGACTGGCTAGCCCCACACATCTCCTCTCCTCACAGCGCTCCCTGGTTCCTTTCTCTCTCTCTCTCTCAGTCTCTCCACGTAGTACCTCTATATGGCTTGGGAATCTTCACAATATGATTGTCTCAGAGTAGTAGACATCTTATGTATTGGATACATATTCTAAGAAAATATGGAAGTTACAAATCCTCTTACGATCCATCCTCAGAACTCATGTAGTACTTTCACTGCATTATATTGGTTATATATGGCATGCCATATTCAATATGAGAAATGATTGCTCAAGAGTTTGAGTATGAGGAGGCTTGATTCACTGGGAGGCCATTTGTGGAGACCAGTCACCACAGTAACAAACAAGAATCAATAATAAGATCAATGAGTCTTTTGTTTTTGACATTGTTATTAGTATTAGTACCATAACTATTCATTTGTCCTCTTAAAAGGGGCTAAGTATTAAAGAAAGAATTGAACTAATTTCCAAATTAAACATTTTACATTTTCATGATCAGTAACTGGTAAAACAAAAAGGAAAAATGGAATAATTAATTTTGAAAGCACTGATAAGTCCAACTTTGTTACTGATTTGCTTTATGATCTTAGAAAACTGAAAGTTCTTTAGTTCTATGATTAAAACAATCTGTAAATAAGTAGAAATAAAATCATCAAAAAGAAAGGACCAATCATCTGGTTCTTCAAATCAACCCACTGAATTTGTTTTATAATTTTTTGTCATCATCTAATATGGTTTCTATCTGTATGTACAAAGAAATACTATCAGAACAGTAAAAAAAATAATTAAATTATATTTAAATGAAATTAAGTTTGTAAATATTTAGTATAAGATTTTTTAAAAGCTAGAGCACGAAAGATATGCTGTAATTTAATGAGGGAAATACTGTCTTTTAAATAAATGGTGCTAAGTTAATTGGATATCTACGCAAGAAAAAAATGACATTGGTATCTGCCTCACAACATACCAAAAGAAAGTAAGATAGATCATAGGCCAAAATTTTAAAGCTCAAACAATGTAGTGTGACTCCCATCTCCAGCCATAATGGATTAACTTATACCCAAAAAAATACGACTACTATAAACATCACTAGAAATGAAAAAAATATATGAGTTGACACTCTAATTTTTAAACAATAGACAGTACAGGACTATGATCCTTGAGAGAGGAAAACACATAAAGTAAACCCCAAGATCAATCCAACTTTCTGCCTGAGAGTACAGAATGGAGAGATGAGTCCAAGCAGAAAAAAAATTCCTGAGGAAGTTAAAATAACAGGTTGCTAAGGTGGCAGAATTTTGAAGATGAGAGTACTAGAGAGAAGAGAACAGGACAGAAATCTACATGGGATATCTTTTCAGCCTTTGATTAGCAAGCTTTCAAAATAAGACTCTCAAGGTGTGCTGGTAGAGCTATGAGTTGAATGGAGATTCTGATCTCCTAGTGCTAGGATGCATAGAGTACAGAAAGAACATACCTTAGAAGTATGACTACTCTATTATTGTGTAGAGAACAATCTCCAAAAGGAGCACACAGACCCACTAGTAAACTTACTGCATGACAGAATGAAAAGCACAACTTGTTAAATAAAAACAATGAAAAGCCCAGATGTTAAACAATATAGTAACCACCATTAGTCAGTTACCAACCACATATGAAGAGGCCAGAAAGTATGATGTTTGACCTGGAAAAAAAATAAAATAAATCAAGCAAGATGACCCAGATGTTGAATTTCCAGGTAAGGACTCTAAATCATCTAGAATATATGATTAGAGCTTTAAATAAAAAGATGGTCATAATGAATAAACACATGGAGAATCTCAATAAAGAAATGGAAACTATAAAAATAAAATGGAAATGATTAAATTTAAAAGTACAATTCATGAAATGAAATATACACTGGATGGGCACAACATTAGATTAGAAATAGAAGAATCACTGAACTTTAACATAGATCAATAAATTTATAGAAATTGAAAAAAAAAGAAAGGGAGAGAGAAAAAGCATAAGTGAAAAACAAATACATAGAGCCTCAGGGATCTGTGGGACAATAGAAAATAGTCTAACAGCATAACTCAACTTCCAGAAAGAGAGAAGAGAGAAAATGGGCCTAAAAAATATTTGAAGAAATAATGGCCACAGATTTCCCAAATTTGAAGAAAAACATAAATTTATGTATATAAGAAGTTCAGTGAAACCTTAGAAAGATACATACAAAGAAAACATGTCCAGGTCACTGAAAATCAAAGATATTTTCACTGCTTATAGTACTCCAGTTTGACCTCTTCTCTTACAGTACTTTAAAGATACTGCTCCACTGTCTTCTCACACCATTTCTGATTTTTAAAATGCAGTTATCTTTTCTTTACCACCATACATAACCTTTTGTTTTTTCCTCTGGATCCTACTAAAATTTTCCCTCTTATTGCTGGTTTTGAACAATTTTATCATGATGTGTCTTGGTAGAGATTTTTCACACTTTTGAATGTGGAGTTTGTTAAGCTCCTTGAATCTCTGGGCTCATACTTTTCATTAAATTTGGAAAAATTTGCCTATTATTTTCTCAAATATTTTTCTGTCCCCACTTCTACCCTCTCATTCAGGGACTCCAAGTACACATATATTAGGCCACCTGAAGCTGTTCCTCAGCTCACTGATGCTCTCTTAATACATATTTAATTGTCTTTCCTCTGTGTTCTTTTTTTTTGGATTGTTTCTTTTGCTCTGCCCTCAAAATCACTAATCTTTTCTTGTGCAATGTCTAATTAATTAATTGCCATTATTCCTATCCAGTGTATTTTTCACTTCATACCTTGTAGTACTGATCTCTGGAAGTTCAATTTGGGTCACTTTACAGATTCTATAACTCAATTCAACTTTTTGAACATGGAATATACTTACAACAAATGCTTAAATATTCTTGTCTGCTAATCTTAATATTTGTGTCAGTTCCAGGTTCATTTTGATTGATTGTTATTTCCCCATCATGGCTGATATAATCCTGCTTCCTTACATGACAGGTAAATTTTTATTAGACACCAGACATTGCAAGTTCTACCTTGTTAGGTCCTGGATATTTTTGTATTCCTGTACCTATTCTTGAGCTTTTTCCTGGGACACAATTTGCAAGCTATTGGAACAATGTGATTCTTTCACATCTTGCTTCTAAGATTCAATAGGCAAGACTGGGTCTTTTTCTGGAGCTAATTATTCCTCATAGCCAAGGCACCTCAGTGTTGTCTACCCAATGTCCCATGAATCATGAGGTTTTTCATTCTGGCTTTGTGAACACTGAGCACTGTTATCTATAATACTCTCAGGCAATTCTTTCCCCAGATTTAGGTCATTTCCTAATACATATATGCTGATCAGTATTCACCTGACTACTCAAGGAAGACTATCTGAAGATCTTCAGAATTTTCTTTTTAAGCAGATCTCTTCTTTATGGCATTCTGTCTTGTGAATTCTAGCCTCCTAGATCTCCCACAACATTCAGTTCTAGATCTTTACCTCAGGGATTCTGCCATATTATACCTGGGTCCCTGTACTTCCTATACTATGGCCTAGAAACTCTCTCAAGGCAAAAAACCGGGTACTCATAGGATCACCTCTCACAGATCTTTGCCTTTACTTCTTTTTACCTAATGTCTTAAATTTTTTTGTTCCTTATAATATTCCCATTTTGGGTTGTTATAGGCATAATGGCAAATCCAGTCCCTATTACTGCATTTTGGCTAAAAGCATAAATGTTCTATTATATGTAAATCTAAGTAAAATTCTTTGTGCAAAATGATAGGGTACAAGTTTAAAATGTGAAAGTAATAAATGTAAAAGGCAAGATTGATTTTAAAAGAATCAGTGAGTTAATTTGCAGAAAAAGTTAAAGAAATTATTGTAATACAGACAGACAGTTTGGAGACCTTACTAACTTTGATAGAAACATTTGTTAAAAATCTGCTTCTCTCCACTTTAGTATTATAGCTCAGTATGTTTATATACAGATACAGAAGGTATCAAGGGCCTGAAAAGCCACTGCTAGAAGCAGAAGACCAAAGCAAGATGACCAAAGTAAATGAGCTCAGGAGAAAATGCTTATTACTGGTGAAGGGGTAAATAAAGATTGGTAAGGAATGGTGAGAGTTTTAACCTCCAGGCTAGTCCATAGCCCCTCTCACATATACTTTGATATGTACGTGCCATCTGTTACTTAAAATGGCAAAATACCTATCCTAATGTCCCAAAGACCTTGGCCTATGAAATACACATTCCACTTTGTGTTTTATATAAATAGTATTTTCTTCTTTTGCTTCTTTCACAAAAGCAGCAGCACCCTCTTGATTTCATCCTCATCCCCTAAACCAAGACATTGCTCATCAATTCTTCCAATCTCTTGCATTTCAACTTGTGCTCTCCTCTAGCTTCTTCCCCTCAGTTTCAAGCATTTCAGTCTTCACTAATCCCCAAATTTACCATCAACCCTCTCCCTCTTCAACCTGTGCCTGTCTCCTTTCTCTTTCACCACCAAATCTCTATTCCATCCCCTTCTGAACTGAAACCTCTCTTCAGAAGGTTGCCTTCAACTTCATTTTAAAGATTCAAAAATTTCTTCACCTTACTCATTCTTCTTGAAATTTCTACTAGATGTAATGTTTTAATGAACTATCTCATCCCTTCTTTCCTGAAGCTCTATTTTCCCTGTTATTTCTCTACCAACAGATAAATATAGATCATCAGTGAGATTTTGTTTTCAGCTATTGTCTCAGACCAGACAATATTATCCACTCCATCAGTAGTGACTCCCAGCACTGTGTCTTTAGGCTTGAGCTCAGATGTGAGCTCCAGATTTTATACTATTCACATTGAATTATTTACTGGAATGTGTCATGCCTTTGCCCAACCTACTTCTGGCCTATTGTACCCTTCTATCTCTACTACATTCCTTTTTTTAATAAAGTATTAATGTTTCTAAACCCTACTTTCTATGTGAAGCACTTACAGGCCAAATTTTTTTGTTCCTTATAATATTCCCATTTTGGGTTGTTATAGGCATAATGGCAAATCCAGAAAATAGCAAATCCACTTTCTATGTGAAGCACTTACAGGCCAACACACACACACACAGCACACAGCACATATACACACAAAATCACTTTTTTCTCTATTCATCCCATCCACACTGGGCCTTCTCCCAATGGTGGAAGTTATACAGGGTTTAATTGCTCAAGACAACTTAAAAGACCTAAATTACAAACGCTTACAAATCTATAGTTTTATTTCAGGAAAAGGATACAATATAGCCACAGCACTAGAATATGCATCATAGACAAAGATGATCTCATAGCAGGGGATCTGGAGAGGCCATATGCAAAATCCTATTGTCCTCCCTCTGTAAGGGCCATGGCAGAATACACCTGCTCTCTTGAGTCAGGAACCACCAACATGACACTAAACACTTTGGAACCTGAGATCCCAAAATGAAGTCATCACTAGGGGTTTTTTTTTGCATTTTGCTGGTCATGTAGGTATATTCCTTCAGGCAATCAGCCCAAACACAGATTCCAAGAGGTCTTACCAAGTCCAAATTCAATTTATCATTTTCACTGTTATCAATAAACAATGATATAAACCACCTGAAACTCTTCAGACTCATGGTTACAGAATAACATTCTTACTGGCTAGGGATCAGCACCACAGAGAGACCAGCAAAACAGCTTAGGCTAATTCCAGGCCTATAGGAATTTTGCTTCACAGAACACCTTTATCAAAGTCTGATTTGTGGCATATACCTGTCTTCAAAAATAGACTATAGGCAGTAGAGCACAGAGAAGACAAGTAGTGACTCTATAGCATCTTACTACACTGATGGACAGTGACTGTAATGGGATATGTGGTGGGGACTTGATAATGGGGGGAATCTAGTAACCACAATGTTGCTCATGTGATTGTATATTAATAATACAAAAATAAAAAACTTTAAAAAAAAGGATACACTAACATGTCCCCACCTTAAAAAAATAGACTATAAGCTCCTTGAAAGTAAGAAATATATTTTACTTATTTTTATCTTAAATACCCAAGTTAGTACCATGCATACATTAAATGTATTCTCTTTTCTTCCTTAAATGTATTAAAGACTGACTTAACTAAAGAACAAAATCAGTGACAGACAGGCAATGGAAATATAATGACGAGTATGTACCTACCCACAGATTTCAGTATATACAAAAGCTGTACTGTCAAATTTGCAAAGCTGAATTTGCAGAAGCATAGACAATTATTGAAAATTCTGGCTAGAAGACATTTTGTTTACAATATTTTATTCATAGAAGAAAACAAATACTCACAAAAGTAAAAAGAATAGAAAAATGAACCCATCACCAAACTATTATAGTCAGTCACCAACTTACAGCTAAAATCAGGTAAAAATATTTTACAAGCATCAACTATGTTAAGGACTTTGTGCTCTTTGTCATTCTCTGGAAATGTAGTGTCCATATCAATCACAGCCAGCGGTATGTCCCCCTTAATAAAAGCAACTCTTTAAGGAATGTTTTTCTTGATTTTTTAACTCACTGGCAACTGCACAAGTAGAACTACTCACCTTGTAACTAAACTCAGCTTCACAACAAACTGACACAGCACACACAATGCCTAAAGGACTTAATTTCACTGTCATCTAACTTATCACTAGCCTCCAAGATAGTGCTACCCAAATTACAGGAAGTAGATGTTATAGGTTCCTGAGTTACCACAAGCATCAGCTGCGGCTCCAGTTACAGGCTCTGCTCCATCTTGCTGACACAACACAGTACAAGTAGACTGAGGTATATAGTATTCCAAGTGTAGTCTCTGCAGTAGGGATGGGGCCTGCGGCGTTCGCCTAGGTAAGACACAGGCTTCCAGCTACCTCAGTATTCTATGCTGGTGCTGTGTAAGGGCTTTATGACATCTGCGTCTTCTGAGAGCTAACTCAGTTGGCTCCAGGGTTCACTGAAGCATTAATCCATTGTAGGAATCAGAAGAATGTCATGAACTCTCTCTTTGGAGTAGTGACTAAAAGGGGGGATTAAAACTATTGTGCGGCCCTACTACCACTTGACTTCTTCCACTTTAGGTAAAACAACGGGAGAAAGGAAGAAACCACAAATAACAGTTACCAACATATTACTGTTTCTTGCTGTATTTTATCATGAAAGTTTTTCTCTGATCTCTTTTTTGTTCATATAGCAATACAGTTGGGAATCTTGGTAAAATCAAGACTCCACATTTGATTTTCAGCCTTTTTAATTTTTGTTTTGATCCCCTCTATTACTCTATTTAATTTTTGTTTTAAAATGCACCAAGTATTTCTTTAGTATTTCTTACTGCACTAATTATCACAAAACTCAAGTCTCTGAGGTGTTGGTTTCATGTTTTTTGATATCCCACAAACCCTGATTTGGTTTGATTTTGTCTCTTCTTTATATTAAGGAATACTGTAAAAAAAAATAATATTCATTTATCAACTCCCTTCTCTGTTAAGCATATTTCTCATCAATTATTACCTAAATTTATCTCTGAAAAAATCCAAAAGGGAGGACAACTGACCCAGAGCAACTAGTATGATGAGGGGGTTTGCCATAAGCAACATGTTACCTGAAGTTTTTCATCTATGACCCTGATGATATAAGAAACACAGAACTGAAGTCTTGTCATAGGCTAGGACTCAGAGTCAGAGGAAAAGGGCACCAGTTTGGTATTCTAGCTATTGGACAATTGTTTTTGGACAATAAGTGATTGAATAAGAATCGAAGGGAAGACTATATTGCAACCTTGTAACACGTGCATAAAATCTCTGAAGAATCATTTCTATCATGCCATTGCTGTGGTAGGAGTTAACTTCATTCCCAATTAAGTCAGTGACCACTGTTGTCCTGTGGGATAACAATTACCTCAGTCAAAGCATATTAATGGCATCACCATCTACCCATTTGTCCAAGCTAGATACCACAAAACCTTTTTCGATTACTCACTTTTCCTCTTCATTCACATTTAGGAGGTGTTTACCATGTCATATCCATTCTGCCTCTGACAGGCCTCTGAGTAGATTCTCTCCTCCATATTCTCAGTGCCTTGGTTTTGAATAATCCTCATGTTTCACCTCAACCATGACAGTAGTTAAATGGTTAAATGATTTTAAAAAGGGATAAACTTTCCATTGTTTTTCCACTTTTACACTGATCTCTGAATTAATTTTCTAAAATTCCTTCCCATAAAATAGTCAGTGATTTCCTACAGCCTAAAAGATAAAGGCATTACTCAAGAAATATTTATAGAGTACCTACTACATACCAGGCATTAGTGCTGACTATAAAAATGTAATAAAGATAGAATCCTTAGCTCTCAAGAAGCTAACAATCAAGAAGGAAAATAGAATTTCAACATAATATAGCAAGTGCTATGATATTCAAGTCATGTGCAATGGTCAGTGGTAGCATAAAATGCAAAAGACATTGGGTTCAATTCCACCTGGACGTATTGAAGAAGAATGTATAGATTTGACTGTGTTTTGAAGTATATATTAGCTTTTTTCTGACAAACAAATGACAGAAGGCCTTCCAGGGCAAGAAAACAGCATGTGCAAAGGTTCCAACACCTGAGTAAACACTGGATGTTTAACAAACCACTAGTTATTGGGCATTAGGTAAAAGGGTATAAATGGCATTAGGTAACGTACAAAAAAAAATTATGTGATAATTTAAGGAGATTTAAACAGTAGAATAACATAAATCATGTTTGTGTTTTAGAAAAAAGTACTGGAATGAGAAAGAGACTAATTGGAACATTTTCTAATAGGGAAGATATAATGAAACCCTCAATTAAAACAAAAGCAATGGCATTTGTAATGGCTGGAGTTAGGGCAGAGGGAAGATGACTCCTTAACAAAAAATGTAAGCTCATGCAAAATATGGTCTCAATCTAGTTGTGCTCCTGGCACAGAGTAGCTACTCAAGAAACTGAATAAATGTTTGTTGAATGAATAGATTGTGTTACCTCCTGTATCTGTTATCTTTATTGGTTTAAAAGAAACGATCCCAAAACTTAGTTTAAAACTACAATGTTTATTACTGCTCAAAATTCCATGGGTTGGCTGGGTGGTGCTTCCACTGATCTTGTCTGGGTTCACTCACATGACTGCATTCAGAACTGCCTGCCAGTTGGACATGGATTTCTCACAGAATCTCATCTTCACATGGGCTCTCTCTCCCCATGTAGAATATGGTGTATGTCTGGGATCTCTTTACATGCATTCTCTCTCTCTCCATGAATCTCCCTCCACATGGTGTTTCTCTCCATGGGATATTTCTCCACATGCTCTCTCCCCCTCTTTCGTTGGAGTCTCTCTCCATGTTATTACTCCTTCTCCATAGGATCTCTCATCCTCAAAGAGGATAATCTGGGCTTCTTCAGCCATTACAGTCCCAGGTCTCCAAGCAGGTAAATCCCATGCATGTGTGTGTATGAAGCCTCTGTATGTATCACATGGTCAAGTGTACTTAATCTGCAAGGAGATTATGACTTTCCAGTAGGCATGATTTCTTGGAAGTCATTACTGAACAACCACATATACCTACACTTATTTTACACTACTTCCTTCACAAGGACACAATATTCTAGGGGATCGTTTTTCTCCTAGGTTCCCAGACATGTTAATGAATTTTTATGCCTTCTTAATACTTCTCTTCATACTTCACAATGCTCTTTTTTGCCTTGAAATATTCTCTGCTCCAAATATGAAGTACCTACTTTCAAGACAACTATAATGTCTGAGAAGCCTTCCTGAAAAACGTACAGAAGGACCAATCACTCCTTCCCCTCATTTACTATGTTCATAAACCATAAAGTAGTAATTCCAATGTGTCAGAATTATCCATTGATGTCTTTCTCTAGCCAATATTTGAACACCTCAAAGGTAGTTACTATGTCTCATTCATCTTTGTCTATCCAATAATTATCATTTATCCTCATTCTTGATGCAGAATTGCTTCTCAATAAAATTTTGGGGGTGAATGATTCTGTTCCTAACATTATATGCAAAGGGTTATGAATCACTTTGTAGAGTCCACATATCATTACAGAAAGAACATCCTTAAAATAACTTAAATTGTATGCATACAGCAGATTATACTCAGAAACAGAGACCTGAAAGACGTCTTAGAACTTTACATGCCTTCATGTAAACATGCAAAGAGGTGATGATTATTATCTTAGTAGCTAGCACCAGATCTCTCTCTAGAAATGGAAATCTCTTGATAAGTCAGTGTAAGATATATCAGTTCTGGGAATAAGATATGACTATCACTGGGAAAAGATGGACCATGACCCTAAGACTATTAACCATGTGGAAAGTAATTCCAGCATCCTTGGCAGAACCAGCAAAATGATCTAGCAAAACTAGAAATGCTTTTTATAGAGCGTACATCTGAGATCTCTATTTCAAGGAAGAAGAAGTTTGCCTTAATCAACAGGAGATAATCCATCACAATTCACTGCCAACTGAATTCACAGTCAATCTGCCCATGAGATAGTGTCAATAAAATGTGGTTCAAAGAGTATTCTAAGTTATGACTTTAAACAATGCAACACAACTGTAAAATTCCAGGAGATCCTAATGAGTGGCATAGCAGCCTTATAGTCCTTCTGGGCAGTAAGTTCTTTTCATATCAGGAATTTGTACCAAAGGGTCCAACAAGTCAGGAGCTACATGCAGCAACTTCACATAACAGTTGGTCACTGGTTTACTTAACATGTACCAGAGAAAGTAACACCCTTTAAATATCCTTTCACTTTCCAGCCTCTCTGTACCTCAGAGAAGATATATAATTACCTGTAGCTGAAGAATGCACAGAGAAAAGCCTGTGCATGATTCTATAGTCTCTCTCTTCCGCCACCATGATGTCTGAATGGAGACCTCTATTTGGGTCTAATACAAGATTGCAGAGCCTCCAACAGCCCAGATGCAGAACCTCTGTCAACCACGACACGTTGCAAGAGAAAGAAAGAAATTTTTGTATGTTAACCCATTGAGATTTGAAGGTTGTTTATCACCAACAATACAAGTTAGCCTCATCTGGCTAATACATATTACTCAAATATTGGATTTTTTTCAGTTATCCTTGATTAATATTTCAACAGACATTTACTGAGTATGTATTATGTGCCAGGCACTCCACTGGGTATTTAGAATGTGTCAATTAAGACTTTAAAAATACTGTCCATGTGGAGTTTATATTCTAATCAAGAAAATCAAAATCATTAGCAATAATCTTAACCATTAAGAACAAAGAATACTGACAAATACAGGAGAAACTGTCATAATAATATGAAGGACATTACTATTTATATGGTAGGTTTTTCTAACATAAAAAATTAGAATATGCTTATCTGAGTTAGAACGTAATATATAATTTATTTACATTTGATTCAAGATTTGCTTCAAATTACTCAAAATCTGCATCATTTTGAAAAGAGCATCAACAATTTAGCATTTATGAGGAAATGTAAACAAAGAAGTAAGCAATCTTCTACTTAGCCAAAGGCCATTGTCATGCCAAATAGGGTAATCAAGCTGTACCCATTGAAAGAATCAGTCATCATCAGCTTCCAGTCATTATTTGAAAGGCATATAGAGGATAAGCTAGATTTCTTTTTGTCATTTGCTAAGATGAAACACTGAGCAAAGGGTCTCACAGTTAAGTGCCTTTGGTCCTAGGAAGGTAATAAAAGGGTGAAGTAGACCAGATTTTTTTTTAAAAAAGCATGAACAGCTAAAAAATATAATTATTTTTTTATTTTTGTTGAATTATGGTTTGAATATATAACAATTCAAACACATATTACGATATAGATTATATTTTAAATTGTACCTTAAATATACACATTTAAAAAACAGAAGCTATTAAGTACTAAATTTCTCTCTCCTAATTCATTGCTCCTGTGATTTAGAACTGGAAAATTCACCCGTTTTCTTCCACACCAAGATGTCCATGTCTAGTTGTATATTTCACTTTGCTCCATATAGTACAGAATTCAGCCTTGAAACCTGTAGTGAAGAGTTTTATTTGTTTGACAAAAGAAAATAGCTATTCACAAACATAAGTCCATGTGGACATGTAGAAAATCTCTGCACACTGTCTTTTACAATTAAAATAACTACTGCACAGAAATATTTGTAGAATTCTAGTATTCTAGAACTTCTATTTAGTTTTCAGTAACATTTCTGCAATTCAGAAATTTCCATTTGAAGCTCTTTGTTCACATGATTAAAGTTAACCGAAGAGCTTAATTTGATTTAAACTGAATGTTACCATATCTTTATAAACTTTGAAATCAGAGACTGTTTTCTGGAATTCAGTTCACATTTGGGAAATGTAGTTTGAACCATAACCACTGTCACTTCTGGAACCACTTCAAATCAGAGGAATGTAAACCACAATATTCCTTGTCAGATACAATTTTGCTTGAAATGGGCACATAAAATCATTGGTATTTTGTGGAGGTCCTTTCAAAGTGTTTAAAGGAGTTGTAAGTAACAATCAAAAAAGGCCAAGATTTATACTTTAGTCTCTTGTTAGCTAAGCAGAAATGTTCCCAAGATGACATAAGCAAGTCAATTTCTTTTAACTCTTAAAGATAAGAAACTTCTCAGTACAACTAAAATGTCACAATATCACCAAACCTCTGCTTACTACAAGAGACAACTTATTCAAATGTGCTCAAAAATTGCATTACTTGCATTTCAAGCCACAGAAGCACTTACAATTTGCAGTGTCACTTAAGCCAAGACAGCTTCCATTTTTTTAACCAGTTGGTACAAAGTAATTCCTAGCATATTACAATGTGTCCTTCCAAATTTTACCACCTGAGATTCTCATCTCCCGAGTTTGATGTTAACATAGATTTCCATGAGGCACCATCTAGTATTGGAATCACTCCCTAATATTTCTTAGCCAGTCTTCATTAAGCATTTGAAGACTTTCCTCAGCACAGTTTGTTTTCTGATATTATGCCTCTCATGGACTTTACTTCCAAAATTTCTTACTTCTCATATGTATTCTTTTTCATAACACATACAAATATAACTAACCAGATAGTATTTGTTACATCTGGGCTTTTGTAAGCTGCAATAGTATATAACACAAATATTTTAACTTTTCTAAATTATCCTTTGGGTTATCATCCATTTCTTCAGCATTGTGAGTTTATATTTCTTGTTGGAAGTAAATCCTGTTGTCAATTTAATGACTGTTTAGGCCACATAATTTCCTGTCTTTAATATAAACTCTTTATAAACTCACCATCTATAAAAAAAAGTTCTGATGCCAGGGCAATTTTGGTAGTAAACACTTAACTGAATTTTATGGTAGTACTATTCAGAATTTTTTTTATTAAAAAACAAGCCCAGAAAAAAATGTGGACATTTTCTGAAATCATTAATTTTCTCATCAAACTTAAAACAAAATGTTTTTCATATATCAATCATATTTCTTATCATGATTCATACATAATGGTATTTTAAGTTGTATTTTTTTGACAAGAACACATTTTGCATATCAAACACATAGGAGTTATCTTCACTTTTGGAAAGAAATGTGCTCTCTCCCATACACTACACTCTCAGTTTATCATTTGTTTTCCCTCTTTTCATAAAGATACAAGTACAGGAGATCATTCATTTTCTTTACAAAAGAAGAGAATAACAGAAATGCAATGATATATGCAACTGAAATGAATCTCTTTTTCAGGGAGGCAAAAAGGAAACTATGTTAATTTGTTGCTGATACTTAGCTCTGGAATTTAGGTCAGTGATGCCAGACCTGATTTTTCACTGAAAGGCAAAAACCTGCATTTTCTGTAAAACTGCCCAGTTTTTATTTGTTCAGAACTAATTCAAAATGTGTTTAAATCATTGTTCAGTCCAAACAAAATGAGCTGGGTCTATATTCAGCCCATAGCTGGTTTGTGGTCTCTGGTGAGCTAAATCTTCATATCACATGAATTTCAGACCCTTGTCCGACTACCCTACATCTTTCTAACCTCATATTTGGCTGTAGAGCCTGATTTCATAAATTCTGAAGGGAATCAATTATTCATAGCCATTATCAATCAAAAGCACTACTTGGCATCAAAGAAATAGTAAAGCAATGAATTCACCCAATAACTTATCTACATTGCATTAATGCACGATTATCAATAGACAATGAAATATTTCAATGTGTAAAGGAATTTTAATGAAGAACAGTATTTCAATCATGGTATATATAACATGCCTCATGAATGGGTGGAAGAAAGATCAACACATTATTCTTCCCCCATTAAAACTAATAATAAGTTTTCCATCATATGCAGTCAAAAACACTTTGAAGATTTCATTACAAGTTTTTGTTACAAGTCCTGCCTTATAATTCTTACAAATATAGATAAGTGCACAAAGAATATCAGACTTTTGTGTCTCATGAGAAATTGGTGTGCAAGAATTTGACCATCTGAAATTCTTCTTCAAATAGAAAACCAAACTAGCAAATAAATTACCAAAGCATAATGAACTACCTGTAAGATCATCAAACTCAACTGCAATTTAACATGTAAACATCTAAGACCAGTGTGGCCCAGGAAAGAAAATCTTAAGGACAGGCCAGGTAATTCAGTTTGGAGAAGTAAACGGTAAAGAGTAAAAAGATACAGTTAATAATATATATTACATATACATATTAATTGTTTGTATTAGAAAGACAGAGCATATTAGGTAGTACATAAAAAACAGGTCTTGAAAAGTTATATTTCCCATTAACTACCAGGATCCAAGAATATCTTCTTTAAATTCAGAGCTTTATGCATCACTAAATGTTTAGTCTTAAGGAAGACACAGTGTCACACAAAAAGAACGATTAATGTGATAACCCCTTGGTTCTAAGACAAGACTTTATCCTGGGGTCCACAGACAGGCACAAAGATTCATATAGCCCTGAAGTTATGTATAAAATTTTATGTGCATGTAAATTTCTCTACATAAGGAGTTCACAGTTTCCATAAAATGTTTAAAGTAATTAATAATACCAACTGGTTTTAAATTATTATTGTGCTAAGAGCTAGAATCAAAGAAAGAATTTGATCAGTATTTCTAAGAATCTAAGATAACCAAACCCTATCTTAAAAAAAAAAGAACTTTCAAGTAAGTCATTAGTAATTAGTTGGCTAGGTCCTCATTAGCTATGCATAGAGTTATAGTGTTCAATAGATTCATTAGAAAAAGTAGTAGAATGTTCAAAAAAATATGGATTGAGGAGCCAGGCTTATGTTCTATCCAAGTTCTGCCACTAATTAGCTCCATGACAAAGAACAAGGTACTTAACCTCTCTGAGCCCCTGTTCCTTCTTCTGTCAAAGGTAGTAACAATTCCTACCTCAAAATGACTATCTTTCAGTGCTTCAGAGGACTTCAAAGAATCTAGCACTTCCTGGCACCTAGGAGGAATTCAGTAAGTTTCTTTCTTCCTCTCTTTCCTACTGAATAAATGCACTTCATAACTGCCTAAAATATCCAGATAATCCAGACAAATAAAAAAAATTCCTGGTAATTGTGAAGGGCATGGGTAGGTAATTTTTAAAAATATCCATAGGCGATTCTGGCAGAAGATGGCGGCGTGAGTAGAGCAGCGGAAATCTCCTCCCAAAACAACATATATCTATGAAAATATAACAAAGACAACCCTTCCTAGAATAAAGACCAGAGGACACAGGACAATATCCAGACCACATCCGCACCTGAGAGAACTCAGCGCCTCGCGAAGGGGGTAAGATACAAGCCCCGGCCCCGCGGGAGCCGAGCGTCCCTCCCCCCAGCTCCCGGCGGGAGAAGAGCAGGCAGAGCGGGAGGGAGAGGGAGCCCAGGACTGCCGAACACCCAGCCCCAGCCATCCGGGCCAGAGTGCAGGGCCCTCGATACTGGGAAAACAGGGCAGCAAGAACAGTGAGCAGGCACTGGAGGCTGGGCGACAGAGGGCATAAGAAAAGCGCGCGACCATTTTTTTTTTTTGCTTTTTTGCTGTTTCGTTTTGGCGAGCGCTTTTTGGAAGTCTTAAAGGGATAGGGACCCCAATAATAGGGAAACAGGGCAGAAAGACCGGTGAGCAGAGGCCTGAGGCTGGCACCGGAGAATAAAGAAAAACGAACGACCACCTTTTTTTTTTTTTTTTTAATTAAAAACTTTTTTTTTTTTTTTAATTAAAAAAATTTTTTTTTCTTTTTTTTTTTGGTGGGCGTTGTTTTGTTTTGGCGGGTGCGTTTTGGAAGTCTTAAAGGGGCAGGGCGGGTCACTTAATCCAGAGGTAGGGAATCCGGGATCTCTGGGCACCCTAACCCCTGGGCTGCAGGGAGCAGGGAGGCCCCTTACGGAGATAAATAGCCTCCCAGCAGCTCCTGCTCCAACGCGACTCCACCATTTTGGAGCAGCTGCCCGAGCAAGGCCACGCCCACAGCAACAGCGGAGATTAACTCCATAGCAACCGGGCAGGAAGCAGGAACCCTGTCTGCGCGCAGCTGCGCAGCACAAGCCACTAGAGGACGCTGTTCTCCCAGGAGAGGAGGGCCACAAACCAACAAGAAAGGAAGTCCTTCCAGCCGTCACTCGTCCCAGTTCTGCAGACTATTCCTATCACCATGAAAAGGCAAAGCTACAGGCAGACAAAGATCACAGAGACAACACCAGAGAAGGAGACAGACCTAACCAGTCTCCCTGAAAAAGAATTCAAAATAAGAATCATAAACATGCTGACAGAGATGCAGAGAAATACGCAAGAGAAATGGGATGAAGTCCGGAAGGAGATCACAGATGCAAGAAAGGAGATCGCAGAAATGAAACAAACTCTGGAAGGGTTTATAAGCAGAATGGATAGAATGCAAGAGGCCATTGATGGAATTGAAATCAGAGAACAGGAACGCATAGAAGCTGACATAGAGAGAGACAAAAGGATCTCCAGGAATGAAACAATATTAAGAGAACTGTGTGACCAATCCAAAAGGAACAATATCCGTATTATAGGGGTCCCAGAAGAAGAAGAGAGAGGCAAAGAGATGGAAAGTATCTTAGAAGAAATAATTGCTGAAAACTTCCCCACACTGGGGCTGGAAGTAATCGAACAGACCACGGAAATACACAGAACCCCCAACAGAAAGGATCCGAGAAGGGCAACACCAAGATACATAATAATTAAAATGGCAAAGATCAAGGACAAGGAAAGAGTGTTAAAGGCAGCTAGAGAGAAAAAGGTCACCTATAAAGGGAAACCCATCAGGCTAACGTCAGATTTCTCAACAGAAACCCTACAGGCCAGAAGAGAATGGCATGATATATTTAATACAATGAAACAGAAGGGCCTTGAACCAAGGATACTGTATCCAGCACGACTATCATTCAAATATGACGGTGGGATTAAACAATTCCCAGACAAACAAAAGCTGAGGGAATTTGCTTTCCACAAACCACCTCTACAGAACATCTTACAGGGACTGCTCTAGATAGGAGCACTCCTAGAAAGAGCACAGCACAAAACACCCAACATATGAAGAATCGAGGAGGAGGAACAAGAAGGGAGAGAAGAAAAGAATCTCCAGATAGTGTATATAACAGCTCAATAAGCAAGCTAAGTTAGGCAGTAAGATACTAAAGAGGCTAACCTTGAACCTTTGGTAACCACGAATTTAAAGCCTGCAATGGCAATAAGTACATATCTTTCAATAGTCACCCTAAATGTTAATGGGTTGAATGCACCAATCAAAAGACACAGAGTAACAGAATGGATAAAAAAGCAAGACCCATCTATATGCTGCTTACAAGAAACTCACCTCAAACCCAAAGACATGTACAGACTAAAAGTCAAGGGATGGAAAAACATATTTCAAGCAAACAACAGTGAGAAGAAAGCAGGGGTTGCAGTACTAATATCAGACAAAATAGACTTCAAAACAAAGAAAGTAACAAGAGATAAAGAAGGACACTACATAATGATAAAGGGCTCAGTCAAACAAGAGGATATAACCATTCTAAATATATATGCACCCAACACAGGAGCACCAGCATATGTGAAACAAATACTAACAGAACTAAAGGGGGACATAGACTGCAATGCATTCATTCTAGGAGACTTCAACACACCACTCACCCCAAAGGATAGATCCACTGGGCAGAAAATAAGTAAGGACACGGAAGCACTGAACAACACAGTAGAGCAGATGGACCTAATAGACATCTATAGAACTCTACATCCAAAAGCAGCGGGATATACATTCTTCTCAAGTGCACATGGAACATTCTCCAGAATAGATCACATACTAGGCCACAAAAAGAGCCTCAGAAAATTCCAAAAGATTGAAATCCTACCAACCAACTTTTCAGACCACAAAGGCATAAAACTAGAAATAAACTGTACAAAGAAAGCAAAGAGGCTCACAAACACATGGAGGCTTAACAACACGCTCCTAAATAATCAATGGATCAATGACCAAATCAAAATGGAGATCCAGCAATATATGGAAACTAATGACAACAACAACACTAAGCCCCAACTTCTGTGGGACACAGCAAAAGCAGTCTTAAGAGGAAAGTATATAGCAATCCAAGCATATTTAAAAAAGGAAGAGCAATCCCAAATGAATGGTCTAATGTCACAATTATCGAAATTGGAAAAAGAAGAACAGATGAGGCCTAAGGTCAGCAGAAGGAGGGACATAATAAAGATCAGAGAAGAAATAAATAAAATTGAGAAGAATAAAACAATAGCAAAAATCAATGAAACCAAGAGCTGGTTCTTCGAGAAAATAAACAAAATAGATAAGCCTCTAGCCAGACTTATTAAGAAGAAAAGAGAGTCAACACAAATCAACAGTATCAGAAACGAGAAAGGAAAAATCACGACGGACCCCACGGAAATGCAAAGAATTATCGGAGAATACTATGAAAACCTATATGCTAACAAGCTGGGAAACCTAGGAGAAATGGACAACTTCCTAGAAAAATATAACCTTCCAAGATTGACCCAGGAAGAAACAGAAAATCTAAACAGACCAATTACCAGCAACGAAATTGAAGCGGTAATCAAAAAACTACCAAAGAAAAAAAACCCCCGGCCAGATGGATTTACCTCGGAATTTTATCAGACATACAGGGAAGACATAATACCCATTCTCCTTAAAGTTTTCCAAAAAATAGAGGAGGAGGGGATACTCCCAAACTCATTCTATGAAGCTAACATCACCCTAATACCAAAACCAGGCAAAGACCCCACCAAAAAAGAAAACTACAGACCAATATCCCTGATGAACGTAGATGCAAAAATACTCAACAAAATATTAGCAAACCGAATTCAAAAATACATCAAAAGGATCATACACCATGACCAAGTGGGATTCATCCCAGGGATGCAAGGATGGTACAACATTCGAAAGTCCATCAACATCATCCACCACATCAACAAAAAGAAAGACAAAAACCACATGATCATCTCCATAGATGCTGAAAAAGCATATGACAAAATTCAACATCCATTCATGTTAAAAACTCTCAGCAAAATGGGAATAGAGGGCAAGTACCTCAACATAATAAAGGCCATCTATGATAAACCCACAGCCAACATTATATTGAACAGCTGAAACAGCTCAATTATATTGAGAAGCTGAAAGCATTTCCTCTGAGATCGGGAACTAGACAGGGATGCCCACTCTCTCCACTGTTATTTAACATAGTACTGGAGGTCCTAGCCACGGCAATCAGACAAAATAAAGAAATACAAGGAATCCAGATTGGTAAAGAAGAAGTTAAACTCTCACTATTTGCAGATGACATGATACTGTACATAAAAAACCCTAAAGACTCCACCCCAAAACTACTAGAACTGATATCGGAATACAGCAAAGTTGCAGGATACAAAATCAACACACAGAAATCTGTGGCTTTCCTATATACTAACAATGAACCAACAGAAAGAGAAATCAGGAAAACAACTCCATTCACAATTGCATCAAAAAAAATAAAATACCTAGGAATAAACCTAACCAAAGAAGTGAAAGACTTGTACTCTGAAAACTACAAGTCACTCTTAAGAGAAATTAAAGGGGACACTAACAGATGGAAACTCATCCCATGCTCGTGGCTAGGAAGAATTAATATCGTCAAAATGGCCATCCTGCCCAAAGCAATATACAGATTTGATGCAATCCCTATGAAACTACCAGCAACATTCTTCAATGAACTGGAACAAATAATTCAAAAATTCATATGGAAACACAAAAGACCCCGAATAGCCAAAGCAATCCTGAGAAAGAAGAATAAAGTAGGGGGGATCTCACTCCCCAACTTCAAGCTCTACTATAAAGCCATAGTAATCAAGACAATTTGGTACTGGCACAAGAGCAGAGCCACAGACCAATGGAACAGACTAGAGAATCCAGACATTAACCCAGACATATATGGTCAATTAATATTTGATAAAGGAGCCATGGACATACAATGGCGAAATGACAGTCTCTTCAACAGGTGGTGCTGGCAAAACTGGACAGCTACATGTAGGAGAATGAAACTGGACCATTGTCTAACCCCATATACAAAAGTAAACTCAAAATGGATCAAAGACCTGAATGTAAGCCATGAAACCATTAAACTCTTGGAAGAAAACATAGGCGAAAACCTCTTAGACATAAACATGAGTGACCTCTTCTTGAACATATCTCCCCGGGCAAGGAAAACAACAGCAAAAATGAGTAAGTGGGACTATATTAAGCTGAAAAGCTTCTGTACAGCAAAAGACACCATCAATAGAACAAGAAGGATCCCTACAGTATGGGAGAATATATTTGAAAATGACACATCCGATAAAGGCTTGACGTCCAGAATATATAAGGAGCTCACACGCCTCAACAAACAAAAAACAAATAACCCAATTAAAAAATGGGCAGAGGAACTGAACAGACAGTTCTCCAAAAAAGAAATACAGATGGCCAACAGACACATGAAAAGATGCTCCACATCGCTAATTATCAGAGAAATGCAAATTAAAACTACAATGAGGTATCACCTCACACCAGTGAGGATGGCTGCCATCCAAAAGACAAACAACAACAAATGTTGGCGAGGCTGTGGAGAAAGGGGAACCCTCCTACACTGCTGGTGGGAATGTAAACTAGTTCAACCATTGTGGAAAGCAGTATGGAGGTATATCAAAATGCTCAAAACAGACTTACCATTTGACCCAGGAATTGCACTCCTAGGAATTTACCCTAAGAATGCAGCAATCAATTTTGAGAGAGACAGATGCACCCCTATGTTTATTGCAGCGCTATTTACAATAGTCAAGAATTGGAAGCAACCTAAATGTCCATCAATAGATGAATGGATAAAGAAGATGTGGTACATATACACAATGGAATACTACTCAGCCATAAGAAAAGGGCAAATCCAATCATTTGCAGCAACATGGATGGAGCTGGAGGGTATTATGCTCAGTGAAACAAGCCAAGCGGAGAAAGAGAAATACCAAATGATTTCACTTATCTGTGGAATATAAGAACAAAGGAAAAACTGAAGGAACAAAACAGCAGCAGAATCACAGAACTCAAGAATGGACTAACAGGTACCAAAGGGAAAGGGACTGGGGAGGATGGGTGGGTAGGGAGGGATAAGGGGGGGAGAAGTAGGGGGGTATTAAGATTAACATACATGGGGGGGTGGGAGAAAAGGGAGGGCTGTACAACACAGAGAAGGCAAGTAGTGATTCTACAACATTTTGCTATGCTGATGGACAGTGACTGTAAAGGGGTTTATAGGGGAGACCTGGTATAGGGGAGAGCCTAGTAAACATAATATTCATCATGTAAGTGTAGATTAGTGATACCAAAAACAAAGCAAAAAAAAAAAAAAGGGCAGTTCCTGTGTGGTAACCTCCAACGAGTTCTACACAATGGTATAAAGGGCATATAAAAGTGTAGGCAAAGGGTCTGTTTGTGTTTATACAGAGGATCAAAGCCTAATTGGGCTACCCTGAAAATGAACTAAGATACGATATGAAAAAGAACTTCCAACATCTGCACTCTCTGGAAGACTCATGCCAGAAGATGATCATCAAAAAACCCCAAAAAAGATCCACGCACTGCTACAGCTATAGATGCACTCATCCCACCAGTTCCTGGACTTGCCATGGGAATGAGGAAGGAGATATCTAAGCTGGCCTGTGCATACAGTAAAACAACAAATTTGACTGGGTCAATACTGTTGGAACTCAACCAAGAATTTGGAGAAGTGCAAATTGTAGCGCTCCAAACTCTTACAACTACAGACTATTTACTGTTAAAAGAACATATGGCATGTGAACAGTCCCCAGGAATGGGTTGTTTTAATTTGTCTGATTTCTCTCAGACTGTTCAAGTTCAGTTGGACAATATCCACCATATCATAGATAAGTTTTCACAAATGCCTAAGGTGCCTTAATGGTTTTCTTGGTTTCACTGGAGATGGCTGGTAATTACAGATATGCATTGGTTATGTAACTATACTCCTATTATGTTAATGTGTGTGCGCAATTTAAGTAGTAGCTTAAAACCTATATATGCTGAAGTAACTCTACAAGAAGATATGTCAAAGAAATAATCAATCTTCCCATGTTTTCTTCCGTCTGCTACTTCTATAGCTTTTCTTCTTCCTTCCTAATTACAACCCTTAAATAGAATTCGTGCCTCATATCAAATTTACCGAGTATCATAACTCCTCCAAGTGGTAAAGATACCTCAAGACAAATGCTGGGCATAGAAGCCACAGGGCATAAATATGCAAAGAAGTAAAAAGCTAACCATTTCAAACAATAAGGCTTCCCTCTCACTTACCAACTTCACATTTCCCTGTATGGCCCCGGAAGATGACTGGTTAGCCAGAGACGGGTAAGATTCCTCAAGGGAGCAACAACCTAAGACAGGCACAGTCGCAGGGGGGCCATCAGGTGATAAATTGGGGATCAACAGAGGTGAGGCTTAGAACCTCACCCCCCCTGTTCTGAGAGAAATCTTCTGCATACGTGGATGTTTTATTGCCCTGGTCTAGCTTGGATTAACACATAGTCTACAGGCACACACCTGATCATCTACATTTGCTCTCTTACAACACTAAACTCTGTTTTCTACCTTTATCTTGTATCTACCTACCACTTCAGCATTTTATTAAAAATAATAATAATAAAGAGAGAAATGTGGTATCCGCATATAAATCAAGTATAAAAACCAAATGAGTATTCATATTTGAACTGACTGTTTAGAGTTCATAATGCATGAGCAAAACCGAAAGTTTCTGTGATGACTGCCCTTGTACTGTTCACTATGTAACTTATTCATTATGTAAGAATTTGTTCTCCATGTAAGAACTTGTTTGTTATGCCTCAGAAGATTGGAGACTGACGAAAATTAAGCTTGGGGTGGATTAATGATTGTGCATTGAGCATTGACTCCCCTATACAGAATTTTATTGTCATTAACAACCATTTGATCAATAAATATGAGAGATGCCCTCACAAAAAAAAAAAAAAAAAAAAAGGACAGACTTCCAATGGTAAAATAAATAAGTAACCAGGATGTAATGTATAGCATAAGGAATATAGTCAAGATATTGTAACAGCTTGGTAGGGTGATAGCTGGAACCTAGAATTATGTATATAAATGTCCTACCACTGTGTTGTACACTTGAAACTAATGTAATGTAATACTGTGCGTCAACTACCCTTCAATAAAAAATAATTATTTAAAAAAAAAAAAATATCCATAGGCTACAAAAACACCCAAACAATATCCATCAAAATGAACAAAAAAGAACCTAATACACTTTCAAACATGTTAAAGCCAAAAAAGGTCCCAATTTCAAATTACAATGTTAAAAAACATCAGCAAAGAAAAAAAAAATTGACCAAACCTATGGTGGGAACTCCAGTTCACAAGCACAGGGCAGAGCCAGAGGTAACTAGAGAACATTCCGAAGAGTAGCACTGGACCTAGCTGGTTGGTGAGGCTAGGAAAAATTAATGAAGTCAAGAGAGTATCTTTTCTGATGAAAACTGGCTTGGGGAGCCACTGGAGAGAATAAACTAAAAGATTGCCCCTCAGGTAAAGAATGTAGCCACAGCATATGCACCCAGGCTTCACAGGTATGTGTAGCACACAAAATGAAATGGAGCTTTGCAACCAGAAAACATCCATTACTACTCATTGAGTGGACAACTGGAAGGTAAGGGCTAAGGGGGAAAATACAACTATACCAGTGCCTACCAGAGTGGAAGCTCCCATTACTCCATAAAGTGAGAAAAAAAGGTGAATGTTGTGAGTATGTATACACCCAAATCTGCACTATTCAAGAGACTATATATCTTTCCTACTTCAGAGGAATTAAAATGTTCTTTCCTTTAAATCTATGATAATAGCAGATAGTAGCTTTTCAATTAACTTTTACAGTGAATCTAAAAATTAACACTACTATGTATTTCTCCAATGTTTAAAAACTTTATTGTCTGTGAAAAGATCTAGAACTACTAATCTATATAACTACTAGGGGAGATCATACCTGCCAACATTAATTAGCAATTAAAGTCAGCAATTAAATATTTAATAAGCAATTAAATGACTAGACAACAAGAGCATCCTCAGAAATGTAAAGAAAATCAGAAGGTGACCAAGCTGGGTGGTAAGAACAAATAACCATCAGTGAATATGTAAGTTTGGAAATAAGAGAGAAAATTTTTTACAGATTCTAAGTAGAATTCTCAATGAGATGTAAGAAGATAATATTGCATTTGTGTTCAGTTTTTCTTTAATAATAACTGTCTATTTTTAAAAAGAGCATAACAGAAGAGCAGACTTTTGAAGAATTAAAAAGATGATTGACAAAATTAGATAAATTGGTAGAACTAATGACTTTCAGAAAGCATATTACTCTGAAAAACAAGTCTATGAATCAGAACTTGAGAAATTCTTGCAGGTCTGAGAATTATGTACCAGTAAACTATCACTCATATGTGAAAGTAAACATTTATTCAGTAAAAGAATGAATGAATATAAGAATGAATTAATTAAGTATAGATACAAAGCATTAGAAACCTGTAACAACTGTGAACACTTGTAGCAGATGCTGTTTCTCTTCATTCTTATGTAGGCCTGACTTCCACCTGCCAGCTCCTGAAATTTGTATTTTTAAAAATGCTGGGAGTCCAATTTGAAGAAGATAGATGCACCCCTATGTTTATCGCAGCACTATTGACAATAGCCAAGAAATGGAAGCAACCTAAGTGTCCATCAGTAGATGAATGGATAAAGAAGATGTGGTACATATACACAATGGAATATTATTCAGCCATAAGAAAAAAATAAATCCTACCATTTGCAACAACATGGATGGAGCTAGAGGGTATTATGCTCAGTGAAATAAGCCAGGCGGAGAAAGACAAGTACCAAATGATTTCACTCATATGTGGAATATAAGAACAAAGGAAAAACTGAAGGAACAAAACAGCAACAGAATCACAGAACCCAAGAAAGGACTAACAGTTACCAAAGGAAAGGGACTGGGGAGGATGGGTGGGAAGGGAGGGAGAGGGGGGTTGAGAAGAAAGGGGGCCTTACGATTAGCATGTATAATGTGGGGGGGGACTTGGGGAGGGCTGTGCAACACAGAGAAGACAAGTAGTGATTTTACAGCATCTTACTTCGCTGATGGACAGTGACTAATGGGGTATGTGGTGGGGCCTTGGTGAAGGGGGGAGTCTAGTACACATCATGTTCCTCATGTAATTGTAGATTAATGATACCGAAAAAAAAAATGCTGACTTTCTCTGGCTGCTGGAGCCCACTCTGATTGCAGACAAAGCTGGCCAGAAATGCTGGAAAATTAACACCTCCCATCCTTGGAGCAGGCAGGCCTCAACCAATAACTGATGAGACTGAGTGGATAAACTATCCCAGCTCTTTCATCAACTTGGCAAGGATAACTCTAAAGCGCATTTTCTCTACTGATTTACCAGGGTTTCTCAGAGGGATTAAGTTCTGTTGCTCACAATGGTATATTGCTTGCTAATGAACCATTCGATGGCTTCCCTAATTTCTCTGTCCCCATTCCCCTACCTGTACTTCCTAGAAACTACTTTCCCTTGAATCCAAGCTAAAATAACCCTTTTGCTCAAAATAACTGGTCAAAATTTATAAAGAAAACTATTACAAATGTACAAAAGAACACAAACATAATTGGAAACTGAAGACTCCCTCAGAACTTGACAGAACAAGTAGGCATAAAAATAACAAATTAGGAGACTTGACTAATAAACAGCAGGTCTGATAAAATGAATTATAAAGATGAAAACATTGCCAAAGATCTACCTTTCCCATGCAACACCACATCAAGATGATTCCCAAATTCAAAAAACAGATTTCTGCTATTTATATTGTTATAGAGAATAAAGACATTTTCACTATTAATTTTCTGAAGCTAGTATAACTTTAATTCTAAAAACTAAATGACTTTGTAAACCCATCTGTGAGCAGACATACACCTACATACTCACAACTACAAAGAAATCTCATTCTTTGTAGAATATAATGAAAAAACGTCCTAATAAAAATATTAGCAAATCAAATCCAACATTATATCAAAAGTATACTGTAACATAAGCAAGTTGATTTGGATAACTCAGCTTAGGAAATTCAATTCTATAGTTTATTTTCTTTATAGATCCATAGATTAAAACCATAATTTATTTCTAAAGATGATTTTTGAAGGCATTAAATGTAACTTATCTATTCCCATATTACAAATAAAACTTCCTTAATGTGATTCAGATGAAAAGTAGTATCATCATCCTTAATGGTGAAAAAATTAGAGGAATTTCTATTAAAGTGAATGATAAAACAAAGGTATTTGCTGTCCCTTCCATTACTTGACACTGCTCTGAAATTTCTAGTCAATACAATGAGACAAGAAAAAGATGGACACACACATGCAAATTATCATGATTTGCAAACAATAGAATTTTCTACCCAAGAAAAGGCAAGAGAACCAGATAAAAAATTTTGAGAGTCATAATAACATGTCTTAGGTGACTAAATTATAAAATTAATACACAAAAAGCAGTAAATCCTAAACATCAGTAATAATCATCTAGATGTGTGAATGGAACAATTCTATTTACAGTCCTACTAAAGAAAAGCTATCTTATTCCTAGAAATAGACCTAAAAAGAACTATATAAAACCCCTATGAGGAAAATTATAAAACTTTTCTGATGGGAATAAAAAGACTTTCTAAATAAAGTGCATGATATATGCCAGATTCTTAGATGAGAGGACTCATTTTGTAAGGATTTCAGTTTTCTCCAAAAATAATATCTAAATTTAATGTAGTTCTTATTAAGTTCCCTATAGAACTAATGAAAATGGAACATACTAATGATATGAAATGTATAAAAAGTGATTGTTAATTTCATGAAGAAGAAAAAATTCATGATGATAACCAAGAAATATTCAAAAGAGAAAAATAAGGAAGATTTGTTCTACTTGACAAGATTTATAAAAAGCTACAATTATTAAAATAATGCCAGTAGCATAGGGATAGACAAATAGAAAAAGTTGAAATCAGACCCAAATCCATAAATATATGAAAACTTTTGTATTATGAATGTGGCATTTCTAATCAGTGTAAAGAAAAAGGATGGATAAAATAATACATAATTTTGCACAGCTATAAAAAGTGAGAAAAGTATTGTCTGTGCTTCTCACAAAATCCAGATGTATTAGTATTTAAATTCTTTTAACACAAAATTATTAAAATCAAACAAAGGAGTATATTACTTTAATATTGAAGAAGAAAGACAAAGAGATCTTTGTTAAATATAAGAAATCCAAAAACTATGAAATTATGTAAATACATATTAATTTAAACTTTTTGAGGCAAAAACATTATGAACAATATTAAAAGATAAATAAAATGTTTTCCACCAAAAAAAAAGAAATGATAATTATATGATGTGATTGAGTTTTTAGCTAACACTACAGTGGTAAATCATGGTGCTATATACAAATGTCTCAAATCAATACATTGTATACCTTAAACTTACACAACATGTATGCCAATTATAACTCAATTAAAAGAAGAAGAAAGCAAATAACAATGCAAAAAATTACTCACTTTAGTTAATAATTTTTAGAATTCAAGTAAAAATAGTAATATTATATAGTTTTTTAACCTGTCAAATCAGCAAAGTTCAAAAGTTTTAAGATGCATGGTGCTAACAAGGATGTGAGAAAATAAGACACTATTACATTTTTAATGGAAATGTAGTTTGAACATCTTTTAGAAGAGCCATCTCAATATTTTTCAAACTTATATACTATTTGATTCAGCAATTCAATTTCTGAGAATATATTTAAAGAAACAATAGTGTTACCAGCAGACACTAGAACAGGTTCCTTGGTCCTTGTCTTCAGATATGAAAAGAATTTAACACCGAGACATAGAAGTATGCAAGCAAGTAGTGCATTTTAGTAGAGAAGTGAGGAAACAAAAACACCTTGATAGGCCAAGATGGGCTGTTCAAGAGAGAGTCAGCCCCTAGATGAATCAGGGTAGAAGGAAACAGAAACACTTCTGACAGATTAAGTTGGGCTGCTCAAGAGAAAATCAGCCCAGAAAGGAATCAAGGCAGCTCCTATTATGGGGAGCAAATTTGTTTATTCATTAATTATTAAGTCACCTAGCATGAGTAGAGAGGGTTTCAATTAGCACAGGACAATTGGATTACATACATACATATATGCAGCAATGTCATCTGATATATCATCAGCATATAAATCTCCACCCAGCTGTAGGAAATTTAGTATTACAGTGAGGAAAAGGCAACTATCAGACACAGAATTTACCTTGTGCACATGTCACAAGTTGTCTGTGTCTTGGTCCACTGATTAGCTGACCAAGGGGTCACTAAACCTATGACATGGCAGCTATAAAATTTGTTAAAACTAGGTTGACGTGGAAAAGAAGGCATAGTGAAGCCTTACAGAGTGAGGAGTCCAAATCACAAGGCACTCTGTCAGGACTCAGGCAGGTGGAGTTTGGACTGGTTCTCTCTCTACCTATCTCAATAGGACAAAGATATATGTAGAAAGAAAGATATTTACTGAAACATCATAACAGTAAACAACAAATGGTTTACTAAATAATAACATTAAATAAGTGAAAATAATATTAAATAAGTTCTCAAAAAGATCACTTTTGTATTAACTTGGAAAGGGGTCCAGAAAATATTTTTTAGTCAAATAAATAACTTACAGTCTTATATATGTATTGTGTAGTCATGAGTATCTGTATGTATAATTTTAATGGATGGAAGAAAGTAAACTAAAACATTAAGAGTAAATAGCTTTACAAGGTGAGATTACAGGGGAACTTGAAATTTTTCTGTTTTATAATTTTTACTATGATTTGTATTACCAGGAAAATATCTTCCATTTTGAAATAAAAATAATATTTGAGGATCATTTTGACTCACATTTTGATTCCTGTCCATCCAATGAAGTCACTGGTCTAAATAAATGGTTACATTATTCATGAGCAGCAGTAAAATAGGGGATTTCTGAAGGTTAATATTGAACAAAAAATATCAGCAGAAGATAAAATACAATCAGCAGCTTAATATATTATAGATAACAGAATGACCGATTTTAATGTTAGGCTTTTCAAATAGTTTGGGCATAGTAACTCATTTGCTCATTTACATTTTCTATCTACCCAAGGAGGTCACTTGTGAGATCAAAGGAATGTGAACTTTCATTAGATTGATCAAAAGAAGCAGGGTATGTTCTTTCTTTCAAAAATACCCATTAGCTTTAATAGGAAGAACATGCCAAGTGACTACATTTTCTTCGTTAGTCTGCTCAAAGAAACTAACACTGTGAAAATACTATGAAAATTTATTTATACTAAATCACCACAAGAAGATTTTTTCATTCACAAAGGAGTATATCTAATACAGTGTATGTTAACCTATATACAATTTAATTCTATGAAATCAAAAAATGAATCTTTCAAATACAAGTTCTATGCCTAGCAGTGTAAAAACTTTTTGTTCCAAACATATTTTACCCCTCAAATGCAACAGTTAATAAAAAAAAACATTGTTCTGTAAATAATGTAGTCTTTGAAAGCTCATAGTTACATAATTATCCTTTAAAACCATCTTATGTTTCATCTAGATAGGTTGTAATAAAAGGGATTTGTATAAAAAATATAAGAAATATCTATTTAAAACAGTATAATAGTTCTCTAAGACCAGAAATATTGGGTGGAATATTTTCATTTGAAAGATATGGGACTCTGTGTTTGAATTCATTTTGCATGATAAACAATTTAGTTCCATAAACAAATTCTTGTTTGATGATTTCTCTCTAGTAAACTAATTTATAGATGCAACCTTAAGTTACAGCTTAATTTTCAAGAGCAATATTCCTAACACCTAAATCTACCAGTAACCAAAGTGCCCATCTATCTTTCTGACCAAATAGTGGAAAAAAGCAGTCAAATTGATGAAAAATCAGTTAAACAGTTACTGGACTGTAAAAGCCAAAGTAATAGGGTTCTTGAGCATATTTCCACCGTCAAATTTCTCTGGTATTGGTCAACTCTTTCTAATTGTGTCAAGATAAAGTTGTTAATTAGGTTTGGATTATTGAAAGGTATTGTGGAGGGGTAAAAAAAACCCACAATAAATGTTAAATTAGTCAGTTATGACAAGGAAGACAGAAGGAGAAGCAAGAAAACACCAAGAAGACATAGGCACCTTCCTATTTAAATCTTTCAACAGCTTAGAAAAGTCTCTTTATCCCTGAAGTACAAATGAGAAAGCAAGTGTAAGAGAAGTGGAATTATTTTTCCAAAGTCACAAAGGTGATAAATGTTGGACTCAAGTTTTAAATCCAAGTTTCTTACCCAAACCAAGGGGTTTTCTGTTACCATGTTGCCTCCACAGGGCTCAAACCAGTCAGTGCAGTATAGACATCTGCAGTATGGATTTATTTTATCTCTACATCTATTTGAATATTACATATAAATCACTCTATTCAAAAAACTAATACAAGCAGGAGGACCCCACAGCTCCTCAGTTAACAAAAAAACAGAGTTCAGACTGGAATCTAAAATCTGGAAATAATAACCCACCTCTTCATGCACTTGGCTCATACACTTGTTTAACAATCTTTTAAATTATCTATAGTGACAAAAAATAAAAATACTAGAATGAACTTCCTATTTCCAGTATCAGATAGTTGATTCAATTTCACCTGGGGAAAATTGTGTGTCTCAAACTCACTTTCCTGGGCAGAGAAAGATGGGAGATATTAGCATTTTATTGCTATCTCTATTTCTGCTAAGGAGAAAGAGGGAATTAAGACACCAGGGGAAATTATGACATCCTAAATAAAATCTCTCCCTCTCAAGAATTTTTTTAAATAATTAAAATAGCTTTGTTTTGCCCCAAAGTCACCATAACTTGATGGACGAAAAGGAGAGAGGGGTGACTGGTTTATACTACTTTATTCTCTCCTGAGATTAACAATTCTTCCTGGATTCCAGTCAAGGCACCATTAATACCCTCTTGGCATAAAGGAGTTACTGCCTCTTGTTGTAGGGAATTTTTCTATCACCCTGATGTTGTTGGTTTGTTTTGAACTCACTGAATAAAAATATTGTATCCTATATTATTCTAGGTTTCCCTGGCTGCAGTATTCTATTTCCCATTAAGCAATGTAATCTCAACTTTTCCCCAACAATAAGAAATTGCAGGCTGGAAAAACTCTCTTGCTAATTTGCACAAATCATAGGGACAGTTGAAAATTAACATTTTACAGATTAGAAGATATAAAAATAAACATGATTAAAATGCAAAGATATTATTCCACTATACTTTTTCTCAGCAAATGCTTCTCTTACTTATGTAAATGTCCTTAACTTTAACTGTACCCTGATAGTGAAATACACTAGGTATTAGTAACACTTCAAGCCATTTAATCTTTTCTAAGCAATGGGGTGAGACACTCCAACTTTAAAGTCTGTGCATTTCTTTTCTCCAGCAGAACAAGAATAGGAGAAAAAGATTTAAATTCTCCTTATAAGGAAAACTTTATTTTAAATGAAGGTCATTAAGTGACAGAATAAGGATAGAGAAAGCCCAAAACAGACTAAAGTTACGTTTTAACTAGAGAATAGACTTTCTATCTCCTGGAAGGATTCAGTAATAGTTCAAGGACCCATCACCTCCCATAAATTTAAAAAGTCTTAGTATGCATCAACACATGAAAAGATGGGCCATTTTTACCTCTTCAATTTATAGGCAAGGAAACCAAGACACAAGGATTTAGTAAGTGTTCAAGACCATACGATTAATCTCAGAATCATGAAAATTAGAACTTGAGTCATACTTAAATTTTTCTACCTTGGAAAACATATTTTCACAGTTACAGCGACAAAAAATTTAAAAAAACAAAAATATATTACTTGTAATAAAATTTATTTAAAGCCATGAGAACATGGGTTGGAGGACTGATGAAAACTCAAATCACAATGATGTGTAAGTCTAGAAAATATTGAAGCTGCACTTGGATTTTACCCTTTTCTCTTTACATAAATATTTTCCTTTTGTATCAGTCTATGAACCTTTATTCTTCAGAGACTTGATTATATAGCCTGTGACACAGTTTACTTGAATTTGGGAGTTTGTAATAAATAAAAAGACTTTGAACTCCAAACTTAAAGATTTATGAAAAATTAAAGTTTTAAATTTGTACCTCATCCAGTTTTGAAATTAACTTCTAGAGCTAAGTCAAAGGAGTTGATTTTGTTTTTAATTTGATGGATGGGTCCCTAGAAGAGTTAGCAATAAGATTCATCTAATCTAAATTTGAACTCATGCTGTTATTTGGAGTAAAAATTATTCAGACTGCTACCAAGGGATTCAACTAATAACGCTGTTTTAAGTGCAATTCACTGGAATGAAAATGAGAAAATACATTTTAAAAATCTAAAGCTATGCATTTATTTTATGGCAAAATGTTCAAAGGAGAAACAATGGTATTTTAACATGTAATACTAAAATAATAATAGGAGTGCTTTCATTGCTAAAGTAAGAAAGTAACAATTGGAAAACTCTGACTCAAAGTTTTTTATACATATAAAGTTACATATGTATACTGCTGCAAACAACAGGCCCAAAATGAAGTCGCTTATGCGAAGCAACAAGTCACCAAGCCAAGACTTAATTAATTTCTGCTCTCCCAAAAATGGGAGCTTAAACCAGTCAATCAGCAATCACCTAATTAGCACTAGTTGGGTACCTGATAGATTCCCTGCCATCCCCTCAATATGAAAGTAACCTTACAATTACCAACCAGCTGTTTTGTCTGGTGTCATTTCCTTTTTTTACTCCCTTCTGCCAATAAAAGTCTTTGATTTTGTACAGCAATTCACAGCTCCTTTATTTGCTAGATTGGATACAGCCTGATTCAAATCAATTTCTGCTCAAATAATCTCTTAAAATGTTTAATATTCTTCACTGTATCTTTTAACAGTTTTGGTGTCAGAAGAGAGAAGGGAACAAGACCCTCAGAAGCCCCCAGAAGCAACGAGCAGCCAGACGTGCGTACCTTTTGGCTCCCAGAGCTCGCTGCTTTCTCGCGGCCGCTGAAGTCACGGGTAGGCCCCCCGGCAGAACCCGGCTGGGAGCTTTTGCGTTACGAGCTTTCAGACTTTCTTCTCTTTACTGGGTGCGGAAATCGGCCAGAGTTGGCCTGGGTCCGAGGGTGAACTGGGTCCCACTTGGAAACCAGACCAAGTTCAGGTATGAACTGTGTCCGACTTAGAAACCAGACTGACTGGAGAAACATACTCTATCGGGAGGTGGGGGAGGGACTGAGAGCAACTTAAAAATTGGACCGGGTCTAGTGTCAGACTGGGTCCAACTTAAGCTGGACTGGGTACACTGTGGTTCTCTACTGGCCTCTACTACATACAGTTCAGCTGGCCACCAATAACCAGTTAGAGGCTAAAGCTGAGGCTAGAAAATTGAAAGAGCTGAGGTTAGAGGATATGCTGTTGTCCGCTACACTGCTAGTTTCAGAGCTGGCAGACAAGCAAGATAGTGAGTTGGAGACCTTTGCATGCCATTTTACAAATCCTGGAAGATGCAAGATACTGTGGATTCAGGTCCAAGCAGTTGTGACAAAGCCCGATTGGGAAGCAAAAGGTATAATCCCTGGGAAAGTGAGGGGAGCAAAAGGAGGATGTTGTGGTATTTGACAGTGAAATGGACAAAGTGCCCCAAGTTGTCTGATGCCTAATACAAAGGAAAGCAAAAACACAGCAATAACCCCAGACAGTAGGGCAGCCCAGATTCAGGAAACATACATGATAAAAGAACATGCTCCTGCTGAGCTTACTGATAGAGCTGCCAAGTTCCAGCAAACAGCCAGGGAACGTATTCTGGCACTGTTAGTGTGACTATGGGATACAAGGGGGAAAACGGCATTTCTCAGACTGGGCAGGAGGCAGAGAAAAGAGCAATATCACCCTACCCTCCAGCAAAACTTGATGGCACTCAGAGGGTTCAAGTTACTCACTCGCTCTCTTATAAATTGCATTATTTTCATCTGCAGAGAAGCTTGGCCCAATGAGAGGGGCCTCCCTGTGCACAGGGACCCAGGAAATCTATAGAGGAGATACAACAAACTCTAAGAGAGTTAAGAATGGGCAGGCCATCTACAACCCTGTCTTTGAAGACCCTGACTGGACCACATACGCCTCAGGAATGAAAGCCAAGATACTCCACTCTGCCCCCAGCCACTGGTGTGGGACATTGATATCTATGCTAAATACAGTCATGGAATAGACATTTATAATGTCAGCCAACCCACTACTGCTCTAGGGGCAACTGACAAATCCTAGGAAGGGTATGAGCTATGAGAAAGACCCAACACAAAGTGGGGGCTTAGAAAACTAAAAGGCTATCCCAATCAGCTGTAAAATGTCTGGACAACTTCTTTTAATATGTCTCGCTTTATCTTTTTACAGTTCCCCCACATATATATGTATGTACATATATATGGGTATATCTATATAGTATATGTATATACATAGATTATATATGAATATATAAATACACAGTTTGTGTGTGTATACAGATTACATAAGTAGATAAACCCTATTCATTCTAATTTTTATGGCATGTCAATCCTCTGTCACTGAATCCTAAATTTTATATAATTACAACACTCCTATTAACCAACAAAGTTTTCAACCAGGCTATGACTTCTGGTCACTTAATCTTATCTGCATAAAACATTATTAACAATTACTACATAAGGTTCACAGTTTGAATATAAAGGAATATTGAAAAAATCTAGTCTTCTAGTCACTAACAAAAATAAAACCTCCAGGGATATTGCTCTGCAAATAAAAAGAAAAGAAACATATTTCAGTTGTTTTGCAATGACTCTCATTTTTGATAATTGCAAAGAGAAATAATTTTTCTTTCACTACTTACACTTCACACCCATTAATGTTACTGAGCGTGAGACTCGGGAAATGTGCCAAATTTGACTTTGGTATTGCTGTAACCCCCAAAGTGGCTAGCTGAAAATATGCATAGAAGATGACATGGTCAATAATTCTCTTTGGAGTAATTCCAAAGCTGAGTAACAAGTTTGCACTAGCAAATCTAATTACACTAACTACTTTCCTTATCACCCTCCATGGCAATACAGACTTACTTCAAGTTCACAGCAATCAAATGATAAACTAGCTTATCTTTCCAGGTTGTGTCCATAGTTGCTGTTTTTTCCATATAAAACTTTATTGAGATGCCATTCATGTAATGTGTCAGCTTGTGAATCACATGCAATTGACCTATCTCCATAATAAAAGCATTTGGAATTACACAATTCAGAATTTCCAGCCTTCATTTCAGGCTGCTAGTACTTATTAAGATCTCCTAGCTCCAATGTTACTAAAATGAATGTTTTCTCAAGGATAATTATGACCGATTGGATACCAAATACATAATGAAATTGCACTAAATATATGTAAGCAAAAATATGTATTTCATTAGTTAAGATCCAAATGTTCCTAACTACAAATACTTACATTTAAAATTAACAAACCCTTTTTTTTTTTAACATAAATGTCAATCCCTTCTTTTTTCCTCAGGATTATCCAATACATACAAAAATTATTTGGGCAAAATATTAGGAGTATTTTTATTTATACCTGATCATGGAGTTCTCTGTATCCTGAACACAACAATATAAACATGTTCAGTCTCTTGGGCTCTTAAAAGCTACTTTAAATACGTGCATTTTATGTCTATGATGAATATTCCTCTCTTGCTATCCTCCTCCCACCCTCCCTCTGTTATTCTTACAGGGACTGTGTAGATAAGAAATTTCCATATGGAAAGTTCTTGGGACAGATGTTTGAGCTGTGGTTCCTCAATGCTACAGTCCTCTTTGCTGGGAAAGACTATTGAAGCTGCTGGTTTCAGAATACCAGAACTTCAGAGTTGGTGAAGACCTTAAGTTTCAATTAGAACAACCCCTTTTCTGGTTCTCAAATTTCATCTTCAACAGCCCATAATACAGAATATCCTACCTACCAAGATCCTATTTCTGGATAGGAATTCCATTTCTCAAACTTAGAAATTATAATCCCTAAATTTTCTATTAGCCTTCTAAGGTAACTTTAGCAAAAAGCAAGGAGACAGTCAAACAGTGTAGAAGATTTTAAGTGCTGAAGAAGCCACAATCCAGAAACATCAATGGGAGCAGAAAAAGTCCCAAGAAAAGCTGGCTCTCTCTAGCCAAAGAATCAAAAAGGGGGCTGCCTCACAAAACAATAAATTTTTAGACAATAACCACTCTACTCCAGTGAAGCATCGCAGAGAAAACTATGGCCAAACCCCAGCCCTGCAAGCAAAGGCTGAGGAATATGGACTTCTATCCTCTCTGGCTGTAACAAGGTTACCCCCAAATTTGGGTAGTATTAGGAAGTGGAATAGGGAGGGAGGACTTTCATCCCTGCCTGGGAGAACCCCCTCAATGGTGTCCATGAAAGGCCATGTAGGGAGCAATACTGGCCTCCCCTCTCCTCTGAACCAGAGTAGTATCAGTACAGGCTCAGTGGGGAGCTTGAATTCCCACTCACATCCAGCAATACAAGGAACTCTACCCTTACTCAAAACAGTCAATGAAGCCTACCCCACATGACAGTAATGAGATTTGCCCACAGGCACAGTGTAAGAAGAGGACTACTACATCAGAAGATTTAAATAAGATCCATTGTCTCATTACACAATACCCAAGATGTCCAGGATGCCACTGAAATCCCTTATCACATCAAGAACCAGGAAAATATCGTCATGAATGAGAAAAGACAATCAACAGACTACAAAACTGAGATGACAGAGATGATACAATTATCCAACAAGAATTTTAAAATAATAATCATAAAATTGTATATATTAGCAACAACACACTTCTTGGGTGAAAAATAGTCTCTTAGCAAAGAAACAGGAGGTATGAAATAGAACCAAATGAGATTTTATATTTAAAACAATCATTAAAAAAATTTTAAAGCTAAGAGATGACTCAACAGTAGAATGCAGAGGACAAATAAAATATCTGTGAACTTGAAGACAGAATAATAAAAATTACTTAAGTTGAACAACAGGTAGAAAATAGAATGAAAAAGTTAAACAGAGTTTCAAGTTCCTGTGAGACTAAAACAAAATATCTAATACCCATGCCATTGGAATATCAGAAGGAGAGAAAAAAGAGGACAAGCCTGGAAAAGTAATGAAAAAATAATGGCCCAGAATTTCCCAAATTTGGCAAAAGACAAAAACCTACAGATTCAAGAAGTTGAATAAACCATGAATAAAAAAAATCCAAAGTAACCCATGCTAAGACATAGTGTACCCAAATTTCTGATCTCTAAAAACAAAGGAAAAACTTGAAAATATTCAGAGACACCTTACCTATTGTGGAAAAAGTACTGGAAAGACATTTCATTTTTCATCAGAAACCATGGTTGCCAGAAGAAGTGGAAAAATATCTTTCAATCACTGGAAGAAAACAACTATTAATCCTGAGTTCTAGGGCCGGTGAAAATATTTTCAAGGAATGAAAGAGAAATTATCACATTTCCCTATGAAGTACTAAGAATTTGTTACCTGCAGACCTATTCAAAAAGAGCTAAATGAAGTTTTTGAAAGGAAATGATGAAGGAATGTAGGAACATCAGAAAAGAAGATAGAACAATGGCAAAAGTAAAATTATGGGTACACATAATAGATTTCTCCTTTTTGTATTTTCTAAATTGTGTTTGACAGTTAAAACAAGTCATTTAACATTGTTTTAAGAATTACTAATTGACCTGAACATGCATATTTATTGAAAATCTGTACACATAAAAATCCAGCTTTAAAAAAAAGAGTTCAAACTTAAACAGCTTAACTTGAAAAACCTAAAATGTTGAAGAGAACTCTCAAGTCTGACACCAGTCAAGTATGATATGACAGTTCAGTTGAATAATAACTATTTAGGAATGAGTACAGACCTAAAATTTAGTGACTGATAGTGTAGAAAACATGGGGGGTTTGAAGGATCCTGACAACAGCTAATGGCTGCACTAAGAAAGGATGAAGTAGACATCCAGGCTATACAACTGGCTCTACAACTATTCACTGTAACCTGAGATTCAGTTTCCTGAACTCTAAAAAAACTGTGTCACCATCAACAGAACAAAAAAGCATCCTACAGTATGGGAGAATATATTTGTAAATGACATATCCGACAAGGGGTTAACATCCAAAATATGTAAAGAACTCACATGCCTCAACACCCAAAAAGCAAATAACCCGATTAAAAAATGGGCGGAGGATATGAAGAGACAATTCTCCAAAGAAGAAATTCAGATAGCCAACAGACACATGAAAAGATGCTCCACATCACTAATCATCAGGGAAGTGCAAATTAAAACCACAATGAGATATCACCTCACACCAGTTAGGATGGCCAGCATCAAAAAAACTAAGAACAACAAATGCTGGTGAGGATGTGGAGAAAGGGGAACCCTCCTATATTACTGGTGAGAATGTAAGCTAGTTCAACCATTGTGGAAACTATATGGAGGTTCCTCAAAAAACTAAAAATAGAAATACTATTTGACCTGAGAATCCCACTCCTTGGAATTTACACAAAGAATACAAGTTCTCAGATTCAAAAAGACATACCCACCCCTATGTTTATCGCAGCACTATTTACAATAGCCAAGATATGAAAGCAACTTAAGTGTCCATCAGTAGATGAATGGATAAAGAAGGTGTGGTACATATTCACAAAGGAATACTATTCAGCCATATGAAAGACACAAATCTCACCATTTGCAACAACATGGATGGAGCTGGAGGACATTATGCTCAGTGAAATAAGCCAGCAGAGAAAAGACAAGTGCCAAATGATTTCCCTCATTTGTGGAGTATAACAACAAAGCAAAGCTGAAGGAACAAAACAACAGCAGACTCACAGACTCCAAGAAGGGCCTAGTGGTTACCAAAGGGGAGGGGTGGGGGAGGACGGGTGGAGGGAGGGAGAAGGGGATTGAGGGGTATTATGATTAGTACACATGGTGTGGGGGGTCACAGGGAAGACAGTGTAGCACAGAGAAGGCAAATAGTGAATCTGTGGCATCCTACTACACTGATGGACAGTGACTGCAATGGTGTATGGGGGTGCTGGATAATATGAGTGAATGTAGTAACCACATTGTTTTTTCATGTGAAACCTTCATAAGAGTGTATATCAATAATACCTTAATATAAATAAATAAACAAACAAACAACATGACCAGCACCTTAAAAAAAAAAACTGTGTCAAACAATTTCAAAGATCCCTTTGAATTCTATAATTCTAAATTCTATCCCACACAGGACTGAAAGTGACACATAGTAAAACAAGCTGCTGATTTTGTTAGTATATAGGCATGCATTGGAGTTGGAGAAGGATTCAGTTACAGCCTCCAAGAGGAAAGGTTGTTAAAAGTACTGATGGATTACAATAACCAATGCACCTACCTCCTTCCTCTCTTCAGGCTCCATCCGAATATCAGATCACCAGTCATGACCTAGTGTCCAGCAGGTGTGTGCTGGATGAAGCAGGTTCAAACTGGTTCTTAAGATCCAATTTGTTAAAAATTCAGGAATTTTGCAAGGCAATTGGTCAACCACTGGTAGCATGAAATCGGCCATGGTAGAAGTAGTTACACTACATAAATGGGCAAACACTACAAAATAAAGCATTTTATTCACTGAGCGTGTTACCAGCACACCACAGAACACCAGCCTCCTTCCATAGGAGGATCTATTCATATTCTGACCCTGTATGCCTCTCTAGCTTCATCTTCCATCATCTTCATCTCTCCATTCCCCCGCATTAAACCCTTGAGCAATACTGAAGTTGCTCAGGTTCCACAAGCACTCCATGGTCCCTCTTACCTCTATGCTTTTGTACACATTCTTTCTGCCTTGAACACCTCTACCATCACCAACACCACTATCCCTAATTCCCTGCACCTGCCATCATCACTAGGTCCTCTGTATCCACCTTCAACTCCCCTTCTGCCTAGAAAATTCCTTCTTGTGCTTCCTCCAAGAACCTTTTTCTGTCCCACTAGACTGGGTTAGGCACCCTCTGTATTCTCCGACAGTACTTGGCATTTTTATAACACATATCACATTGTGTTGAAATTCCTTGTTTAATTCTCTGAGTCTATAACTAAAAGATAAACCCCTTCACTATAGAGTTTCTGATTGAGCATTGCATCCCCAGTTTCTGTATAGTGGAGGGAATAGTGATTGTGGAAGAATTGCTGCTAAATAAGAACCTTGTTAACAAATTCCAGACCATATTTGCATGTCAGTTTCACTATCTTCTGTGGAAAAACATTTCCCATCATATGAATGGGATAGGTTGGAAAATAGGATTTGCTTTATGGAAAATCACTTTAAACTCAATTTCATTAGCACACATTCATTTCACAAAGAGAAAAATAGCTCTTAAGTACATAAGCTTGCATATATACTTAGTGTATACTTACAGATAAAGCGGTTTGCTTATCTGCGAATAATTCTTAAACAATGCTCATCATCATTAATGTTATGATTATTGATGCACTAGTTAATTTGCATTTCCATGGCATCAAACACTACAGTGCTGGGTACAGTTGCTCTAAGCACATTCTAATTGCTTTCCATCTATCTATCAATAAATTTGTTTACTGCTCATCACTGCTCTCCCTGGGCATATACATGATGTTTTAAGGGAAAAAAAAGATTTTAAAAATAGCATTTTCCTAGAGGAAATTAAGAATATAATGCAAAATCTCTCAGTCTGATTCAGCTATGACTCTACCAAAGCTCTGTTATGCCAAGGAACAAAATAGAAAAGAAATAAACTTTCAAATTTTCCCAATACCGGAGAGCGTTCTTAATGTTTTGTCCCCAGAAGACATACTCACAAAGGTGGTAGAATAAAATTTGTTTTGCATAAGGTAGATGTTGTTTGCTTCTGTTTTATTATTTACTGATTATCTTCTTTTACCCTCATATTTGTGGAGGACTTAAAATACTCCTTTTTTTATCTTCCATGAAAGCATTTTTCCCAGGAGATTTCTTGGTTTTTGTGTCATGGCTGATCGAAAGGAGATATCCTCGAAGTCACTAAGACTGTGCTCAGTTTAATGATCACAAAGTAGTTTGAAAACATAAAGTCTCTCATCATGATCAATAGACCTCATTATCACATTTATTTCATGCTAGCATTGTTTGCAATGCAGAAGTCAAAAGATCATTCAAAGCAGCACTTCTGGCTAATGAATTATGGCCCACGAATGAAAATTAACAATAAGCACCAAATAATCATGCACTAATAAAATTGTAATGAAATGTTGCTATCTTAAGTGGCCTGGGGATGGTTTCTTCAGTCACTTATACAGGTCAGGATTAGACACATCTTAAAATAATCTTGCATCTGATTGAGCACTTTAATATGGTAACATTAGTAGATGCTTATTATAACTGCGTTAATCACTATTACCTGACCTGACTAAGACCCTAACAGTCACCTTTCCTATGGTTCCTTTTTAAATCTTATAATGTCATAAGATAGATATCACCGTTTTTATAGATTTTAGAACTACCCTTGACCAAAGTCACAAAATTAGCAAGTTGCAAAAATCAAGGTCTTAAGCAGTCTTCTTAACAGCAAAGCCTGTGGATTTCCTATATCTTGTGGTTCCTAATCAGGAATATTTGTTATCACTTAATGAATAATAAAATAACAGTAAAAGATCTCTAATTTTTTTAAAACTCTCCATATACTCAAAAAGAATATTGTCAGTATGGATAAGAAAGCAAAACCCAATAATACACTGTCCAAAAAATGCACAAGTTAGATTCAAAAACTTCAAATAGATTGAAAGTGGAGGGGCAGAAAAACATACAAAAGGCAAACAGTAACTGTAAGGTAGCTGGAGTGGCTATATTAACATCAGAAAAATCAATTTTAAGATAAATACTATAAGAGGCAAGAAAGGATTTTTTATAATTAGAAAAGCATCAACACATAATATATAACATCATAAATATATACACACTTAAGAAGAGATTGTCTAAATACATGAAACAAAAACTGATGAAGTTGAAAGGAAAATTAGATACTTGAACAATAGTTGAATATTTCAATAACCCACTCTCAATAACTGAGAGAACATCTGCTCATAAATTCAGCAAGTGTACAGAAGATGTGAAAAACAGTATCTACCAACTTGACCAAACTTATAATGCTAAAGCAGATCATCCGATGACTGTAGAACATATATTCTTTTCAAATGCACATTGAACATTATCTTGTATAGATAGACCTGTAAAACAAGCCTCAATAAATGTAGACAGACTGAAATTATGCAGTAAATATTTTATGGCCACAACATAAATTAGATATCAAAAACAGGAAGAAAGATAAAGCTGAAAATATTTGTAAATCAAGCAATACACTTCAAAGTAATGCATGGGATAAAAAGGAAATCAAAAATGAAATTTTAAAATATTTTGAATTGAATAAAAACAAAAGTACAAAATAACTTGGGGGATACAGCTAAAACAATGCTGAGAGGCCTATTTATAGCTTTAAGCAGCTATGTCAGAAAAGAGAAAAACTCTCAAATTAATAAAATCAACTTCCCTCATAACAATCAGTAAAATAAGAGCTAAATAAATTTAAAGCAAGCAGAAACAGGAAAACAATAAAGATTAAATTAGAAGCAAATGAACTGGAAAATGAAAACCAATAAAGAAAAAACAATAAATTCTAAAGTTTTTTGAAAGTATCAACAAAATTGGCAATGCATACCTAGAATAATCCAGAAAATAAGACAGATCCAAATTACCAAAAATAAGCAATGAAACAGGTACATCATTAGCATTCCTACTTAAATTAAAAGTATTAGAATATTATGAACAATTTTATGCCAAATTAAACAATTTAAATTAAGTAGACAAATTTCCTGAAAGACATAAATTATAAAAAATGATCAAGAAAAAATAGAAAATCTGAAAAGACCTATAATAAGAAGTGAAATTCAGTTAGTAAAGAAAAATCTTCCCAAAAGAAATTTCAGTCTTAGATGACTTCACTAATGAATTCTAGCAAACATTTAAATAATAACATGAATCCTTCACAAACTTTCAGAAAGCAAAGGAGAAAGCACTTTCTAACTCATTCTATAAGGCTAGCATTACCCTGATACCCAAGTCAAACAAAGACATTGTAAGAAAGGAAAACTATAGGCCAATATTCCTCATGAATATAGATGCAAAAATGTTAATAGAAATATCAAATATTTTAAAATTTTAAATTAACAAAATGTTAGCAAACTGAAGTTAACAATATTTTTAAAAATTATACATGACAAAGTGGGTTTGTTTTTGGACTGTAAAGTTGGTTTAACACCCAAAATCAATTAATATAATACATCATCTTAGTGAACAAAGGACTAAGAACCATATGTGTGGTTTTTGTGTCTATGTGTGCTATCTCAATTGATACACAAAAAAGATATTTGACAAAAATCCAAAAACAATTCATGATTTAAATAACTCTGAACAAACCAGGAATAGAAAAGAACTTAAACTGATAAAGGATACCTGTGAAAAAAAATTTATAGGTAATATCATACTTAATGGAGGAATACTGAATGCATTCCCCCGTAAAAGAGGAACAAGGCAAAGATATCTGCTCTCACTAGTTCTAGTCAAATTGTTCTGGAGGTTCTAATAAGTGCAAAAATCCCAAGAGATGGAAAGGAGGAGGAGAGAAAAGAAGGGGAAGAGGAGGGGCTGGAGTGGATAGGAAGGAAGGGATGGGGAGGGGAAAGAAGCACATGTGCAAATGCCCTGGAAAACAGTAGTCGTGAAGAACTAAAAAGATTCGGTAAAGATGGGGCACAGAGTACAATAGGGCAAGTGTGTGGAGAGATGATTCTCCAAAGAAGTCAGACACCAGACTTTGTTAATGACTTTGAAACTCTTGAACAGTACCTACTCATTTCACTGGTTGGTTCTCCATTTCCAATTTCCTGTTGCATTTTTTAAAGGTTAATTTTTATTGCATTGCATGTATTGATGAGAACTTTCCAACTTGCATACTTTTAAATGTTACAAAAGAATAAAAGTACAGTTATAAATTCCAAAATATTAACATATAATAGCTTTCTTCTAATCAGGTATTAATTCAGATTAAAATCAAAATGTGATCAATTTCCTCCCTGTTATTAGCCAAATAGAATTCCTGAATATAGTCCCTTTTATCTGGGCCTTTAAAACCCCTTTATAAATAACTACATAATTCAGTTGAGAGGTCAGGCAAAGGTAGGGAACACTAGGCCATTCAAAGTTACTTTACAGACAGAAGTATTACCTCATGGTGAAAGACTGAGAGAAGGCAACCTGGCAGGGTCTATGCCTGTGGGGAGCTGCTGACAGGAAGCACTCAGCAGGGAACTCCTGAAGGAGTGGAAAGGCAGATTTCCCAAAAAAGAGAATACCATGAGCAAAGACATACTCCAAATATGCAGGTAGTTTTATTGTGGCTGGAGAATTGGATATTATGGGAATGGTGTTGAAAATAAGACTGAAAACATTTTGTACAGGTGTTTGGATTCTATGAATAGGATTTAAATTCTTTTCTTCATGTAAATAGTACCTACTAAAAATGTTTTGGAGGAAATCAACAAATTTCATCATTTAAAATATCATTGATTTAAGATACATGATAATTATATATCAACTTGCCAATTGTGGAATACCAGTTGTAAGATGCATCACTCTACCAGGAATAATCAGATGTGATAAAATATGGAGTTTAGAATTAGTAACAGTTATCAGTTGCAAAAGCCTGATGACTTTAAGTATCCAAGGAAAAAAAAAACTTAATTAAATCTACCTTTCATGTTTTATATCCTTTTCTCATCATAATCAAGGGATTCTCTGTCCTTGAAAAAGTGAAAATGCAGATAATGTAAATGAAAATATTTATAACAGTATTTACTAGTTTAAGAGGTTAAGTAATGGGTTTGATGAAGTCCAAAACTTCAGAATTATCTTAAGTGGGCCCATTAGTCACCAAGAAAATCATTTTTGCTTAAGACGACGTTCTATACTTCTTACAAGTATCTATTTTGCAAATGCATATTACCTACCACAAAAACAGCAGACCAAAAAGAATAATAAAATTATAGAATTGAAAAGTTGGGAGGGATCACAGAAGTTATAAAGCTGAAATGCCCCTGTACATACATCCTTCAACAAGCCTCCTCACAGCCTGATATTTGACCTCAATTTACATATTCTTTCTTGATAAATTGAAACCCTGTGAGGACTGATACTCTCTGTTTTCTTCACCATCGTAGCCCTCTGAATAAAATGCTGTGGTCAGTAGATGCTTTAGAGTAAGTGAATGAGTATTCTGGTGGGGTAATGATATCACTCATGCAGCAGTGCTCATCTTTGTAGAAGAGCTTGAATCAATGGAGAAGTCTGCTTAAACTGCATTAAAAGCCACCTCTAGTCCCTTCAGACAAGGTCTTCCCCCTCTTCCATATGTAAACTTTGCAAATAGTTGCAGGTCTACAATTTCTACTGTCATGTTTGAGAGTTGCATTTGGTCAGTTCTTTTTATAAAACTTATGGCACCCAGCAGGAAATACAATCATTTCCCATTGTTACCTCACTGGCCCTGAGTACAGAATTCTCTGTCACCAGATCTATGCAAGTCCTTCAACAATCCTTGGGAAAATTAAATCAAATGGTAAGATAATGCTGAGGAGTTATGTTCCAGACAGTACAAGTAGGTAAAACCATGAACTCCTCCCAAAGGCTGAATTCATCTAAAGGACATCTCATGAGGAGCTAGGATGCAAAGAGAGTGATTATTATATTTCCCATGCAATTGGACCCACAGTAAAAGATTTCTGGGAGTTTTCAACTAAGTAAACATTCATTAAAACCAGGAAGTTCAGACCCACCCAATTTGCATAGTGAATTAGAACCACAGTAGCCTGGATGTGAATGGAGATGTGGCAATTCAGTAACATGAAATGGAAAATACAGTTTAATTACCCAGTTTTTTTTTCAAATAAATTCCTCTTACTTTTATAACAATATTGGATAATGAACCTATTTGCCTTAATGCTGGGTAATGAGGCCTATAAAACAAGGCATGAAAATGCTTTATTTGCAGTACTGTTTTTAGAAATGCTAATCTTAGGGAAAAATCTTTCTCACTATTAAAAGCATTTCTAGATCAAGAATCCTATAAATGAAAGCATTGATTCCCATGCACTTAAACAGATCCTTCCTACCTTAATTAAGGAACCAAAAAAGATTCAGGGGTGTTACCCCCAGAAAGGATTTGGGGACAGTAATGAGAATATTTCTCAAGTTGCTTCAAATACACTTTTTAAATTGGCATGATAAAGCATAATTTAATCTAGAAATGGCTGAGAATAGTCTGAAAAGAGATATTCTTTTGAGGCTGTGACAGTATGGGACAATAGACCAATAGTCTCAATGAAAAACGTTGTCTGCATGTGTGTGAGGGGGAGCTTGATAATATGGGTGAATGTAATAACCGCAATGTTGCTCATGTGAAACCTTTATAAAATTGTTTATCAATGATACCTTAATAAAAAAATCCTAACCAAATACTAGCAAACCTAATCCAGTAATATATAAAAAAGATCAAGCTACATACAAACCAATTAATGAAAGAAAAAATTGAAAAACAAAAAATGATGAAAACACATACAAATAAAAATTAAAAAGATCAAGTTGAAAAAAAAGAAAAACATTGTGGAATTCCATTTCTGCTATTTAAAAGATAAGTATATATGTGTGTGTGTGTGTGAGATAAAATTCCACCTTAGAAAACCAAAAGGTAAATTTAAAAATTAATAGTGAATGCAAATTAATGGAACAAAAATAGCCTATTTTTTTTACCTGTTAGATTAGCACAAAGTTTAAAAGGCAGCAACATTTATAGCTAATGAAGATGTCATCCTCAGACTTTGTCCATTTGAGTATGAGCTGTTATAAATTAGGGAAAATAATACAGAAATCTGTATTAAAAGTTTAAATAAGTAACTTTCTTAATGAGCAATATTACTTTGTGGGACTCTGTCCAATTGTAACCAAGAACACATGTAACTAAGATAAATGGACAAAAGTGTTTGTTGCAGTATTATTTGTCACAGTAAAAAAATTACAACTAACCTGAATGCTGTAATTATGGTTAATATACTTAAAAATTTTTTTGACTGGGACAAAAGTTTGAATTAGATATTGATGTTAATATTGGAAGGATGTACTTAAATTAATAATAAAAAGTTGGAGTGATATACAAAATATTGTCTTTTTTCTGTGAAACCAAATAACAACTAAAAAAAACCCCACATGTGTGTATTTGTATGTTTGCATAAACATAAAGCTTGTAATATTGGTTACCTCAGGATAACAGCAGCACTAAGAGGTCATTTTAAAAGGGGCTTTAGATCTCCAAAATATACATTCGTTCTCTTAAAAGCCACTGCACATAAACATAAAAAGAAGTAAAAAGAATGTGCTTGCTATAGGCACACAGCTCCAAGGAAGTCACCTATTCCTTTCCTGCTCTTCCACCTACCAAATCATTCACCTAAGGATTACTACATGGAAATTCTGAAGTCATCATGGCTTCAGAGAAGTGAAACAAAAAAGAGATGTTTTTTCATACCCATCTTTTCTTATTTTTTAAAGTTGTCATGAAGTTTTTTGGAACCTAAAATGAAACTTTAAAAAAAGTTGTGGTGGAACAGTTAAGGAATTTATACCACTGTGTGTGTATGTGTGGTGGGGGGTGGGGGCTGTTGAGGAAGGAAATTCGTTGTAATTACCTCAAGCTCCTGAAAATAGAAATGTTAGTTCTATTTTCATTGGTTTGTTTAACTCATGTTCTTTTTTTTTCTGGTCTTTTTCTTAGTTTCAGAACTATGTCCAGGGTCTAGACATTGTGAGCCATTAGGCATAGGAAGGGTCAGAGTGCTCCTTCAAATCATTCTATAGTCAGTACTTTCTCACCCTCTTTTCAAAGTTCATCCTCTAGCCTTTGCTTCCAATTTCACATGCCATACTTTTTCATACAAAAATCCTGCTGCTAATATATGCCAAACAGGACTTTTCTTAGAAATAGTTTTCCAGGAGTGTAAAAAGCTTGTGATAACATTTCTCCTTATAACCAAAAGTGCCCACTGCAGAGTAAATATTTCTCTGTGCTTGTTACTGAAGCAAAATTAGATAACTGAAACATCAATTCCCATGCATACAGAAAAATTATAAGGTCTATGCACACACAGTAGCTTGTGCATTCTTCCATTATATCCATGTACTGCAAGTGTGTGCATATGACTGTATCCCCATAAGTCTGAACTTCAAGAAAGCAGGTACCATGCCTTTTATATCATTATTTTCCAAGTCTAACAGAATGTGTGACATGGTAAGTACTAATAAAGATTTTTGAATGCATAAAAATATAAATAACTCAACACTGACTGTCTATTTAGTTCTAGAATACAGTTATTTGCTCCTTGCATAAAATAAGAATAACAGTATTGCTCTGTATAAAAACTTCAGAGACTAAATGTGAGGATCAGATAAGGTAACTGAAGACTGAAGTAAAAGTGATTTGTATACTGCAAAGTATTATGGAAGAAAGAACTCCATTGAGAAGATTATTGAAATAGTCCAGTTTTGAAATGATGGTCTATGGAAAAGATACACATAAGAAGTTCCACAAATCTATTTTGGAATCCATTGTCTCAGAAACATAAATTTGAGGGTTCTCCTATTCAGTCGCACAAGGTTAAAAAAAACAGAGCTTGGTGAATTCATTTTGCCTCACTTTAAGCCTGTATTGGTTGTATTTAGATTTTCTCTTATTCCTTCATTTTGCTTTTGTACCATTGTAATCAGACACTTAAGATACATTTTCAGTGGAAATTCAAGGTCTCAAAAGATTCACACCCAAATGCTTTAGAAATATTTATGTAAATGATAAATAATCTAAGTATGTCATTTATTATATTAGAATCCATAATACGCATTCAGTTAGGTAGCTTTTTCAGCTCTGATGATAACTTCAAGCTCCTGAAAAATTCTTTCACAGGATTGCTTGGCATACAAAGAAAGATACGTGTGTTAAGGCCATTGAATGGAGCCTTGACTGGGCCACTAGTTCACCTACGTATGAGCTTGGACTAGATGTTTGGCTTCTCTTTGCTTTAGTTTACTCACTCTTTTTAAACCCATAGGACATAAACCATAGTTTATCTCTAAGATCACTTCCTTCCATAACATTTTAAGATTTTATCATTTAATTCTATCACTTTACAATCATAATTCTACTTCAAGCTGAAAAAAAACCACACAATCTTGTTTTCTCATGCTGGCAAGCCTTATTCATGTAAATCACCTAAGAAACATTCGTACGATGGCCCTCACAAACACAAAATAGAGTGGTTATTGATATTAATAAATTCATTGTATACAGTAATCAAATTAATCTAATACTTGTCAAGCTTTCACTCAAATACTAAAATGTCTTGGAGAAATCATACAAGATAAACATCATTTATGTCGTTTTACACTTCATCAGCTTTCCTCTCCCACCTGAAAATCAAAACCTATTTACATACGTTTTTTACTGTAATATTCAGGAATAAGATATTTTATAGACTAGGAGAATGTTGGAGGAAATGAGTCTGTTTTAAGCATCCAGTCTCTGAGCGAAGGATCTCCCACCACCTGCTGCTTCCTACACTCCAACAAAACTCCTGCTCCAACCGGCTTTCCAGGGAGGAGCAGAGAAAACTGGAAGGGAGGGGAAGGTTGGTGCGAGCAAGAGGCGGGAGTGAGGAATGGGAGGCAGAAGTAGGCGTGGCCCGGCGCGGGCCATCAGGATAAATACGGAGAACTGGGTGCGGGGCGTGGAGAGAGAACTCCGGAGGAACGCCTGAGCTGAGCAGCACCGAGGACAGCTCCCGACAGCGTCCGCGCCCTAGGCTGCCTCGCCGCCCAGTCTTTCAGCCAGACACACACACACTGAGGCTCTTGTTCACCCCACACCCGTACTGACACACACTCACACACTCGGAGACACACTCCGCTGTACAATGGCAGAATCCCACCTGCAGTCATCCCTGATCACAGCCTCACAGTTCTTCGAGATCTGGCTTCATTTCGACGCTGATGGTGATTATCTTCTCTCTTTTTTAACTGTTTGAAGACCCTTGTCCACGCCCTCTCCTCCCTTCCCCCCAACCCTGAGCCTCCTGATCTCATTATCCCTCGTTTCTTTTCTTTACTTCTTCCCTCATCTCCCTAATCTTCTCTCTCTTGCTGACTGCTTAACCATCAGCTTGAAAGTTTATGTTACTGTTTCTATGTTATCCCAAAACCTTAAACTTTTTTAGCTCCAAGAATGGTGAAAGTAAAAAGTGTGTGGGGGGGGGGGAGAGCGGGGGGGGGGAGGGGAGTGCTAAGTGAGAGAGAAAACATGGATTGGGGGATACTGTACCCCTAAGTTTCTATGGCTATGCTTAGCATCCCTACCATCCCCCTTTGTGCTTAGCGGGTCTAAAGTTTATTACCCTGAGGCGAACGCTGCCATCGCCATAATCCTTGCAGGTTAATGAATGTGGGGGCGAGAGCCTCTCTAGTAACCAGAAAGATAGCCATAGTGGAAATGGAACGAAGAAACTCAGAATGAGATGTCTGACACCCGGTGCGTCCTTCTCTTTGCAGGAAGTGGCTACCTGGAAGGAAAGGAACTGCAGAACTTGATTCAGGAGCTCCAGCAGGCACGGAAGAAGGCTGGATTGGTAGGTTCAGGTTTGAAAAGAAGGAAAAAGACCTTCAGCCTTAAAATATAAATATTCTAGCGTTTTCATAAAGAGTCGGGGGGTCAAGTGGTTTCCGGGAAATGTAAACACTTATTGACTGAGAAAGAGGAGAAAGAGTGCTTTTCCAAATTGTGTAGGGAAAAAGAGAGAGAAAGAGAGAGAGGGAGGGAAAGTTTCCCTAAAGGGAAAAACCTTACAATCTGAAATTGGAGCATTTAAAATATAGATTCTTTACTTGCATTTGCTTTAATAGTGTTTAAAAGCAAAGTGTGGGTGCTTGAGATCTTTTAGCAGATCCCACTTCTAAGAATGAGCTCGATTAGGTAATTCGTAACTTCTCTAACTGCTGAGAAGCGGAGGGGTAGAAATACGTTTCTGCCCCTTGGTGGTCAGGAAACAGATCTGCAGATTATGAATCTCCGTCCATTGCCAATTATTAGGGTTATGATGTTGATGGGGATGGAGAGGGGGGAAAATGTCCTGTTTTGACCTTCACTGGGGGAAAGTTGTACAACTTGCAACATTTTAATGACACAAATTTAACAAGAAAGTTGTTCATTCTTTTGAGAGAAACCCAAAAGGTAGAGATGTTAAAAGGAAAGCAATATTAAAAATTTCATGTATTCTCAAAAAACAAAATTATACTCTCATGGGGAGCAATTAATGTTGTTTTGAAAATAAGCTATATTTGTGATTTAAATCATTGGTTAATTAAACAAATGGCAATTTTACTAATTATGAATGACTTCCTTTGGGCATAAATTAACCTGTTAAGAAAAGATGTTACCAGCATAAAAATAAAATAACCAGATTTAAAACATCTGTGAGATTATTGTAGAGAGGAAAATAGGTTAAGAATTTTATTCACTTATTGAGGTTTATGTAGGACTGTGTTTTAGAAGAAGGCAGTGTTGGATTTGGGCTAGTTAGATGTTAATGATCTTTGGCTTTTTAAACTACTGTTAGAGATTTTACATTACAGATGATATATAGATGACTTTAGAGGTGGAAAATATTGTGTGATCCTTTAGCAGAATTTTTTATATATATTTTACTAATAGAGTTACTTTTTATTCTATAAATCAAAAGTTGTGTGATACGCAACTGTGTACAACATATTCAAAAGAATCCTAGAGGACTTTAAAATGCATTACAGAACTACCAGTGGATAAAATCATTGATCAAATAGATTTAAAACCACATTATGCTTTGGGGATTGTTTTACTGAGATTTAATATTATGTAAATCTGAACATACAATAGAATGGGATCAAATAAAATACAATATGTCTCCTCACTCTTTCCCCACCCTTCCCCCACCTTGTGTATTACCATGTATCTATGTATCTTTGATTAATAGAACAAAACAATTATTTTCTTCATTAAAAAATATATTTAAAATATCTGGTTGAAAATTTTACTTGCTATAAAATTTCAAATTAAAACCATATAAGATGCTTCTAGCTGCTAAATGATTATGTTTTAATTTTCCCAGAAGTCATTTTAATATTGAGATTATTTTCCTCTTAGAAATTCAAATATTTAGAAACTCTCTATATTTTTTCTGATTTTTATTTTCCTCTTCCCATTTAATATTTGTACTTTTTTTGTAAACAGTGGCTTCATGTTCGAGTTTTACATTTTTAGAGCTTTTTTTCCCACTGCCTAGGCTCTAATTTTAGAATTTTGGAAACTCTAATTATTAGATTATAATCCAATTAATACCAAACTTGAACATAGGTACAGAATTATATCAAGTTGTTTAATACCAAGGCAGCAGCATATTTTTCTGGATTATGTATATAGGCTTTGGATAGATAAAACCTAAATCAAGATCTGGACTGAGAGGTTCATGTACTAGACACACATTTCACTATACTACTGGCCTCATTGAAGTAAACCTACTTTTACATATTTCTCCTTTTTTTTAGACATAAAGATTGATCTTATAAACCTAGTTCCTTTGCATTTGTGGTCATAGGATAACAGATTTCACTGTATTAATGGAAACATTGTTTGATTTGTTATATTAATAAAGTGGAATTTCAAAACTTTCACTAATACTAGCTATAAGTGAATATAACATTAATGAAATACAACAACTCAGTATGTTTTCAGAACTGCCCTTTTAAACTGACAATGATATTTAGCCTTTAAATTTGAATTCATTTTTATAATTTACTTTGTTGTTGTTGTTATTATTATTATCATTATTTTTCACACTGTTTAAAATTCAGGTTTTGATATAATTATCACCCAAAAAGCTCACAAATTAAATGTCAGTTCTGCTAGTTAAATTTAGTGGTATTACATGGTTTTAAGATTTAAAAACAAATGCTTTATTTTTGTTTACTTTAATGTATGTGCAAAAAAATGTAACAACTTATAGTCCCACTATAGCCATTGGATAGACTCTTTCATTTTCTTATAACTGTTGCTGTAACAAAACTTACTAAATGAAAATTGCAATTAATTCATAGCAGAATAGTTTTAAAGACTACAATACAATCAAATTGTTTAATTACTATTTACCTCAGTTCTACTAAAGATATTTAATTTGGTTCAAAAAGGATTTTGTAACAACTAGTAATAGTAATGTATTCAGCCTCAATATAACCCTTAAATTATATTAACCTATCTATGCCTAGCGCAAACTTGTGTGATAGATAATACCACTGTCTTGGTAGCTATGATAAAAACTGAGACCTTAATTTACTTTTGCAAGGACATAAAATAGGATGTTAATAAAGGCTGACCTATTTACAATAGGCTTCAGTTAATGCAACAAGGCTATTTAATGGGCTAGACTGGAGACCCAAGGGTATAAATTCAACTACCTGAATACTAGTTCTATATTTAGATCACTAGTTTACAGCTCACAGCTCTCTGATCTGTCAATATGTGAAGAGATTATATAAGCAACAGAATAGATTGGAAAAATAGGTCAAATGAGATGAAAGTATTCATTTTGTCACTGTAAAACAAGTTATATTATGCCAAAATATATGGCAGAGAAAACATTATCTCAGAAAAAATGGAAACAAGGACACACTAGAAAACTGCTCCCTAAATTACTCTTGGATGCAAGGATGTTAAACACATATAACCTAAACTAGGTCATCAATGTTGTCTGTCCCTAAGTACAAACTGGGTCAAGTAATTTTTTTATCTGACACATACTTTTCTGATATTTAATCTTTTAACTTAATGAATGCTACTCCCATGCTGGAAACATTTTTTGCTGACAAAGTGAGTCACTCTTCAACATTCAGATTTTTTGCTTGTCCAAACCAAAAACATATTCTCACTTTCTATAGAAGAGCATATAGAATAAGGAAAATTTTATAGGACAATTAGTGTGGCAACATAAAGGAATCTCTCATGAAGCAAGCAATGTTTAAAGTACATAACAGTCATCATTATATTTGAAATGACTAAAAGTTATGAACTGAATAATCCTGACTACATTTTCAAATGGTGGTATATCTCCAAACTAATAATAGAAGATAAATCATAAGGATTGAGGCAAAAATGATAAACATAACTACAACTATTTCATTTCAAGCCAGTAAATACAGTGATTCAGGTATGTCTTTAATTTTCATAACAGTTCATCAGTATGCATAACCCTAAATGGTTCCAATTCTGGCTTTTCTTTGCAATAAGTCATTAACACCATCACAAATATAATTGGGTTTGTTTTTTACTTTGTTTTTTTCCAAACTTCTTACCTGCTTTTATGTAATTTTAGGAGTTATCACCTGAGATGAAAACTTTTGTGGATCACTATGGGCAGAGAGATGATGGGAAAATAGGAATCGTAGAGGTAATGAGAATTTCTGCATTTTTCTGATATAGCTTTAATAAATAAGCTTCATTTTGTAGTTGTATCTAACTCAAATATGATTTGGTAAAACCAATTTAGAGCTGCTTATTTTACCTAAGTAACATGTTATCTTCTGTTCAAAAACATAAAAGAAAATCTTCAGAAATAAAAGAGACCTAAGTATCTGCCTAACTCAGAACCTAAATTTAATACATTTTGAAACTGAGTCCTGGAGAAGTGAAATGATTTGCCTTTGGTCTTGCAGCTGTTTGCTGGCACAGAGGCAGGTAGAGACCCAAGTCTCCGACTTGCAGATGAATACTCATGCCATTACATTACCCAGCCTCACTTGGATAAAATCTCAACCAAGTACATTGTTTGTTGGTATTTCTTATCATTTAACAGTGTAGACTTTTCTGTTAAGATATAAAATGAAATATTTGCAGTCTCTATGATGATGTCATGACAAAAAGCTGCATCCTGGTTCCTAAAACTCTATTATAGATTGGCGGTTGGCCTTAGTAAAAAACACAGCAACTTAATTAAAGTGGGTGAATATTTTACAATGTGTTATAGGGGAGGAATTCTTTTGAGTCTCTAAAAGTTAGAACTGTGGGTGTCAAATGTTATCTTTTGATAAGATAAACTTTTTTATTATTTTCCTATTGAAAACAACCTTTTTTTATTACTTTCCTATTGAGGACAACTTTTTCTTTTTTTTTTTTGTCCATGAGTTAAGGAAGCAAAAATCTGATTATGCATCAATTCTTTGACATTCTTCAGTTTGTGAAAGAACTGTTGCTTCCCTTGCTTCTACCTTTCCTAACTCTTGTGTTTCAGCTTTCTTTATCTCTGCAACCTACTAGAAAAATTGAATGGACAGCTTTGTCCAGAAAAATTAATAAGGTCATATTTTAAAATATGCCAAATCACAAGCATAATTATATGTAATGTTCTGAGTGTATTAGATTGTGATGTATTCTGGCTGTCAACAGCATTTAGTCATAATTTACCTTTGATTCAGAGAACTAACCTGGTTTTAAAATAATTAATATTTAGGACACCTATGATGTCAATGTGAAATACACTTATTTTTAAGCAGCTACTACAAATAGAGTTAAGGAAGGAACATACCATTACTATCTTTGTAATTAAAACATTTCCCTGGAGAATACACTCTCCCCTTTGCCTATGTGTGATGTTTACTATATAAATAGATAAATTAACAGTAATAGGACTTACAGATTGACATAGAAGCTAACTAATCATGATATGAAATCATCAAGGATGAAAAAATAACTTAAATGAACATAAATGAGATGAGATACATCTAGTCAACACTAGTTGGAAAATCTGAAATTATAAATGTGGCTATTTCAGAGTTTGGCTAGCTTTATAATTCTAGTAAAGGGAAGATTGTAATGTGTATTTAATATGTTTCACCTTGAAGGATTCCAGTGCTCTCAGTTATTTATTTCACTTAATTTCTTCAGCAATACTGTGTTGAACAGCAGTATAAAAAGCATAGATCCATTCCACGTGAATTTTACATTTTTAAAAGGACAAGATGGATGAATCTGTTTTGCATCTCGGTTTTACTATGTATGATATAGTCTAATCATTTATGAATTATAATTTTAAGTCATATTTGAATGAGAGGCTAGGGGTCACTAGCAGATGCATTGTCCTGGAGGTTTGATAATAGAAATTTCTCCAGCAGTTTGAGATAAGAAAGAAAAGTTTTCTCTGTGAGGAAAGATACGTAACAGAGGAGGATTAAGAAGTTAATGAGGGCTGAAGTGAAGAATTAAGGAACTTTTAAAGCAATAACAATAAAAACAATTTACACTAGTACAACATTACACAATTTGGAAAGAGTTTTCAAATATGTTCTTTCATTTGATCCTCAGAACAACAAAATAAAATAAGCCTAAATATAAAATGAAGATCTATTTTTATAGTTGGGGATCCTGAGGCCTCAATAGAATTTTCTTAAAGTCAAAGAAAAAATAAGAAATGAATAGTAGAATAGCCCAAACCCAGCCATTTCCCTCTGAACTGCTCTTTTTTAATAATAAATAATCTGTACATATTCTGCATTAAAAGAAAATATTTTCAAGTCTCAGTTGGTTTATTACTTATGGCAAGTAATAAAATAGGCACCTTACTATATGGTTAGCCTGGTTGAACAGGATGCACAAAGTATAGAGATCTGGCCAAAGCACTTGAAATATGATTTGGGCAGAACTTTCAGATCAGCTAAAGCAAAAAGAGTTTAAAGAGAGAGAAGTAAGACACAGAAGAATTTATTAGAAAGCTTAAGTATTGCAGGACATGGATTTTTTTGCTAGATGGGACCTTTGGGAAAAAAACAGCCAAATTTCCTTATTTTAAAGATGAAGAAACTGAAGCCCAGAAAGGCTGAATGATGTGTCCAAGATCCTGCTGGCAAGGAATGACAAAATCTACCTACAGGCCTAGATCTGACTCTGTTCTCAGAATTCTTGTCATTATGTGGAGTTATCAATCAAGGCCCAAGAGGAAGGGGTGGAATGGTAATTAGTTGTAGAAAAAAGATTTAGAGACTGGGAGGACAGGAAAGAGAAATTGCTGCAGCAGTCAAATCAAATGCCTGTCGATTCTCTCTTTGGCAGTTGCTTACAAGTGAAGAGAGAAAGATGGGGTTCTGAAAATCATTGGAAAAAAGCAATTGAAAGTTACAGATGACAAGTAGAAAATGGGGAATGGGGAGTGGGAAATACCTGAATTTATAATGTGCCCTCTAGTGTCATCAGGAAGTTGCATTAAATGAAGTTCAACCTTTCTTTTTCCAACTTGACATCATATCACTTGCTAAGAAATCCTACACAATATGGGGAAAAAATACACAAATCCAAGCCAGCTATGAAGGAATGGAAAAATCCCATGTTTTCCAAAATTTATAATAATCTACCTATTCACCTCAAGCATACAACTGTACTATTCAAAGAGAAAAGAAGTTGGCTTTGCTGTATGTTTTGCCCTTAATAGGTATACTCATGGGCTCATAAAAATCTAGTCAAAGTACAAGTACCAAATGATTTCACTCATATGTGAAGTATAAGAGCAAAGAAAAAACTGAAGGAACAAAACAGTAGCAGAATCACAGAACTCAAGAATGGACTAACAGTTACCAAAGGGAAAGGGACTGGGGAGGATGGGTGGGAAGGAAGGGATAAGGGGACGGGGGAGAAAGGGGCCATTAAGATTAACATGTATAATGTTGGGGAGGGCATGGGGAGGGCTGTGCAGCACAGAGAAGACAAGTAGTGACTACAACATCTTACTCTGCTGATGGACAGTGACTGTAATGGGGTTTGTGGGGGGGATTTGGTGAAGGGGGAAGCCTAGTAAACATAATGTTCCTCATGTAATTGTAGATTAATGATATCAAAAAAAAAATCTAGTCATAGTAAATCAAATGATATTCATGTGATAGTTTGTTTTCTCCATAGAAATGAGCCAACATGATCTGGTTCTAATTGAAATATGCTGTTCAAAAGATCAGAAAGTATAATGGTTAATTCTCAAAGTTCTGTCCTGATAAAGTTGGCTGACATTTTCCAACATGCTTTTGCTACTTAGAAACATGTAAAGAAGAAAGGCTTTCTTCTGAACTTCTTAATTTCATGTCTTTAAATTATTTTAAAATTCACACAAATACAATTCAGTAACAAAGAGATTATTAATATGAAACAGGAGCATTGAAATTCTGAGATAATTCAACAAATAACATGACAGTCAAGAAATGTTCTAAATTTATTCAGACTAAATTCTATTGCAGAGAAGGCCAATTAAAATAATTAAAGAGGAAGACTGAATGATTTAGCAGATATTAGATATTTCTTCTCTGGTGCTCACAGTAAGTATAGATATTTCCCTTAGCTGGATGTCAAATCTAAGCTTTTCACCTGGTCCTTTGGTCAATGTGTAGGAACCTACCATCCTCTTCAGTTTTGTGTCTATTTGTCCAGGTCAGTGCATCCACTGAAAAAATAGATCTAAAAGCTATTTTAATCCTAAAAGTATAAATAGCCTCCCCAGGAAGCAGGCGCTTCTCTAGACTTTCCATCTTTTCTCCCATGGCAGGATTTAAGCATGTGAGTTTAGCTACAGTGAATGTAATTTTTCATGGAAGACTACTTTTCCACCTTAGAATTTGGGGAAATGACATGAAATCTGATAAAAACATCCCTCCAGATAGATATTTTTAAAAGGATTTATTTGTCACACTTTTTCATGTGAAGATTTTAATGGAAGGTTATAAACAGACAAGGGCCTCAAAATCAAAAAGACCAGACTGTCTGATTCAAATCTGAATCAAACTATAAGCTATGTGATAGCAGCCCACTTATCCTCTCTAAGCTTGTTTCCTTGGCTGTAAACAAGGATGGTAGGTGAATATTGATGTCACATGTAAAAATACATGTCAAATGAATATATTAACCCTGGCACACTATAAAAACTCAAAAATGTAAATGCTTTTATTATTAAAAATAAAAATAACTCATTGAAAATCTAAACCACTCCTCTAAATGCCAAGCCTTTTTCCCACTTCCTATATAACCTGTCAAATTCAAATTATTAAACTCATCTAGCCTTAAACTTATATAAGATTATTTGCCTCCCAAATTTCCTGGACTCACTTCTCATTGACTAGGAAACATATTTCTCTGGTTCTCAAATGAAATATGTGAATGCTTTGTTAATCTGTGCTGAAGAAGGTTAACAGAAACCATGATTTTCTTTAGTTTAAAAGTTAGGCATTATGCTTCATGTGTGCTTTGATGTTTCTTAGCTAAGTCATTTACACCCATTATGTGTACCCTCATACCTCATAATTTATCACTGTATCTAGCTCCTGCTTTGAAGAAGTTTCTTTATAGTGGTGACTATGAATTCCCAGCATCCAGCACAGTGCCTACTAGTGGCTTTGAACCACAGTCACATGAGCCACTGCAAGGAACTTCAACCTGCCCTAAAACATAAGGCAAGGGTTTCAGCCTGGGAATAGTGACAGGGGTTGAGTTCCCTGGGAGGCAGATCTGAGTTGAGGATTAGTAATGAAGAAGTTTATTAGAAGTGCTCTTGGAATCAATAACCAATACTCATCGAAAGGAAGTGAAAAGAACAGGACAGGACAGAGGGAGTCAGTAGGTTATGACACAGTCTCAATAGAGGCTTCAACTGGGATGACCCTGCAGAGATGTCCCGAGATTTGCACAAGAGGGCTGGACCTCTGTATATCCATGTGGGTCTATCATAAGACACAGCCTTTTGGGGATGCAGCTTTCTTCAGCCCAGGTAACTCCCAAAGGGTACTGACAGCTGAGGCCACAGTAATACTCCCAGCACCGAAAGGGAGCTCAAGGTGGAACATCATAATACCCACCCTAACTCCTATCCACAGCTCAGTAATAAGCTATTTGCATCACCTCCAAAGGAAATATATTTCTTCTTATCTATAGCCTGTGTTGACCCTAGACAAGTAATTTCTTGCCTTCATTCATTGGCTCAGTAAAATGTTTACTGAAATTTTTGCAGGTTTTTGGCAAATAGACAGTAAATAAGACAAAGACCATATCATCAGGATGTATGTAGATTGGCAGAAGAAACAAGCCAACAGAAAGAAATGTGTGCTTCCCCTAATTTCAGTGACAGACAACAGTTCTCATAAATGAAGTTCTCAGGTATTCTCCTTGTGGCCACATCTAATTCCCTTGGTGTTCTTCACCCTCTTCTCCAACTCACAGCAAAGTTTTGAGAGTTCATAAAAAAGCAGGCAGGCAGCCCAAGGACCAAGAAACCACCAATGATCTAGGAACAGCCAGTATTGGATACTACTCTGCACAGCCGTGACTTAGCTAATCTGAGAATAAAGCAGCTCTACTTAACACCTTCTATAAAAGACTTCTGGCACTTTGTAAACATGGCCTTAGACATTATAGCTAGAGAGTTCTTGCTTCCAGCTCTGAAATTTGAATATTGATTCACACACAATACATTGATGGAAAGATCAACAGATGACACAGGACCACAACGCTGTGAAATGAAACACACTTTAAAAAGGATGATTTCTTTATGTTCATATAGCCACATCCAATCCACACATGGTATTCTTGTTTTTAAGTGGCTGGTTTGTCTTATTATAATCTTTTACATGTTTAACTCATTTCTAATGTCTGTAAAATAGGATGGTGCCATATTCAGTTTAATATTAACATTTCAATGAAATTAAAAGATTGAATATGTTGCACATAGGTATAATCTGTGTTTTTAAAATAATTAGATCAAGTAGGACCAAAGTGGCATGGCAAAGAAGTGTACATGTACATTAGACATGAAGAGCAATTTTACCATCTCTATATTTGAAACTCTGAAGACGTCTGAACATTATGTGCGTTATAAGAACTGTAATTTTTGAAACAAAGATGGCTAAGATTTCCTGAATTTTACATTTGGTCATTGCTAACTAGCTTGTACTTTCATTTTTTCTATTTTCATGTTATTTGGTGGATTTCGATAAGTATACTTTTTTTAAGAAAACTGATTCCTCTTTTGTTCAAAACAACACACAATTATTTCAAGCAATATAGAAAGTAGCAATGAAGATAGGATAGAAAATATTATAAATCCTCTTAAGGTGGTCATGTTAACGAAGTAAAGTAATCAGCCAATCTGCATTTATGTCAGGCACATAACATGCTGAGCACCACACTGGGCATTCAGGGTATGCAGGCAAAGAATGGTTTCTGCCCTCCTGAAATAGATGATCCATGGACAGAGCCACCAAAAACTTACAAAGTGGTATCTGGCAGGTTACACACTAATGAAGAAAGGAAAAGTTGGAATTGACTGTTTCCTGTTTCCCAAATGACTGCTTATGTTAATGTGAACCACACTAGTGACCTTTGTGTCAAAATAAATAGGAAAATATTTTCTGGCTGAGTCATACTAAAAATCCTAATAAGATGCTTGGCCCTGTCCCTTGGCCCACACCCATGTGTAGTGCCTATAAATTGAATGGTTTTAATTTGTGGTACTTTTTAAGATAAAATTTTTAAATGTTTTAATAATTTTTTAAATTATTTCAAAGATCTGAAAACAAGATAAAGGAATATTATACAGGCATAAAGAACCAGAGGTTACTGGCATATAAGGTAGAATGATACATTTTATATTAAATTTAAAATTTTTTAATGGACCTAAAAGGTTAAAAAAATTTTTTTAAGAGTCTTTCCTATAATTTGGTAGAACTTCTGGAACTTATACTGACTTTAAAGTTGATCTAGACCACAGGTTCTTGGGCTAAAATCCAGAGATGAGGGTCTATGCATGTACAGCAAGGGATTCATCAACTTGGAAATTACATGAAATATAATATGTGTTGGTTCATTCTTTAATGGTAATAATATAGTGATTTTACAGATTCTCAAGGTCATCTTGAGCCCAATACGTTTAAGAGACATTGGTTTCTGTTTCAGTTCCTTATTTTAGCGATGAGGGTACTAAGTTCCAGAAATGGCTGAGGGAGTTGCTGGGAACCACAGCTAATTAGCAGCTGATCCAGGAATAGAACCCAAGCCTGCAGTGGGGCCATCAATCCAGCTCCCTCCCTCCCTGCACGCAATAGATAGACTACATTCATCTTAAAATGGGATCTGGAGCCCTTTTTTACTCCAATAAAAAAGGGTATTTAAGTTCTGAAATGAGATCTAAGGAGAAAAGTCGTAGGGTCATGAATGGAGATCATAAAATAAGCCCAAGCCCGGATTCAAACAGCAGATGTCCTTTTGGCAGAAACCTATCATTTGAGAACTGATTTTCCCTATTACTGTTCAATTTTTACTGTTCATTGTGAATTGTCTTTTCTACTCTCCTTCCCCTGCCTTACAGTCAATGTCTTCAGTTTACCTCCCCTTGCATGTCTTACTTCACTTTCTCTCACACTCAGGGACACAATTTTTTTCCTTCCTTCCTTCCTTTTCACCTACATTCATATTTCTCAGTTTCTTTCCTTCTATGTGTGTCCCCACGTGTATTGTTCTCTGCACGCTGAGAGGAGGAAGACTGCTCTGTGGACAGAACGTCTGAAGAGTTCCAGCCAAGGGGATGAATCTGTTTATACGTCCAGCAGATGGAAGTGGTCAAACCAGTCCTGTCTGAGCTTCCTGTGTTCGCCTGCTGCAGCCATCTCTCTGACAGAAATCAGTGGCTCAAGGGCACCCAAGCATTGGGAAACACGATGGCTTTGTGCAGGAGCAAGTGTCAGAAAAGCAAAGTTCATTCTAATGACTTTCTTCTCCTAATTTTCTAGGCAGTAAAACTCCTTGTAATAAATATGCTCCAAAACAAATGCAAAACCTACGCAGGAGGTAATGCCAGAGACATGCTTTCTAGCTCCTTAACGACTTTTTAAATATTTTCCAGTTGGCTCATGTACTACCCACAGAAGAGAACTTCCTGCTGCTCTTCCGATGCCAGCAACTGAAGTCCTGTGAGGAATTCATGAAGGTATGAGAAAGTTCTGTCAGTAGGTGACATCTATAGAAAGCTACTTAAAAGTAGGAAAACTGTTGGCTTTTTATTTAATGTGTTTGTTTTTCCTTATTTAAAATTACTTACAGACATGGAGAAAATATGATACTGATCACAGTGGCTTTATAGAAACTGAGGAGCTTAAGGTAAGCAAGTAAAAACTTGGGCTAAGTTTTTTCTTTTCAAATACAATCATGAACTTTTTAGCTTTTTAAAAAACCTCCCACAATAGGAACTAATGTTGAGCAGTGGCACATTTTCACCCACTCTTCCACATCATCAACGAAGAACCAGATCAAAAAAGGGACTTCAAGTACTCCTTGAAATTCTGTTCAGCGATGCAAGAAATTACCATTTTCTGTGGTATGTGCAAATTGTTGTATAAGATGGATAGATAGATATAATGATATACTAAGCCAGAAAATCCACTCCTTTTCATGGAAATTTGACATTTTATTTTATAAATTAAACAACTATATAATAGATTTTTCTTTCAAGAGAAAGAGAAACGAACGATTGTTAGACACCTACTATATGCCAGGTACTTTACACACACAATATCTTCTTTCACCTTCATGTGAGTTCTGTGAGATTAGTATTACCCCAGTAAGGAAAAAGATTAAGAGAAGCTAAGTGATAAATTGAAAGCCACACAGAAAGACACGAGGCTACAATGTTTAAATTCAGACTTATCAGCCTCCAAGGCCCCTTAAACATTCCATACAGTCTCCTGCCCCTCTCAACAACAGTAAACACAACAAAGTCCTAATGTATAATCAAACTCCTGAAAAAGTGCAACTTTGAAAATGGATTTATCAATTCGTATCTCACAGGTGTCCAGAGGAGCTGGTAGAGAGGAGGAGGACAAAAAGTGAAAAGATCTGAAATCAAGTTTCACCGCTTGACAAATACTCTCTCTGATTTTTTCCATCCTTTAAATGGGGCTGATAGTACCCTCCTCTCAGATTTATTGTGAAGCTCAAGTAGGATGTTGTGCATGAAGAATTTTGTGAAATACAAGGCATAATAAATTATATTAATCGTGAACTCAGTAATTTACTAGCCTTTCAGAAAAATGAAAGCATTGCTTTCTCACTTCCTTAAATTGACCCCAAGATTTCTCAGTCCAGAAGATCCTATTTTCTCCATCTTCAGCATATGAAGTGACTAAAAGGGAAGCAAAAATTGTTGTTTGCTGAGCACCTACTATGTGGCAGGCATAGTATTAGGTGTTTGAAATGTATTTTAACACTTAATCCTCACAAAAAACTTGCAAGGGGGTATTATCATTCCCATTATACAAACAGAGAAACTGAAGTTCAGAGAGATTAATTTTTCAAAGTTACACAGCTGCATAGGAAAACAACCAAGATTAAGACCTAGAATATCTGATAATGCTAATAATGTTGGGCTCTTTTCCCCACAACATCACATGCTTTCAGACTTCAGTCATCAAGAGCTACCTCTTCTGCTGCCATGTAGGGGAAATAAAAATGTCAAACATGATTTCCTAGTCATGGTTTAACATGCCACACATAAAATTTTAGGGATGGAACTGGGACATTTGCTCCACTGCAAAGTTGTTAAAACATAGCTAAAGTCTCTTGGAAATATAAACATTTTAAATGTGAAATCACTGAAAACAATGTATTTTACAAACTTGCAGTTCAGCAAACTAGATCCCATGAGGTAAAAGTCAGCGATTGTGTTTTTTATTCTACTGGACCAAAAATATTCTTTAAAAAATCACTTCAAGTTCATAATGAAAACTTCAACTCATTTCCAATACTGACCTTCTTTGTTCTAAATTTTATTCTCAGAAAGAGATTCTAAATAGAAGTCCTCCTCTCTGGGGAATTTTGAAGATAAGTTGGCATTCTTTTTTAATGGATCTTTCAAGAAAGCTAATTTTAAGATCCATAATAGAGTAAAACATCACTTGTTCTTAGACATGACTTTGAATCTCAGTGTCCCAAGGTTTCTCTCAGGCTATTTTTGTGACCACCATGTGAGTCTCTGATGAGGTTTTTTAACCCAATTAATCTCTGACAAAAGTCTCATAAGGCTCAAAAATAAAATTCATCCCTAGATAACTTGAAATTTCCATGTTTCACTTTGAATTTGAAGTCAAATGTTTGAAGTGAAAGAAAATGTATCAAACCAAGAAAAAGGTCTCCTTCCTCAAAAAGAATGAAGTTAAATCATCCCAGCAGAACTGGTACATTTTGGAGGAAGATAAACCACAGCAGAACCAAAGAAACGCCAGCCCTCAGTAATGTCCAAGCACAGCATCTGCTGAGTTTTCCATAATTGTGTTAATTCATTTTCTGAGAAAATAAAGGAGTTGCAAATGAACAGCATTAGACAAAATGAAAGATAATATGCTTTAGTACTTACACTGTCATTTATACAGCAAGCTTTTGTAAAGCTTTTATTTGATTTATTTCTCTGTTAAAAAATTATACTCCTAAACTCCAACTGTCAAATTAATAATCATCTTTTTTCATCCTTCCCACATTAATTTCTATTTTAATATGATTGATATATCCTTCAAAGATTAGATAACATCATCTGTGGCCGGCTGTTTGAGTTGGAACAGTCAGCTGAAGCATTCTAACCAAGGTGCTTAGGACAGCATCAAACCTAAAAGCCAAACAACCAGCCCACTGGTGAACCAAGCTTCATACCAGCTATAAACTGATGTGGAAATACAGCTTTTGAGTGTAAGAAATACACCTTAAATTAGCAGTAGTTCTCCGTCTGGCTTGCTGATAATTTTTCACTCATGAAGGTATAGAAAGGAACCTTTGTGTTTCTTGCAAGGGAGGCATATGAGTATTTGTGAAGTTATTATGTACAAAGGCATCCACTGGGCTGGCTGGTTTTAAATGCTTTTACTCTGATTCCTACACAGTGCACAATCCAGATGCTCCTTTAATTGAAATCATAAAATACAGTGTAGCACAGACTATGACAGATCAGGTCTCTATAAAAGGCAGATGTTGTACCTGTCAAAGGCAGCATCTTAGCTAGAATACCGAGAGGACCACATGGCTCAGCACCCATTAAAAGTCCTCTCTCCTCACCCAGTTCTAGCCTCGAAAAGAGACCACATTCCTTAAGTGTTTCATTTCAAGGCAGGCTGAGATGGGAGCCCACTGTACGTTGTTGATTAAATTCATACGAATGCTCTTTGTCTTAACAGAACTTTCTAAAGGACCTGCTTGAAAAAGCAAACAAGACTGTTGATGATACAAAACTAGCTGAGTATACAGACCTAATGGTAAGACTGAATTTGAAAAGACTGTAGCCAGAGCCCATGAAATATTACTGTGTTCTTGCTAATTCCCAAGGCTACACAGGATAAAATAAATAAACCATGGTGTGGGCGTCACATACATATAGGTTTTGTTTCACTTGAAAAATGAAATACTTAAGGATGCTTATACCTTGTAAGGCTGAGTGCTGCAGGCATTGGAGTTAAGCTCTGTAGATGAGCATTTCCTTTCTTGTAGAGCAAAGTAATTTTCATTTATCAAAAGATCACTTTGTTTCTCTTACAAAGACAAAATTCTATCACTAAAAATTGTGTAACATATATATGTAAGTTACATTGTAGATATATATATATTGTATCACTAAAAACTTATTTATTACAGAGGTTCTGAATCAGGAAATCCTGAGGTTATGACTCAGGAAACCATAGATTTTTTTTTAGATTTTAAAGAAGACTTCTAGCTATTTTATTCATTGAACAACAAAATATGGTTATTTCCTCCTTCTTTGTTTTGATTATTATTATTTTGGAATATCGTCTTGGTGCTTTGGGTGAGGAAATCCAAATATACCCTGAGCCTGATACTACATTAAATAGTTTAACCAAGATATATTGTATAATATTGATAATAGAACCAAGAAAATTGCTTTACACATAAGTACTTAATGTTTTAGAAATGAACAAACTTACGAAGTTCTAATTGAATCCAGTGCCTGTGAAGTTAATTAATTTCAAGAGGGTAAGGTTTTATCATTTTGACTCCTTATAACATTAGGACTATGAAGAAAAAGGCTCTTGCTAAACTGATTAAACCATTGGACACTATTTGGGCAACACTTTTTTAATTGTTTAAGTTTTGAAATTCAGGGAAAGTTTTAAGTTAATCCAGTTTCAATACATATTTTTATACATGCTTTAAATACTATAGGTACTAAAATTCTTACCTCGTGGATTTAAATAAATTATCCATAAAAGTATGTGTTATAAAATTGTTGCATTAGATTGATAAAGGAGTTAGACTTTTTAGTTACCCTGAGAAATAATCTTATGAAGAGTTTGATTGTATTGATGTAAATGAGATTTTTCAGCCTGTCATCTTGCTTTTATGGGGGAAAACAAAAACACTACAATTTCATTATTACTTTATTCATTACACAGTGATATTACAAAGTGGAAGTAATCTTTAATTTCAAAACAAGGCAAAAAGCTTTCATTGCAAGAAAGTGTCCTCTTTAATTCCTCACTGTATTTCCACTTACCATAGCACGAGCACACAAATGTGTCACAGTGGGGAGACCTAAGCTCTACATAACATTGGGAAAGAGACAATAACCTACATTTAGCAATCTTTTGTTTTGTGCCAATTTTAAGGGATGTCTATTTAAAGTAAAGACTCCTTTTCAGGTAGAAATCTAAAGCAGCCTTTTTAAAACAACTCAGATGGGAGTTTTCCCCCTGTTGGACTGGCCTGGCATATCTGATTAAATGTCATGAACCAGTTCAAATCTGGGTAGCAAATTAAGCAGGAACTAATTAAAATTTAAAGATATATGTGGGGAAATATTTCCCTGTGGGCACTAAATTGTGTGATCAGGTGTCCAGTATCTTGGTAGACTGTGTGACAATATTAGAACTATGGTCAATGGATTATGAAATATGTCAGTATCAGACCCTGAAAAAAATCTGCCTCCTACAAAGGATTTTTAGAACATCTCAAACCATAGAATACCCTTCCTTTTCTCCCTGAAGAGATTTCCCTAAACTTATATCGACTATGACCCTGATCAGATTCCTTTTTCAAAAATAAAAATAAAGCCATTTTCTCACATATTTTACATATTTTATACACATACAGAAAGTATACATATTTTATATATTTTAATATAGTTCATATATAGTCCTTCTATATGATATGGTATAGCAATAGTTGCTACTTTCTAAAAACATGGATGCTTTCTGAACACAGGTATGAGTGTGTTTATATCTGGGTGTTCCTTGGTTTATGATGTGTATGTAAGTGCAGTGTAGGGAGGTAGGGTGCTTAATTTAGTTTCTAGTATCCAAAGGAAGATGAAACAATTCAAAATTACTGAAGTTCTTTTCTCTAAGGATTATTCATACCACCTGCCTATTGCTTCTGCTTATATTCCTTTATGCTCTAAAAGAGGGAAACAAATTAAATGTTTATTTTCATACCATTCTTTGGAGAGTTTCAAGACATGCTATATACTGCCAGACATGATTGCCCCGACATGTGCCCCCAACACATGTATACACATATTTACTATTCTAGAAGCCTAAGTAAGATCACTATTACTCAGTTTGACTATTCTGTATTGTTCTGGTAGACTTGGGCCATTGACACATTATAAATTTGAAAATTTGCACTGAAAGTTTAATAAATGCAAGTTTCTAGAATTTGCTATCTATATAAGTAATTGGTAACTCAAACTGCTTTATCTTTAATTTTCTTCTTCTCCATTCAGTAAATCATTCTTTAATGGCTACAATAATGACATTCTCTTTTTCAGCTGAAATTATTTGACTCAAATAATGATGGGAAGCTGGAATTAACTGAGATGGCACGGTGAGTTTAGGAGCTGTGCAAATACTAGTACAAAAAGCCGATCCTTTTAAAAAAAATCTGCTCTATTCATATGATGTTTTTCTCTTAAAAGGTTACTACCAGTGCAGGAGAATTTTCTTCTTAAATTTCAGGTACTTCTCTTTTTCTCTACCGCAAATTATATTTTCCTCGAAACATTAGAATATGGCAGATTTGCCAAGGGAAAACAATGAAACAGAGAAATAGCATTTTAACCTTTGCTCTCTTCTCTACCACCTAGGGAGTCAAAATGTGTGGGAAAGAGTTCAATAAAGCTTTTGAGTTATATGATCAGGTAAAAGTCTATTCTTATCTAAAACTTGATTCTTTAGAAGAATTTGGAAAATGCTCACTTAGAGAAAAAACCCTCAAGTGTGTTTAATATAAACCCCAAGGTTCATATTAAAAGAAACATGACGTATTAAAATTACTCAGCCAATTCATTCTTGTCATAGGAAATGTATTATGATGTGTCCCAAATTAGTCACATCTTGATACAAATTCCATGCTACAATTTATCTACTGTGAGGCTTTGAACAAGAAACCAAACTCCTCTGAACCTCAACTTCCTCATTTGTAAATAAGAAATAATAATACCCACTTTGCAAGGTGGAATTGGGATTAAGCTAGATGAAAGTACCCTGCAGAATCCCCACACGTAGTAGACTGTAAGTTTGTGTATGCAAGGAAAGGTTATTTCTGATGTCACCAGTTAATGTCCTTTATTTCTTCTGATTTTCTACTCCTGGACCAAATCAGTATTCTGTAGGCTCTAATATACCTCTGCCACCACCTGGTGTATTATCAGGCCAGTCTCACAGCCTCCCCAGGCTTCAGTGTCTTTGCTCATATGAACCTATTTGTGACTACTTATTTACTTCAACAGAAGGTGCTATTGTTAACATAAAATGAAATATTAAAAATGAAAGTACTTTTAAAAGTTCAAAATATTTGTTGAATTTGTATCTATTTTGGAACTTCGGCGCAGTTAGAAATTTTGAGGGTCTGACATGAGAGGTTAGAATATCTGCCAAGTATGCAATAGAGAGATCTTCTGAAGATTTCTGTTATTTCTGTTTTACATTTCCCATTTTTGTGGATGGAGTTGGTTATATACTGTTTATTTCTCCTCCCTCAGGATGGCAATGGATATATAGATGAAAATGAACTAGATGCTCTACTGAAGGATCTGTGTGAGAAGAATAAACAGGTAACTCAGTTACTGTGCCACTTATTCCTCAAGCAGACTTTTCAGATCCATCCAGAAGTAACCACACATCCGTTTTTGGAAATCTACTTAAAAAATTTATAGAGAAGCAGAAGTAGATTTCAATTCTTAACCTCATTTGGTACTGGCCTAAATCAGTGTAACTGTGATAGATTTTTAAAACAACCTGGTGGTTAATCCCATTTGTATAAGAATTTAATCCAGCTCTTTTCTTAATGGATTGATGTAATAAGCACTTTTCATCTCACATTTCATCACTGGACAGTGGTTAACTCCCATATTTAACTAGATTATAATGCCATCTATGTTCTATACAGGATCTGGATATTAATAATATTCCAATATACAAGAAAAGCATAATGGCTTTATCAGATGGAGGAAAGCTGTACCGAACAGACCTTGCTCTTATTCTCTGCGCTGAAGACAACTAGAGTTGGTGACCATGACCACTTACTAGCGATACATTTTATCTAAAAAATAACTGTGCACTATAAGGGAGTAGGCTGTATTTTCTTTTATAACTGTAAATTTAACTGCATATAGATAATTATCCAGGATGTGGCACATTCTTTTCAGCTTGTTTCTATACTGTTTGTAATGTACAGTTTTTGTAACTACATGACTGAAAAGGAGAATGTCTATGCTTATGCCAGTCAATACACCCAATTAAAAAAAACCAAAAAAACCTATCTTGCTTTCATAAATATAGTTGGACAAGATTTCCCTAAAAATTCCACTAGGATAAATCTCCAAAATTCTAGTCTCTTATGTGTAAATGCATATTTGTCACTGGATAGGAGAATTATACATAACAAACCAAACATTCTTATTTCAGACAATCATAGGTCTGTCCTACAAAAGAGCTGTAAGTTGTATTTCCAATTATTAGGAGGAATATGCTTTTGCATCTAAAATACTACCAAAATATCAGTCAATAGTTAATCTATGAGGTTAACACTCTCAATAGACAAGATTTAGTTAATTAATCAACAACATACCTACTGCTTGATCCAAACCAAGCTATAAGGTTCAAGCTGATTTGATGACACAGAAAGGCAGCACCAGATGAAACATAAGTCTATCTGATTCTATATCTGTATTCCCAACAAACCTACTGTCAGAGAGTGTGACCTTAACCAATTTTCTAAGCTGTTGTCATGTTTTGCAGGTTATAATTATTCTAGTAAACTGCTGTTTTTATGTCATATTCTGTGTGATCTCTGATTAAATTATATATGTCGAGTATCCTGGTGTCTAGTTTGCATACTTCATTCTATGCAGAATTGTTCATAGGATTTTCATTCTATGTAGAATTGTTCATCCATCAAGGGTATCTGCTGCCTCTGAAAATATTTTTTTCTAGCTATAACAACTCTATTTTTTACTACATAATTGAATTTTAATGTAAAAGTCATAGCACCCTGATTGTTGAATGTTCTATCACCAATAATTTTGTGTATTCTGTGAATTCTGTATTTCATATTGAGATCGGCATTCAATATAGTTCTATTTCTATCTGCAAATAGTTCAAAAAAGTTAAAAATAACATCCGAAGAGAAATGCTAATGGAATCATTTATCTTATTTAGCAAGGGAGATTCTATAACATTCTTTTGACCCACATCCAAATCACAGTTTCATATATTTGTAGCTAGAATATCTTATACTGGTTATAGTTGACATGTAATGGTTGGTGATTTCTAATTCTCTGATTGTGAAGCATGGAGCTATGAGAGATACATCTGTGTGAAATTTACAAAGTTGCCACCAAAGAGCTACATGGTTCTGGTTCAGTTTGAATATCCCCATTCTATAAATTTAGCACTGGACTTCTCAATTCATAGATAACAACGAAAAAAGCAAGACATCTCTTTCCCCCAACAATGAACAAAAAAGAGATCTGCCAAAAAAATAGAATTTATCAAATAATGTAAGTGAGTTGGTAGATTGGTTTTGCTTCTAGTGTGTAAATGGAAGCACTGACCTTAAGCTGAATTTAACTACTAAGAATAAATAAAGAGAAAAATAACTCTAATCTCTTGTATTTTTGTTTCTGCCTCAAAAAGTCAGTTGACATGTAACCTGTGATTGGTCCAGGTGGAAATGTAGGATGTTCAAATTATTACGGTGTAAGAAACCTAAATAAATGTAAGTCTTCCTGACTCAGTGAATTACTGGATGCCTCATTGAATTAAGAGGTACCTCTGACATTAAGGTCTACAAAGAAATCTCAAAAAAATCTAAATATTTGGAGTTTTTTGCCTGATACAATCAAATATTTCTTAATGGAATATCTTCTCTGTGAGAAGAGGAGAAATACACAGAATTTTCCTACATTTCATCTGTAGAAAACAGCTTTTCATTTTAAAGTATACCAAAAGTAAACAAGGTTTCGCACTCTTACAATAATAGCATGGAAAAAGAAAGAAAATAACAAAAAATCTGCTAGGAGTATACCTGAGGGGACTTCCCAGAAATCCAGCACCTATCATGGTGAACTTTAGCTCCTAAGCACTATATGGGGAAAAAAATTCTCATAGCTCAGCTAAATCAGTCACACTTAAATGTAAGTGAGAGTTTGGCCTCCTGGAGCAAAGAACAGAGGGAAGAACAGAAAATGAATCTGAAAGAGCAAATGTAAGATAGCGTATACAACACCTACCTCATATCACAAACAAAACTCATTCCAAGTATATTCTCAATCTAAACGTGATAGGTATGCAGACAATAACATAAAATATCTTCAATACCAGTGCAAGAAAAGATTCCTTAATGACCAGTTATGAAAAAAAAGACTGGAAAACTGGACTCTATTAAAATTAAGAACTCTTATTTCCTAAAAGACAATATTTAGAGAGTGAGAAATCAAATGTCAGAATGTGAGAAGATATTTGTGCTGGCTGGCAACCTTGGGAGGTTCCTGGGTATAATCTGAAACTGGCCCCCTGAACACAGAGGGCAGGGAGAGATGGAGGAGAGACAGGCCACTCCAGGTTGGTAGGCAGCAGGTTTAACAAACAAGGGAACTTACACATGAGGCTTGTCTTGGTAGGCCACAAGACTGGTAGATATCCACACTCATGTTCCAGAATCTTAAAAAGTTTATGTAGGACCTTAACGAGGCTCAGTCACATACTCAGTCCAGATGGTCTCAACACTTACTGTCTCAAGGCTGCCTCCTTGAAAGGGCTGCAGCTGTGAAAAAAGTGGGCAGAACATATTTTCCAAGGACAGGGAGGAGGCGAGGAACCTCTGATTGCCCCAGGTCAACTTGTAGGTCACGTGCTCTGGATGACGACTTGTGACACATGTAACTGACAAAGGTAAACATCCAAAATATACAAACACTCCTCCTAAAAGTAAGTTTTAAGAAATATAACCCAATAGAAAAATGTGTAAGATACTTGAACAGGCATTTCACAAATAAAAGGATATCAAAACATATCCAAAAACAATAAAAGTAATCAACTTTATTAGTAATCAGGAGAAATGCAAATTATTCCAAACCTGTAACATTACCCACTTAGTAGACACAATTCAATGTAATTTATGTACATAATCAACTGTCAATGTAAGGGTTTCCATATGAGTTTACAGCATATAAATTCAAATTGGAAAACTACATTCCTTTGCATGACCGATCTATTCAGGGGAGGTGAGATGGAACCTGGTCCCATCTCTTGGTAACTGGGCAATGGGGAGAGCCCAGTGAGCATATGAGAAGCCAATCCTAAGAAAGCAAAACAGACTTTTTTTTTAATATAAGCTCAAAATTATAGCTATATGGACTTGAGACTATGGCTTTCTTGTTATTTGATTCTCAGGATGACAAATTAGTCAAACCAAATATGAAATGACATTAATTATATAAAAAATATTTTATAAGCTTTGCTCATCTTCTCTACCAAGAGAAATCTATTCTTTTAAAGCTGAAATGGAATGCAATCTCCAAAGTGTCACTTTCTCTACATTCTGGAGACAGAATGAATTACTTCCTTCTCCACACTTTAACACTGCTAGAATAATATTTATCACAATGCATCATACATAATTATTTACAGGTCTGTCTGTCCCACTAGATAATGAGTTTCAAGAGGGCAAATGCTGTAGATTATTTGTGTTTTATCCCTAGTACTAGACAAATGTCTGGTTGCAAAATAGGCTTTAGTAAAAATGTGTTTGAAATAATAGTGAGCTATCTAAAAGAAGGTAATTCACAAGTCCAATGAAAAGGAAACATAATAGAAAGGCAGAGTCCATTAAATCTACTGAAAATCCTCTACTTTCTTTCTTTTAGACCCCATTACCATAGGCTTGGTTTAATATATAACTCAAATGCTACTTGCACTGTTAAGATGCTCCTGATTTTTCCAGGTTACAAATATCTGTTCCTTTCTCTGTAGCTCCAACACTTTTTACCTCTAATTTAAGTCTTCATTCATTTCCTCCTTTTTTAATTAAAAAAAAATTTTTGGAGGGATGATATCCCAACCTTATATACCTTTTAATATACAGTGTCTATCCACCATTGACCTGGCACATAATACATATTCAATGAATATTTGTTAATTAACAACTTATTAGGCTTGAAAATAATCAAAAGATTACAGAAAGTCTGTATTATTTTCAGTGTAACCAAGATGAAGGCCAGAGTGGTCTCAGGAGCCCTTTGTCTTCCTGATGAGTCCTTCTATTGTGTCCCACTGCTCTTTGGGGACCTAAGACAAAAAGAAAAAGTCAATTTAATGTGATTCTTGATATTCTTAAGGTTTAATATCCTACCTGCTAAAATTATATTTACAAAATGGCATTACCTTCCTTAGCCTGTTGAACTCCCCTGAAATAAGAGCTTCCTCTCCACCATCAAATCTAATGACCTGAAAAAAAAAAAATAATCCTTCTTAAAGTTTCTGAACCATTAGCCATTTTCTCATCCTAACTGGATGGAATGTCTTCCTGGCCCTTTCAGTCAAAGCCAAATTTTAAAGACAAAACTGATGATTAAACCTAAATTGATTTACTCTCTTTAGAATCTTCTTTCCCCCAACTCCACAATTTCAAATTCTACCCAATTTTAAAGAGCATCTTAAAGGCATGTCTATTAGGTTAATCTGCATTTAATAAAATTAATCTATCAATGAATAAATTCCACAGGTTAAACAATATGTATTAATATTTTGATATTATTTACAGCTAATTAAGTATTGTAAATCACATTTACATTCAAATTATCAGGACTGGTTCCACAATATGTCTCCCCACCCCAAATCCACCTCACCAAAAAAGTCAAGAGAAGCAATGCTTACTGCTCCGTTAATCCAAGAAGCAAAATCGCTACAAAGAAAAGCAGCAAGATTTGCGAGTTCTTCCACAGTTCCTAGCCGACCACAGGGAATTCTGTCAATCATATCTCTCTCAAATGCTCCAGTTGGGTCAAGACGGCTAAAGGCACCCTTAGAAATTAAGAAAATAGTTAAGCTACATTTTTTTAATTCAACCCCCTTTCCTATTTAAGAAACAAATTTGCATAAACTGGAATGTTACTATGGCAGGCTATTCACATTTTCAGCCTTGTAAGCAACAATTTTGCCAAATTCTTCCACATTCATATTAGCTCAAAACAAGTCATTTTACCTTATGTTAGCTTTAGAAAGAATCACTAGAAAATGCAACATTTTTACCTTAACAATTTCTTTACCTTTTTACCTTACAGTTTCTCCACCTGTAAAATTGAGGATACCTATATTAGCTACCTCACAAAATTGTCTTAAGTATCAAATGAAAAAACATATCTGAAAGTATTTGGAATATGTACAAGCTTAGTGAGGTAGAGGTACATAGTGGTACTATTGTTTGATTTGGTAAACACAGAAAAATGACTCCAGTTGGAAATATTTAATAAAAAATTCCTTCTCCTTTCTTCTCAAAATAGTAGGGAAGGAAGAAAACAACTATGTAGGAATATGAAATTCAAGTAGATCCCAGAGATAGAAAGCCATAACCAAATTTGCCAAACAATTCCTGCTTTCTATTAATGATGTGAAGGAACAAACATGAAGTATGTGCGTGCACTGATTAATAAAAAGTTAGATTTTTCTGTATGAATACCTACAGGTCTGAGTGAGAATTTTCTTTGATAAAACAGGTACAAGACGGAGCAAGCTCTCAGGAGTCCTTGTGAGCCCTCCGGCTCTCTCTGGGCAGATATAAAGCAGCAGAGACAAAGGATAACAACTGGCCCCAGTCCTGGCTCTATCAGTACTTGCTAGGGAGTTTCTAGACTTCGAATTTCCTTGAATCCCTTTAAAATTTCACACTTGTTCGTTGTATACAACTTATACCTCTACTGCAAGACTATAAGCTCCTTGATGGAAAGCACTCTGTCACAAATGCTTTTGCATCTTTCTTAGCACCTTACCTTTGTACACCATAGGCATTCAATAAATATGTCATATAAATAAATATAATGCAGGTGATCTTCCCTATATATTGAGGTCCAAAAAAGAAGTTACTGTGAGTTCTTTTCAGACAGTGCTTGGCACAGTGCCACCCTGAACCATGCATTTTAATATATGCTTTTGAGTTATTTTTCCATGAGTTTCATCAGACTCTTTTTTATTGAAATGTCAAAGAAGATATTCAATCAAGTTTTACTCACTCAGCTCATTTTTTCTTTCCATTTTCCACTCTTTAAACTACCAAATAAACTAATCCACCAATTCCAGGTTAAGATTAATAATCCAGACCTACCTACAACCCAAATGCTCCTTAACACTACTTTCAAATATGTGTATACAACTGAAACAAGGTAGTGGTTGGGACTGTAAATTCTTAGGCTACATGAAAACAAAAAGAAGTGAGAATGAAGTCATTCAGGGTAATGTGAGAAACCTGTGGACCTTCTGAGTGACATCTGCAAGAGTGTTAGTGATCATTATGAGCTGCAGTGAGTATCTGTAAGGATTATTGATTATAAGGTGGAATGCCTGCCATCAGAAGGATTTTTAACCAGAGAGAAGAGGAAGTTAAATGGCATGCATAACTGAGTGTTTGAAAGTGAAAAGGCACAGATATGAGTCAAAGAAAATACTCCCTATGGCGAGACCAAGCCTGTATGATATACTTCTAGAACATCTTTTAAACTAAAAATATAGCTATGTTTCCATGGTTTTAAAAAAGTTATGTCAATCAAAAATCTGGAGAAAATTATGAAACACAGGGCAATAAGAGATCATTGAAGCAAATGAGACAAAATGCCAAAACTGAAGGCACAAAAGATTCTAGAAAATTAAAACATTGAAATGGACCTTATGAAGAAGCTGCATAGAGGACATATTCCTGGCCACCTCCTTATTTCTTATGTTGGATAAGGACAAAACCCTCTCCTTACCACCAGGGCTCCAAACTAAGGCATCTCTGGAAGGTCCTGCACACAATACTCAGAATATATCTATCAGTGTTTCATCCTTACTACTCACAATGTGATAACAAGCAAACTAAAACTTACTTTGGTTTTTATAGGCCCTGGTTGAATCACATTGAATCGCATTCCGTATTTACTCCATTCAGCTGCAAGAGACCTAAAAATTAAATAAACAACAAAGATTCTAAAATATTATACCATATGTTAAAAATACTAATAAACAAGACTTACTGGGTGTTTACTACATGCAGAGACTGCAACCCCAACAAGTAGGTACTATTTTATTCCCCATATAACAAACAAGGAAATTGAGACACAGAAAGGTTAAATCATTTGCTCTGGGTCATTTGGCTAGTGAGTCAACCTCAAATGGCCCAGCTCCAGTCTGTCCCTTAAACATTCTGCTGTACTATCTATCATTACACGTTAGTGTCCTTAATCCCTATGCTATACTACCTACCATTTACATTCTAGAACCAAGTTCAATATCAATATACACTTTGAGAGTAAGTATCATAACTGAGCATAAAAAAGTAAGAGAATCATGTCACTCCTCCATATTTTCTGGAGTTAGTTCTGCATTTACAATGTCCAATATAACTTTACTATGGTACATTGGGTTACAATGTTTGCAACAACACAAGTACATTAATTGAATAAGACATGGATTACACAGATTTAAAATATTAACCACAACCATGTTTAATGAGGTTTTAATATAATTGTTAAACTGCACTCAAAAGGAAGTAGGAATTTAACAAATCTTACTAAATGCCCTGAAGCAATATATAATAATAGGAAACATGGAACCTTAAAGCAACCTGTTTTAAAAGCCTCTTTAAGAAGATAGTTCTAACTTTTATTATCTAAACTTATTTTAAGAATTTATACTCATATCTATATTTGTATATATATATATTTATACTTAATTTAGTTTCAAAAAATGACAAAATAACTTAAAAGAATACATATATAATGCAAATGAGGAAGGTAAAATCATTAAAAAGCAAAGAAGGAAGGCAGAGATGCAAGGATAAGGAAATATAAAGGGGTCAAGAATTAAGCTAACACCTAAATGCACTGTGACATTACATATATTTAAATAAGCAGGTCACAAATTTGCAGTTCCTCTTTCCATGACACTCTGCAAAAAAGGTAAGCCTAATCAGTTACACAATTTGCAGTACCTGTAAGCAAAAAGCAAGCTAATGTCCCAGGTAAAGTTGTTTCTGATAAAAAATCAGCAAGCCATTTCTTTCAAGAAGGCTATAAAAGGAAAATTGTACAATACAGTAATGACCTTAAGACACTATAGCCTTGGAATAGATATACAAAGGAATAAGTTTTGTGACACTATAAGATATCCATTAATATGGCCTTAAGAGCATCACTTCAAGGGCCAATTCAGTAAAACGTTTTCTATGGGACGGGGGCATGTACTCCAAATTCAGTCTGTTAATCTGACTTAAATCTTTGTGGGTGCACTTTAGAGAAATGGGTGGGCTGCATCTCTTTGGGCAAATCATACATAAAAATTGCTTCTCTGAGTGATGCTTTTGACAGAATTCATGACAATAGCTTCCTTAGGCTTGTAGTGCACCCACTTCAAATTGGTAGGGAAATAGTAACTTCCCTTAACAGAACTACTGAGCTGAGCAGAGTTTATAGCACCCTGTGAAAAACTGAGCAACCTGTTAAGGAAACCTGACTAGAGGAAATTCTATCCTATCTCTGCTCAGAGGCGCCCTGATAAGTTTGTTTCAGAGCTACTTCTCCTGAAGTTGGCTTATATTCTGAATAAATACTATAACATGATAAGGAATCCACCTCATTGGCTCGCTCTGCATGTTAAGATGTCAAGCACAATATACTCAAGATATGTTAACCATTATTGTTGTTCAATCAACAGATGTTCATTGTGTACTGATCCGTGCCAACACTCCCTAAGAAAGGCAGTCCCTGCTCTCAACAGAGGTCAGTTTAGTTGTATAGTGAACCAGTTACTATAGTGGGAATTGTGTAACAGGTACCATGACTACTTACAGGAAGAAGTGCCTAAGTCTACCAGGAGCAAGAGGGAAGTTTTCCTTGAGGAGGAGATGTTTGAGTTGACACTTGAAGGATGATTAGACGTTTGGTGTGGGAAGCAGGGGGAAAGAAAGAGTGGAGGATAGGAGATAAGAGGTGGTAGGAAGGAGAAAGAAGACAGACTTTTGATGCAATCCCTATGAAACTACCAGCAACATTCTTCAATGAACTGGAACAAGTAATTCAAAAATTCATATGGAAACACCAAAGACCCCGAATAGCCAAAGCAATCCTGAGAAAGAAGAATAAAGTAGGGGGATCTCACTCCCCAACTTCAAGCTCTACTATAAAGCCATAGTAATCAAGACAATTTGGTACTGGCACAAGAGCAGAGCCACAGACCAATGGAACAGACTAGAGAATCCAGACATTAACCCAGACATATATGGTCAATTAATATTTGATAAAGGAGCCATGGACATACAATGGCGAAATGACAGTCTCTTCAACAGGTGGTGCTGGCAAAACTGGACAGCTACATGTAGGAGAATGAAACTGGACCATTGTCTGATCCCATATACAAAAGTAAACTCAAAATGGATCAAAGACCTGAATGTAAGCCATGAAACCATTAAAATCTTGGAAGAAAACATAGGCAAAAACCTCTTAGACATAAACATGAGTGACCTCTTCTTGAACATATCTCCCCGGGCAAGGAAAACAACAGCAAAAATGAGTAAGTGGGACTATATTAAGCTGAAAAGCTTCTGTACAGCAAAAGACACCATCAATAGAACAAAAAGGTACCCTACAGTATGGGAGAATATATTTGAAAATGACACATCCGATAAAGGCTTGACGTCCAGAATATATAAAGAGCTCACACGCCTCAACAAACAAAAAACAAATAACCCAATTAAAAAATGGGCAGAGGAACTGAACAGACAGTTCTCCAAAAAAGAAATACAGATGGCCAACAGACACATGAAAAGATGCTCCACATCGCTAATTAACAGAGAAATGCAAATTAAAACTACAATGAGGTATCACCTCACATCAGTAAGGATGGCTGCCATCCAAAAGACAAACAACAAATGTTGGCGAGGCTGTGGAGAAAGGGGAACCCTCCTACACTGCTGGTGGGAATGTAAGTTAGTTCAACCATTGTGGAAAGCAGTATGGAGGTACATCAAAATGCTCAAAACAGACTTACCATTTGACCCAGGAATTCCACTCCTAGGAATTTACCCTAAGAATGCAGCAATCAAGTTTGAGAAAGACAGATGCACCCCTATGTTTATCGCAGCACTATTTACAATAGCCAAGAATTGGAAGCAACCTAAATGTCCATCGATAGATGAATGGATAAAGAAGATGTGGTACATATACACAATGGAATACTACTCAGCCATAAGAAAAGGGCAAATCCAACCATTTGCAGCAACATGGATGGAGCTGGAGGGTATTATGCTCAGTGAAACAAGCCAAGCGGAGAAAGAGAAATACCAAATGATTTCACTTACCTGTGGAATATAAGAACAAAGGAAAAGCTGAAGGAACAAAACAGCAGCAGAATCACAGAACTCAAGAATGGACTAACAGGTACCAAAGGGAAAGGGACTGGGGAGGATGGGTGGGTAGGGAGGGATAAGGCAGGGGGAGAAGAAGGGGGGTATTAAGATTAACATGCATGGGGGGGTAGGAGAAAAGGGAGGGCTGTACAACACAGAGAAGGCAAGTAGTGATTCTACAACATTTTGCTATGCTGATGGACAGTGACTGTAAAGAGGTTTATAGGGGAGACATGGTATAGGGGAGAGCCTAGTAAACATAATATTCGTCATGTAAGTGTAGATTAGTGATACCAAAAACAAAGCAAAACAAAACCAAACAAAAAAAAAAAGAAGAGGGCAGTTCCTGTGTGGTAACCTCCAATGAGGTCTACACAAGGGTATAAAGGGCATATAAAAGTGTAGGCAAAGGGTCTGTTTGTGTTTATACAGAGGATCAAAGCCTAATTGGGCTACCCTGAAAATGAACTAAGATACGATATGAAAGAGGACTTCCAACATCAGCATTCTCTGGAAGACTCATGCCAGAAGATGATCATCAAAAAACCCCAACAAAGATCCACGCACTGCTACAGGTGTAGATGCACTCATCCCACCAGTTCCTGGACTTGCCATGGGAATGAGGAAGGAGATATCTAAGCTGGCCTGTGCATACAGTAAAACAACAAATTTGACTGGATCTATACTGTTGGAACTCAACCAAGAATTAGGAAAAGTGCAAATTGTAGCGCTCCAAAATCTTACAACTACAGACTATTTACTGTTAAAAGAACATAAGGGATGTGAACATTCCCCAGGAATGGGTTGTTTTAATTTGTCTGATTTCTCTCAGACTGTTCAAGTTCAGTTGGACAATATCCACCATATCATAGATAAGTTTTCACAAATGCCTAAGGTGCCTAACTGGTTTTCTTGGTTTCACTGGAGATGGCTGGTAATTACAGATATGCTTTGGTTATGTAACTATACTCCTATTATGTTAATGTGTGTGCGCAATTTAAGTAGTAGCTTAAAACCTATACATGCTGAAGTTACTCTACAAGAAGATATGTCAAAGAAATAATCAATCTTCCCATGTTTTCTTCCGCCTGCTACTTCTATAGCTTTTCTTCTTCCTTCCTAATTACAACCCTTAAATAGAATTCGTGCCTCATATCAAATTTACCGAGTATCATAATTCTTCCAAGTGGTAAAGATACCTCAAGACAAATGCTGGGCAAAGAAGCTACAGGGCATAAATATGCAAAGAAGTAAAAAGCTAACCTTTTCAAACAATAAGGCTTCCCTCTCACTTACCAACTTCACATTTCCCTGTATGGCCCCGGAAGATGACTGGTTAGCCAGAGACGGGTAAGATTCCTCAAGGGAGGAACAACCTAAGACAGGCACAGTCACAGGGGGGCCATCAGGTGAGAAATTGGGGATCAACAGAGGTGAGGCTTAGAACCTCACACCCCCTGTTCTGAGAGAAATCTTCTGCATATGTGGATGTTTTATTGCCCTTGTCTAGCTTGGATTAACACATAGTCTACAGGCACACACCTGATCATCTACATTTGCTCTCTTACAACACTAAACTATGTTTTCTACCTTTATCTTGTATCTACCTACCACTTCAGCATTTTATTAAAAAGAATAATAATAAAGAGAGAAATGTGGTATCCACATATAAATCAAGTATAAAAATCAAATGAGTATTCATATTTGAACTGACTGTTTATAGTTCATAATGCATGAACAAAACCGAAAGTTTCTGTGATGACTGCCCTTGTACTGTTCACTATGTAACTTATTCATTGTGTAAGAATTTGTTCTCCATGTAAGAACCTGTTTGTTATGCCTCAGAAGATTGGAGACTGATGAAAATTAGGCTTGGGGTGGATTAATGATTGTGCATTGAGCATTGACTCCCCTATACAGAATTTTATTGTCGTTAACAACCATTTGATCAATAAATATGAGAGATGCCCTCACAAAAACAAAAAAACAAAAAAAACGGGACAGATTTCCAATGGTAAAATAAATAAGTAACCGGGATGTAATGTATAGCATAAGGAATATAGTCAAGATATTGTAACAAGCATAAGGAATATAGTCAAGATATTGTAACAGCTTGGTAGGGTGATAGCTGGAACCTAGAATTATGTATATAAATGTTCTACCACTGTGTTGTACACTTGAAACTAATGTAATGTAATACTGTGCATCAACTACCCTTCAATAAAAAATAATTATTTAAAAAAAAAAAAAAAAAGAAAGAAGACAGACTTGGCATATGGGCAATATGAATAAAGGAAAAAGGCAAAAACAACACGCAGTATTTGAAGACTACAAGGTCTTATCTGGTATGAGTGTATACCATAACATATGAGAAAAGGGATGATGGGACCTCAGGCTGGACAAGAGGTATACATTTATTGAGCATCTACTATGTGCGATATACTAGGCAGTAACACAAAAAAACACAAAATCACAATCCTTAAAGGACATGAAATTGAAACCTCTAACAAGATTCAAAGGTCCCAACAAAACAAATACTGATTATGTAATTCATGCCAAAATAGTCAAGTTCCAGTCCCATAAGTATTTCCAAAACCAACTGACCTTTAAAAAGGTAATTATATCTATTCAGACTAAGATTCAACTTGTGAGTAAAGTAATAAAAAAACATTTTTATCTCAAAAAGTGTTTATTACTGATTTAAATGTTGACTTAAATGTTCCAAGAACTCTGAGACTACTGGGAAAAGAGACACAGCTCAGCAAGCACAAAGCTGTGTACCAGATCCTGCTGAACATGTGTGTACAGAGATGAGTAAGATACAGTCACTTCCCTTACAGAATTTACATTCTAAGGAGGAGGTCAGATAGCTTTAGTGATGTGTTAAAAAGCAGTTCATTATGCCCTTCTCTGTGCCCCTACTATATTGATACATGACTTTCACTTTAGAATCTGTAACACTGAATAGGATTTATTTGTGTGTTAGTGTTCTCAGTAATTGGAATAAACAAAGTTTTAAAGGTGCAAAGTAGAGAGTGATTAAGTCTGTTCTAGAAAAATGAGAGAAAACATCCCAGAAAAGGTGATACAATGGGGACTTTGGAAGTTGGCAAACTATCACAGCAAATTCTCTCGGCAGCATAGCCCAAGCAGAAATATATGAGAATGCACGGCACATTTAAGGAAATATGCAGCAATTCAATGGGAACTACAGCACTGGAATAATGGCATTAAAATATAAGCTCAGGTGAGGATGAGGACTGTTCTGCCTGTACCACTATCCTAACCCTGGTGCCTAGAACAGTACCAGGCACACAATAAATATTTATCCAATAAATCGATGAATTAAACAAAGGCCAAGGACAAGCCTATTTAGAATGCCATACTGAGTTTTGGCTTTTACTCTAAAGAGAAATTTTAAAAAATGATCTAAGGTTTTAAGCTAGGGAGTATCATAAGCAGATATAAACTTTAAAAAAGATGATTCTGCTGGAAATATGAATAAAAAATGAAGTGGGAAGAGAGTGGTAGCATAGAAATATATCAGAGTTATTACAGTAAGCCATGATGAGAAGCTACATTACCACAGAGACAGTGGGAAAGGCCAACTCAAAAAGCAATCATATGCTGCTGAGAAAAGGCCACAAGACCTGGCAAGGGGCCACCACTGGTCTATGTTAGTCCTGTTAGTCTTGAACAGTAGGTACAAGGATGAAGGTGTGTTTAATAGAGATCAGGGATGGTAACTCACAAAGATATGTGGGAGAGCAAAAAATGGTTAGAGTCCTGCACTATCTAATATGATAGCCACTGGCCACATATGGCTATTCAATTTTGATTTTACAATAATTAAAATTAAATACAATTTAGTTTCCCAGTCACAGTAGCCACAATTCAAGCATTCACTGGCCACATGCGGCAATTGGGTAGTGCAGATCTATAGACTATTTCCATCACTGCCAAAAGTTCTATTGGATGATGCTAAATAGACACAGAGGACTCAACAAGGAGATTGAATATCTTTCTCCAGCTGATCCCAAATTAATCTTTGTTTTATGTTTCTCTGGACAGAGACTAGAAAGCAGGAATCTAGTTCCCTGAGTGACCAGAGGACATCATTTATTGTCAGCACCTTAACAGCGCAGTACTCACTTGCTCATGGCTTCCACTCCTGCTTTGGCAGAAGCACTTGGTACTACAAAACCTGACCCAGTCTCTGCATAGATGGTTGTAATAGCAAGAAACGCTGCTCCTGAAATTTTTAAAGGATAAAGCAATTAATGTACAGCTAAATAAATTCACACCAGGAAAACATGATTGACAAGAATGGGATCTGATTCAAGAGGGTATAACAAAAACCAAAGCCTTTGTTAGAACTTCAGAAACCCTAAATTAATGAGAGAGTAATCTCACAAAATGCTACATCTCACTAGTAATCTTGTGGTCATTCAGGATGAGCCAGTCAGCATTTACTTGGAAGTCTATACCAGGTGAGTTAATACCAAGACCCAAATCAGAGGCATGGTCCTATAATCCCCTGCATAATCAGATGGACAGAATTAATGTTAACTAAGAAGTTAAATAAAAATAAACCAGAATCAAAAACAAATTAGCAGGGACTTCTGCCTCCAGCCATGAAGGACTTGCCCTTCTCCCTTCAACCTCAAGGAAACTGTATAAGATACATGATACAGTTACTTTCAGGTACTGTACAGCAGGCAAGGATGGACAGTGATCTCTGAGAGAAGAAAAACAAATGAGCCCTAAGATCACCCCAGACTTTTACCTAAAAATACTATATATAATAAGTAATAGTGTGTAATATATACACACTAAATACTATACTGTATACTATAGTATATACTGTATGCAAGCACCTACTATGTACTATAGCATATACTATCTACTATATACATATACTACATAGACTGTGGCATAAAGAGGAGTACAAGCAAAACATGGCAATCTGACTGAGTTGAGGAGGGAGAGATCAGAGTTTGGAGAGACTGGAGAAGTTGGAATTTGTGAGGAAAGTTCCCCAAAGGAGGAAAGTATGCAGAGATAAATCTCCATAAATCTGCAGTGTCTCATTGACTCTGTGGCCAAATACCAAGCTGAACATATTTAGTGTGAGATTCCATGAAACCAGGAAAAGAATAGCTGTAAGATGAACAATTTCCAGAGCTGAAATGGGACTGGGAGATTAGTGAGTTCTAAGCAGCTCCACTGAATATCCATGGCTTTCAAAGGAAAATTCAGAGGGTTCAGAGCAGGAGGGTTAAATTGGCCCCAAAGTGAAAGCTACTCCAGACTCACCCAAATAAAGCTTAAAGATGAACACTGAAATGATTGAGCTGATCCACAAGTAACTTACCTGCTTGCCAAAATAAAACTCAACACACTTCCAAGGAAAATTTGTATATACACACACACACGTGCACACACACACTCAACATTAACATTCACAGTACACAATAAAAATTATTACACTTAAAAAGACACACAAACAAGGAGAAAAGTCAGTTAATAGAAATAGTCTCAAAAATGACAGAAAAAATAGAATTAGAAGACAAAGACCTTTAAAATGATATTACAATTATGCCAAAAGACTTCAAGGAAAATGAGTATAATGAGAAAATTGAAAAATACAAAAATAGAACCAAATAGCTAAAGCTAAAAAAAATGCAATATCTGAAGTGAAAAATTAAATGAATGTGCTTAGTTGTAAAAGAAAAGATCCATGCTCTTAAAGACACAGCAATATCAACAATTCATATGAAGGACAGGGGACAAAAAGTTGAGAGGGGAACAAAAAGCAACACAGACTCAGTGAGCTATACAGAATGCTATCTAGCATGCTTACATAATAACTGGTGTCCCAGAAGGATGGTGCAGAAAATCACTTGAAGAAATAAAGACTGAAAAATTTCCAAATTTGGTAAAAGCTATCTATAATCTATAGATAGATCCAGGGAGTTAAACAAATCCCAAATAGGATAAACACAAAGAAAACCATACCAAGGCATATCATAATCAATCACTCAAAAACAGCGATAAAGAGAAAACCCTAATAGCAACAAGAAGAAAAAGTACACAATATAAAGGAACGAAGATAAAAATATTCACTGATATCATCTCAGCTGGAGAACAATGGAATGATATCTTTAAGGTGCTGAAAGAAAAAAAAATCTGTCAACTCTGATTCTGTACAGAGTGAAAATATCCTTCAAAACTGAAGGTGATATTTTCCAGCAAACAAAAGCTTAAAGAATTCATTGCCAGAGGACCTGCACTATGAGATATATTGAAGAAAGTTCTTCATGCTAAATGAAAATGATATTATATAGAAATTCAGATCTTCAGATGGAATGATGGACGTCATAAATAGTAAACATGTCAGTAAATATATCACCTCTTTTCTTATTTTCTAAACTTCTTTTGAAAATGATTGACTGTACAAAGCTATACTAAAAAGTGACACCAAACACAGAGTAATCAGCAGTGCCTGGGACATAGTAGATTCTCAGTAAATTAACTGAGTGAATGAACGTTTAAAATAATAATCTTTAGCTCCTGAGAAATTAGTAATTTCCTACTTGTTATTTTAGACACAACACTGGATAAAATACTGTAAGTTTAATATTCACAAAAGAAAACATATTTGTATATTTATAAAACAGAACATACTTTAAAAAACTTAAAGGACTACAAGTTTGAAGGACTACAGTGAAATATTTTGAAGAATGTTCAAATAAGTTTTTTTCTCCTCCATATATTTAGTTTCTCATTCCCTCTGCATTTACCACAGCAGAAACAAAACTCAGCACATCCTGGACAGCTCGGGGGTGGGAGAGGGGGCAGGAGTACCGTTTTGAGGATATGAAAAATTAGAATGGTATGTTAGTCATTATGATAATTCCTTTATATATCACACTTGGCTTCTCAGATCTCTGAAAGTTACTGCGCTTCCAAAACCACTCTGTGAAAGAGGGGTGATATAGGGCATCAGTGTACACCATTACAGTACACTGACAACACATGCTAACTGCATCAGTCTTACAGAAAAATTATAAAAACAACTTTAAAAAATGACAATTACACAAAGAAAATGCTCCAGTAGAAAGTGCTCTCTTTTCTGATTCAGATTTAGCAGAAGTATTTATCAAGGTGTGGGAGAGGAGGAGTTAATCCATTATTATATAATTCAGATACTGAAAATGAAAGATATTACTCTCTTCTCTATTTCCTTTAAGGTTTTATTTTCTCAGCCTAGATGAACTGGAGAAGCTTACTGCTTAGAATGAGATACTACTGCTTTTAATTCTCCCCAAATATAAAAAGGCAGTAAAAATTTTAAACTGCACCATTCCAATAGGATAAATACTGCCTGGTGATACAATACAGCTGAACTTCAAAGCTGAACAGTGGTGCAAAAAGCTCAGAGTAAAGAATTCCCAGATTCTCAGGGTTAGTCACACATGTTTTTCTTTTTTGTAAAAGGGCCAATTACTTAAATTAGAATAATTGCCTATGGAAGAGGTTTGGAAATGGCACATTCCTAATATCAGGAGAAAATGTACTTGATTTTTTTTCTGATACCAGGAACAAACAGATATTTGCTTTCACCACTGCTATTTAAAATTGTACTGGAGTCCCCAGCTGGTAAAATGAGGCAAGAAAAAAAAAACACAGATTGGACAGGAAGATACAAAAATTGTCCTTTTTTTTTTTTCCTTCCACAAACAATATAATCAACAATATAGAAAATACTAAGGACTCTACCAAAAAAAGCTATAAGAACTAATAAGTGAGTTTAGCAAGCTTATAGAAAAAAAGGTCAATATACAAATACAAACCCACTGTATTACTAAATTCTAGATCTAAAAGTTAGAAAACAGTATCATTTGAAATAGCACCAGAAGTATAAAGTACTTTGGCAGAAATTTATCAAAACTTGTGTAATACCTACACATTGAAAGCAGCAAAATACTGCTGATAGAAATTAAAGAGGACTTAAACAAATGGAAAGACATACTATATTGATGGATTGAAATACTTGATAATGTTAAAATGTCAACTCTCCCCAGTATAATCTAGATTTAACATAATTCTGGTCAAAATTCCAGTAGATTCTTTTCTAAAAATTGTTAATTCTAAAATTATATGAAAATGATGACATAGAATAGTGAAAGCAATTTTCAAAAAGAATAAAGTTGGAGGACTCATATTACCTGATGTCAATTTAATATAAAACTAATCAATATTGTAATATATATAGAATATAATACATGTATATATTTAAAAGCTAGGTAATCAAAATAATGACAGACATGTAGATCAATTGAACAGAATAAAGGGCTCAGGTATTGACCCATATAGATATCATCAATTGATTTTCAACAGAAGTTATGGGTACTTCAATGAGGAAAGGATGGTAGACATATGCAAAAAAGTAACCTCTATGGTCATTTCATACCCTATGCAAATGTTAACTCTGAATGGATCATGGGCCTAAATGTGAGAGTGGAAACTCTAAAAGTTCCATAAGAAAATAATGGAGAAATTACTTGTGACTTGGGTTAGACAAAGATCTCTCAGATAGGACTCAAAAAGCAGGAGCCATAGAAGAAAAATTTTGAAAGTTAACATCAAAGTTAAAAACCTTTCCTCTTCAGAAGACATTGTTAAGAATATGGAAAGACAAGTCACAGACTGGGAAAAAAAATTCTGCAGACATATATCTGATGAAGGATTAGTATCCAGAATACATAACAATAATTTTTTCAATGCAAAACAACACGGTAAAGCCAGTTTGGAGAAGAGTTTAGCAGATTCATCAAAATTTAGCTTCTTCTACTTATTAAAAGACACTGCTAAGGAAATGAAAAGAAACCCCATAGACAGGAAGGAAATATTTGATAGACATACTGTATCTGACAAAGGGCCCAGTCAAAGGTTATACAAAGAATCTACAAATCAATAATAAAAGACAAAAGACCCAATAAAAATAGATTAAAAAGTTAAATAGGGAGGAAGATGTCAAGAGGGAAGTTTTGGGAGCAGTAGAAATGGTCTATACCTTGGTTGGGATAATGGCTAATTAAGTGCATAAGATTATCAAAACATCAATTTAAACAATCTGTGACTTTCACTACATATAAATTTCACATCAATTTTAGCAAGCTAAAATGAATACATTAAGAGTTATAGTGCACACTGATTTATTCTTTTCTTTATTTCTATTTCAGCTTACAATAATCTTGATTTCACACTGTTTCCATACTGGTATATGAAAGGACATTGTAAATTATAAAGTACTAGACTAGTATAAAGTAATGCTGTAATGCTGCTTCAATAAAATATTTCTTCCATATTTCTTCCAATATAGGAGGTCCTATATTCACCTCCTGTGGATTTCAAGAGGTATCTATTGTTCCTAGTGATCTAGGATTTGATGGAAAAATTTAATATTTATCCTATCCAAGTTGTTTATGATGAGACTCTTAAATAAAATCCCATATTAGTATCTCTTTCAGTCTTTCCTCATTGCAAGTTCTTTCAATTCTTTAATAAAATTAGGTATTCTTTCCCTAAAATAAATTTAAATAGATTTTTACATCTATACATGATATCCTAGTGATGAATGGACCTTAGCACATTTTTAACATTCTTCCTAGTAAAGACCAGCCTTGTATTTACTGACCTTTTTGGCTATAAGAGCACATTGGGATGTCTTTAAAAGTTTCCTAAACCTTTTATTTGTTCATAATCGTCAATTTTGCATAAATGCTGCTTAGAAGCACATTCCTGCCCCAGCAAGCGAGCATCTGTCTTCCAGGTACTGGTATCCTTATCTTCTCTAGTCTGACTTTCTGGATATCTTTCCTTTGACTGTCTTCTGAGATGCCAGACCACCTAACATACCTCTGATCACAAATTACTATAGAGTACCTGCCCCCTGAACTGAATTCCAGATATACCTACTTTGACATGATTCCGAGATCATTAGCACCTATGTTCCCTGACTGTCACTCCAATACCAGAATAGACCCTGTGCGTTGTACTCTCTCCCAGTGGTACAAGTTCCTAAAACTCCGTCAGGTTATGGCATCAATAACTGACAGGAAGTCTTGGAAGAATAAAAACTGGCTCCCATCTTTAAAAAGGTCTTAGCTAATAAATTTTTAATGAAGCCCATAGAATTTTAATCCAATCTGATGAGTAAAAATAGATCAAAATCTATGTTAAAAGGAGAGACAATAATGAGAAAAGAAGGGAGAGTCAGGCAGAAGTCAAGAGTCAAAGAGATGGGCAGGGAAAGAAAGAAAAGAGACAATGAAGCCGAGAAACACAGAAATGATGATACAGACCAACGTGAAGAGAGAATCAGAGAACCAAAAGTGAAGAGTTGACAGAGAGAGAGAGAGAGAGAGAAAGAAATAGAGAAATGAGTAAGAAGTATGCAAAGAAAAAACCAGACAGAGGCAGAGGGAAGGACAAGAGATAGACATCCAGGATCCTTGGATGCTTTGAGGAGCACAGAGTGTCTTCCTCCTTGCCTTTGCTCAGAATACTCTCAACCCTGAGAAATACCCTCATCCTTCAGGTCCCAACCCCAGCTTATTCAGGGACAGAGTCTGCCCACCTCTGTCATTCAAGCATGCATGCAGCACAGGGCCTGCAACACAAAGGTCATCAGTGTCCATTAAACATACAAATGTACCCTGGTTATAGACATATATGTATATACCCGTACATATACTGCACATATATGTATTACTCACATCACATGAACTTTGATAAAGAAGTTGGTTCATAGTACTAAACAAAATACTCACCTTATAATGTCCCTCTAAAGCTATTCTCCTTCCAGTGTTCTCAGTTTTGTCAATGTCGTTATCATACAAACTATTTAGCCAGCTACAAACTATTACCAGTAAAGCCTGCTGGCTATATCTGCTACATCTTCTAATTATCCCCAGTGTCACCATCCACAAGCCAAAAGAAGAACCAAACCCTCCTGGATGGTCTCCCTAATCTTTTCCATCCCTATATTTTTGCCAATAACCTTTCCAATCAAGTCACATTCTTCATTAGAAATCTGTAAGGAAGTATCTCCCATTTCCTTCAGAATTAACATCAAATTTCCTATTTTGGTGCTGGCAACTTTCCCAACTACACCTAACTCACCTCCCATAATCATTTCCTACCACACTTCTTCCCCATCTCTAACTGTATCAATTTTCTCATCCATCCCTAAACCCTGCTTTCCCCTCCACCAGGCCTCTTCCCATGAACATTCCCATTTACTTTCCCTCCCCCTTCTCCATATTTATAGCTTTGAAAATTTAGCTCAAATTGCATCTTATTCCTCAACCTGATAATCATTCCTAGGGGAGCTAGTCATCCCTCTCTCTGGATTTCTAATGCACATGAAATACATATTTATTATGGTTCATATCATAGCATATGGTAATTATTTAAGTATCTTTCTTCTCCATTAGATTATAAACTGCACAAGTGCAGACACTGTCTTACTGACTTTTGTAAGCATCCCAGGGTTTAGAACAGAACCTGCATGCAGGAGGGACCCAATAAATATGTAAAGAATAAATAAGCATACCTTTCTGTGCTTTAATTAGTTGCTTTCCAATTTCTAGTGTTACAAAAGCAGTTCCGTTTAGAACTATGTCAGTTATGGTCCTCCAAGCATTAGGAGAGAGTCTTTCAGTGGGAGAAATAAAATTCCCTGCTGCATTGTTTATCACAATCTAAGAAATGAATAAGGCAAGTTACAGAAACTTTTAGATGAGAAAGAACATTTCTCTCCTCAAGGGCTTTTATCTCTGAAACTTATTAATCCAAACAATACTGTAAAGCTAAAGTTCACAGTCAGCTATGAAATAATACCATGAGATTTGGTTCAGTGTTTCTTTTTTTCAGAATAGGAAAAGCTCCTGTGTTATTTACCAAATTTCAGAATCCTAATCCATCTCAAAATCACAGTGGAATCTATTATTAAGAAGATAAATACAGATTAAACATGTCTACCATGTGACTAGACTATTTCAAAGAATCTCAATTAAAATGCCTTTTAATTTCAAGTGGCATTTTGGCTTAATTTACCCAATGAAACTCTTGGTTGATGACCTGTTTCTTCATGATCAATAAAGATTCCACTTAGTTCTATAGCAGATTCACTATTATTGGTCTGTCTGAAAATATCTTTAACACAGAAAAGTGCTCTTTTTGGGACTACTGGAGGAAATCACTTCTTTCCAACATGTGAACTGAACAGCAAAATGTCTATGCATATCTTGGGTATTGAAAGGAGAAATCTGGAGTTTCTTGTAGGTTTCCTTATTTGTATTGTTCTCCTCCACTGACACAGATAAACAAAAGTTATTAAGAAAAACAAGAAGCATGAATCATTTAAACTACATATTGTGCTCTTGGATAACTGCTCTTTTTATTTCATAATCTTATTAAGTAAAGTGAAATCGAGTTTGTTCTATATGAGTATAAATGCATTATTTAAAAATTTCTGAAATGTACCACATCTTCTTTATCCATTCATCTACTGATGGACACTTAGGTTGCTTCCATTTCTTGGCTACTGTAAATAGTGCTGTGATGAACATAAGTCTGCATATGTCTTCTTGAAACTGGGCTCCTGCATTCTTAGGGTAAATTCCTAGGAGTGAAATTCCTGGGTCAAATGGTATTTCTATTTTGAGTTTTTTGAGGAACTTCCAGAGGGTATTATGCTCAGTGAAATAAGCCAGGCAGAGAAAGATAAGTATCAAATGATTTCACTCATCTGTGGAGTATAAGAACAAAGAAAAAACTGAAGGAACAAAACAGCAGCAGACTCACAGAACCCAAGAATGGACTAACAGTTACCAAAGGAAAAGGGACAGGGGAGGATGGGTGGGAAGGTAGGGATAAGGGGGAAAAAGGGGCATTACAATTAGTACACATAATGTAGCAGGGTGGGACATGGGAAAGGCAGAATATACAGAGAAGACAAGTAATGATTCTATAGCATCTTACTAAGCTGATAGACAGTGACTACAATGGGGTATGTGGTGGGGACTTGATAATAGGGGGAGTCTAGGAACCATAATGTTGTTCAAGTAATTGTACATTAACGATATAAAAATAGTGTAATAAAGGAAAAAAATGAATGTTATGAAGAACAGGAAGTGAATGTTACAAAGAATAATATAAAGAATATTATATAGAAGCAAACAAACAAACAAAATTTCTGAAATGGTGTAGCAGTTCACCTAATCTATTCCCTGCTTTAAGCAGAGCTGGCTTATTCCTAAAGACAGAAAATAGGTGCTTCTCAACACAGCACTTGCTCACATCTATGTTTTATTTCCTTAATGCATCTTGGTACCCAAAATCAACATCAGACATCTCATACTTTAGCCTTATCACCATTATACTTACATCAGGATGTCCTGCGACTTGGATCAGTTCCAAAACAGTGTTTTGTACCATTTCAGGGTCCCTCACATCACACTGAATTGCATGAACCTGCAAAATAACAAGGAGAAAAAGAATCTTACATTTTTCAGACTTCCTAAAACAAAAGCAAAAGTAAATTATTTAAGCATGTTGTAATCCCTAAGTCTAAATTAAATAACTCTTTTAATGTACCTTATTTCCAGTTTGAGAAGAAATTTGTTCTGCAGTAGCTTTCAAAACATCAATCTTTCTAGAAATAAGTACACGGTACTTTGCATGAGTTTGGAAATGACTTCATATTATATTTCTTTTTAATTCCATGAATTAAAAAACAAAGAGAAACTATAGCTTACAGACATGCATTTTTGAGAAAACATTAAAGCTATATTTATAAACAGATCAGTTTGAATTCATTTTCAAAAAGTTAAATTCAAATACGTTTTATATATCTGATGCTAATTTACTGAATAATTTTAAACCAGTTACTTTATAATGACATAGATATAAAAATATTTCCTTAATTATAATTATTTCTACCTGTTCCCTTGTGCAACTTTGCTTTAGAAAGAAAATAGATACATGGTAATATGTAAGTGTATAATATACTATATAAAATCTGTTTTGTGTAAGATCTGTTAGTAGATTTCAGACCAAATGTATGGATATAAATACATTAATATGCATTCAGAATCTCACAATCTTGGAAGAAAAACAAAAATAAACCATTAGTATTACAAAGAAAATAGTATTTTAACACCTTTAAAAACATTACAATGTAAAAAGAGAAAAATTCTGACCAATTTGCATTAAAAGAAACATCTGAAATTCCTTTGGCTCTTTGTAAATTTTGTAGCAATGTGTCATTTATATTACTACTTAGGCTACCTAAAAATGTCATACTGCTCAAAACAGGAGGAAGGCATAGACTTTTTGACCAGTCTCTGAAGTTCTAGATTTACAGTTATATGGTCCCAGTATGCCTAAATAAGAATATCCTTCCACATGGTCTTACCCTTCCTATATTTCTCACAATAGGTGTTCTGAAATATCTGCCCATCTTATAGAAAATGGAAGGATTATATTCATTATCCTACTTCAAGGCTAACTATCGACTCAAGCAGTAATTATAATCACTCGCATGAAAATGAACACCCGCAATGTAAGACTTTTGAACTTCATCTCCAGGTATAGAAAAAAATCCAGTAACTGAATTTGGGCAAATACATACATAAATAATCAGTTCCATAATTCACCCTTATGGAACTTACAATGGGGTTATGTCCTGTCAAACCCACCATAAATTGAAAATACTGTCTGTTAAAAGTGCATTTCAATCCCTTAATTAGAAGGCTCCTTAGGACTGCAGCTCTAAAATGATGCTTGGTTAATAGCCCTCTATCGAGCTGCCAGAACTTCTCATGAAAATACCTAAGACAGAGGGGTGGAGCCAAGATGGCGGCGTGAGTAGAGCAGTGGAAATCTCCTCCCAAAACCACATATATTTTTGAAAATACAACTCTTCCTAAAAGAGAGACCTGAAGACACAGGACAACCGCCAGACTACATCCACACCTGCGAGGACCCAGCCCCTCGCAAAGGGGGTAAGATATAAGCCGCGGCCCAGAGGGACCCAAGCGCCCCTTACCCAGCTCCTGGCAGGAGGAGAGGAGTCGGAGCAGGGAGGGAGAGGGAGCCCAGGACTGCTAAATAGCCAACCCTAGCCATCCGCACCAGAGTGCAGACACACAGTGCATGCATCGGGTACTGGAAACTAGGGAAACAGAACAGTAAGACCTCTGAGTGGGTCCCCGCAGCCAGCGCCCCTGGGATAAAGAAAAGTGAGTGCTTTTTGAACAGTCTTAAAGGGACAGGAACACCACAGCTGGACAGAAGCATCCCGGGACACTTAGCACAGCAGCTGAGAATCCCGGTGAACCCTGGGCACCCCAACACCCTGGACAGCAGGGCAGCTCGGAGGGCCCTCACAGAGATAAACAGCCTCCCGGCCGTTTCCCCTCTGACGCAGCTCAGCCATATCAGAGCAGCAGCCTGAGGCAGGCCATGCGCACAGAAACCGTGGAGATAAACTCCATAGCAGCTGGGCAAGAATCAGAAGCCCCGTCTGCGCTCAGCTGCCCAGCACAAGCCACTAGAGGTCGCTGTCCTCCCAGGAGAGGAAGGCCACAAACCAACAAGAAGGGACATTCTCCCAGCCATCACTTGCGCCAGCTCCACAAACTATCTGTATCGCCATGAAAAGGCAAAAGAATTTGATACAGATCAAAATCACAACCCCTGAGGAGATAGACCCAACCAGTCTCCCTGAAAAAGATTCAAAATAAAAATCATAATCATGCTGATGGAGCTGCAGAGAAATATACAAGAGCTAAGGGATGATGTCTGGAGGGAGATTACACAAGTGAAACAATCTCTGGAAGGATTTATAAGCAGAATGGATAAGATGCAAGAGGCCATTGATGGAATAGAAACCAGAGAACAGGAATGCATAGAAGTTGACGCAGAAAGAGATAAAAGGATCTCCAGGAATGAAGCAATATTAAGAGAACTCTGGGACCAATCCAAAAGGAACAATCTCTGCATTATAGGGGTACCAGAAGAAGAAGAGAGAGAAAAAAGGGATAGAAAGTGTCTTTGAAGAAATAATTGCTGAGAACTTCCCCAAACTGGGGGAGGAAATATTTGTTCAGACTACAGAAGCACACAGAACTCCTGAGAGACGGGACCCAAAGAGGACAACACCAAGACACATAATAATTAAAATGGCAAAGATCAAGGACAAGGACAGAGTATTAAAGGCAGCCAGAGAGAGAAAAAAGGTCACCTACAAAGGAAAATTCATAAGGCTATCATCAGACTTCTCAACAGAAACCTTACAGGCCAGAAGAAAATGGCATGATATATTTAATGCAATGAAACAGAAGGGCCTTGAACCAAGGATACTGTATCCAGCACGATTATCATTTAAATATGAAGGAGGGATTAAACAATTCCCAGAAAAGCAAAAGTTGAGGGAATTTGCCTCCTAAAAACCACCTCTACAGGGTATCTTAGAGGGACTGCTCTAGATGGGAGCACTCCTAAAAAGAGCACAGAACAAAACACCCAACATAGGAAGAATGGAGGAGGAGGAAAAAGAAGGGAGAGAAATAATCATCAGACTGTGTTTTAATAGCTCAATAAGTGAGTTAAGTTAGACAGTAAGGTAGTAAAGAAGCTAACCTTGAACCTTTGGAAACCACAAATCTAAAGCCTGCAATGGCAATAAGTACATATCTTTCAATAATCACCCTAAATGTAAATGGACTGAATGCACCAATCAAAAGACACAGAGTAGTAGAATGGATAAAAAAGCAAGACTCATCTATATGCTGCTTACAAGAGACTCACCTCAAACCCAAAGACATGCACAGATTAAAAGTCAAGGGATGGAAAAATATATTTCATGCAAACAACAGGGAGAAAAAAGCAGGTGTTGCAATACTAGTACCAGACAAAATAGACGTCAAAACAAAGAAAGTAACAAGAGATAAAGAAGGACACTACATAATGACAAAGGGCTCAGTCCAACAAGAGGATATAACCATTACAAACATATGTGCACCCAATACAGAAGCACCAACATATGTGAAACAAATACTAACAGAATTAAAGGAGGACATAGAATGCAATGCATTCATTTTGGGAGAATTTAACACACCACTCACTCCAAAGGACAGATCCACCAGACAGAAAATAAGTAAGGACACAGAGGCACTGAACAACACACTAGAATAGATGGACCTAATAGACATCTATAGAACTCTACATCCAAAAGCAACAGGATACACATTCTTCTCAGGTGCACATGGAATATTCTCCAGAATAGACTACATACTAGGCCACAAAAAGAGCCTCAGTAAATTCAAAAAGATTGAAATCCTACCAACCAATTTTTTAGACCACAAAGGTATAAAACTAGAAATAAATTGTACAAAGAAACCAAAAAGGCTCACAAACACATGGAGGCTTAACAACATGCTCCTAAATAATCAATGGATCAATGACCAAATTAAAATAGAGATCCAGCAATATATGGAAACAAATGACAACAACAACACAAAGCCCCAACTTCTGTGGGATGCAGTGAAAGCAGTCTTAAGAGGATAGTAGCAATCCAGGCATATTTAAAGAAGGAAGAACAATCACAAATGAATAGTCTAATGTCACAATTATCAAAATTGGAAAAAGAAGAACAAATGAGACCTAAGGTCAGCAGACGGAGGGACATAATAAAAATCAGAGAAGAAATAAATAAAATTGAGAAGAATAAAAAATAGAAAAAATCAATGAAACCAAGAGCTGGTTCTTCAAGAAAATAAACAAAATAGATAAGCCTCTAGCCAGACTTATACAGAGAAAAAGAATATCAACACACATGAACAGAATCAGAAAAGAGAAAGGAAAAATCACAATGGACCCCACAGAAATACAAAGAATTATTAGATAATACTATGAAAACCTATATGCTAACAAGCTGGAAGACCTAAGAGAAATGGACAACTTCCTAGAAAAATACAACGTTTCAAGACTGACCCAGAAAGAAACAGAATATCTAAACAGACCAATTACCAGCAACGAAATTGAATCAGAAATCAAAAAACAACCCAAGAACAAAACCCCCGGCCAGATGGATTCACCTCAGAATTTTAGCAGACACACAGAGAAGACATAATACCCATTCTCCTTAAAGTTTTCCAAAATACAGAAGAGGAGGGAATACTCCCAAACTCATTCTATGAAGCCAACATCACCCTAATACCAAAACCAGGCAAAGACCCCATCAAAAAAGAAAACTACAGACCAATATCCCTGATGAATGTAAATGCAAAAATGCTCAACAAAATATTAGCAAACCGAATTCAAAAATACATCAAAAGGATCATACACCATGACCAAGTGGTATTCATCCCAGGGATGCAAGGATGGTACAACATTCGAAAATCCATCAACATCATCCACCACATCAACAAAAACAAGGACAAAAACCACATGATCATCTCCATTGACGCTGAAAAAGCATTTGACAAAATTCAACATCCAGTCATGATAAAAACTCTCAACAAAATGGGCATTGAGGGCAAGTACCTCAACATAATAAAGGCCATATATGATAAACCCACAGTGAACATCATACTGAACAACGAGAGACTGAAAGCTTTTCCTCTGAGATCAGGAACAAGACAGGGATGCCCACTCTTCCCACTGTTATTCAACATAGTACTGGAGGTCCTAGCCACGGCAATTAGATAAAACAAAGAAGTACAAGGAATCCAGATTGGTAAAGAAGTCAAACTGTCACTATTTGCAGATAACATGATATTGTACATAAAAAATCCTAAAGACTCCACTCCAAAACTACTAGAACTAATATTGGAATTCAGCAAAGTTGCAGGATACAAAATTAACACACAGAAATCTGTGGCTTTCCTATACACCAACAATGAACTAATAGAAAGAGAAATTAGAAAAACAAATCCATTCACAATAGCATCAAAAAGAATAAAATACCTAGCAATAAACCTAACCAAGGAAGTGAAAGACCTATACCCTGAAAACTACAAGACACTCTGAAGAGAAATTAAAGAGGACACTAACAAATGGAAACTCATCCCATGCTCCTGGCTAGGAAGAATTAATATCATCAAAATGGCCATCCTGACCAAGGCAATATACAGATTCGATGTAATCCCTATCAAATTACCAACAGCATTCTTCAATGAACTGGAATAAATAGTTCAAAAATTCATATGGAACTACCAAAGACCCCGAATAGCCAAAACAATCCTGAGAAGGAAGAATAAAGTGGGGGGGATCTCGCTCCCCAACTTCAAGCTCTACTACAAAGCCACAGTAATCAAGACAATTTGGTACTGGCACAAGAACAGAGCCACAGACCAGTGGATCAGAATAGAGACTCCACACATTAACCCAAACATATATGGCCAATTAATATACGATAAAGGAGCCATGTACATAGAATGGGGAAATAACAGTCTCTTCAACAGATGGTGCTGGCAAAAATGGACAGCGACATGTAAGAGAATGAAACTGGATCACTGTCTAACCCCATACACAAAAGTAAATTCCAAATGGATCAAAGACCTGAATGTAAGTCATGGAACCATAAAACTCTTAGAAAAAAACATACACAAAAATCTCATGGACATAAACATGAGTGACTTCTTCATGAACATATCTCCCCGGGCAAGGGAAACAAATGTAAAAATGAACAAGTGGGACTATATCAAGCTAAAAAACTTCTGTACAGCAAAGGACACTATCAATAGAACAAAAAAGTGTCTTACAGTATGGGAGAATATATTTATAAATGACAGATCTGGTAAAGGGTTGACATCCAAAATATATAAAGATCTCACACACCTCAACAAACAAAAAGCAAATAATCCAATTAAAAAATGGTCAGGGGAGCTGAATAGGCAGTTCTCTAAAGAAGAAATTCAGATGGCCAAGTGACACATGAAAAGATGCTCCACATCGCTTGTCATCAGAGAAATGCAAATTAAAACCACAATGAGATATCACCTCACACCAGTAAGGATCGTCCTCATCAAAATGACAAACAACAAATGTTGGCGAGGTTGTGGAGAAAGGGGAACCCTCCTACACTGCTGGTGGGAATGTGAATTAGTTCAAACATTGTGGAAAGCAGTATGGAGGTTCCTCAAAATGCTCAAAATAGAAATATCATTTGACCCAGGAATTCCACTTCTAGGAATTTACTCTAAGAATGCAGCACTCCAGTTTGAAAAAGACAGATGCACCCCTATGTTTATCGCTGCACTATTTACAATAGCCAAGATATGGAAGCAACCTAAATGTGCATCAGTAGATGAATGGATAAAGAAGATGTGGTACATATACACAATGGAATATTCCTCAGCCATAAAAAAAAAAAAAAAAACCAGATCCTACCATTTGCAACAACATGGATGGAGCTAGAGGGTATTATGCTCAGTGAAATAAGCCAGGCAGAGAAAGACAAGTACCAAATGATTTCACTCATATGTGCAGTATAAGAACAAAGGAAAACTGAAGGAACAAAACAGCAGCAAAATCACAGAACCCAAGAATAGACTAATAGTTACCAAAGGAAAGGGGACTGGGGAGGATGGGTGGGAAGGGAGGGATAAGGGTGGGGAGAAAGAAAGGGGGCATTACGATTGGCATGTATAGTGTGGGGGTGGGCACGGGGAGGGCTGTGCAACACAGAGAAGACAAGTAGTGATTTTATAGCATCTTACTATGCTGATGGACAGTGACTGTGAAGGGGTATGTTGGGGGGACTTGGTGAAGGGGGGAGCCTAGTAAACATAATGTTCTTCATGTAATTGTAGATTAATGATACCAAAATAGAAAAAATTAAAAAAATAAAGCACATTTAATACACCAAGCCTACCAAAAATCATAGTTTAGCCTGGCTCACCTTAAAAAAGTGTTTGGAACACTTAAATTAGCCTACTGTTGGGCAATATCATCTAACACAATGTCTATTTCATAATAAAGTATTGAATATCTCTTGTAATTAACTGAATACTATACTGAAGGTGAAGGAATGGTTGTAGAGGTACAGAATGGCTGTATCAGTTGTACACCCTAGAGATCACGAGGCCAACCAGGACCTGCAGCACACCACTGTTGCCCTGCATTGCCAGAGAGGATCACAGTGCATACCGTTAGTCCAGGAAAACAGCCAAATTCCAAATTCAAAGTACAGCTTCTACTGAATGCCTATTGCTTTCATACCATCAAAACGCCAAAAAATTGCAAGTGAAACCATGATAAGTCAGAGACCATCTGTATTTCTATCATCACAAATTATAACTGATTTTTCCAAGGAAATTTACTTAAATAATCTAAAGGATATTTCATAGAAGATTAAGATGCAAATCAAATGACTCTGGCAAACAGTGTTATCAATATTATGGCACAAAACTGTTTCATAATAAACTCTTGCCAGAAAACACTGAGAGTGACTTACCGGCTGGCTATCACACATTGAGCACCTAAGCTGGACAGAAGAGCTGTCATTCCCTTACCAAGACCAGTACCTCCCCCGGTAATGAATGCCACTTTTCCTTGAAAACTATTAGGTGGTAGCATCGCTTTTTGAAGGGGTGGAAAGAATTCAGCCTGAAAAGCTTCAAGGTTTTGATATAATTTCATTCCACAACTGAAAAACTGAAAGGGAAAAAAAAATTAATTGAAATTTGCATGCATGTATTTCCACAACAGAGATGAATCTCAAAAAACTCACTCTTGAATTTAATATTAATCAGATTCCTATATTAATACAAACTTGCTGTAAGCATACTGGTATTATATTTAATCAGTTATTACTTTTTTCTATTGGAATGTTAAGTAACAGTGGAGTGGGTAAAAGCATGGGTTTTGGAGCGAGACTAAAAAGAATTTTCTTTATAGTCATATAAACTTCAGCATTATTTTACCTCTTTGTGCCTCAGTTTCTTCTTAAATGGAGACAATAACAGAACCTTCCCCACTGGATATTGTGAGGATTATATGAGTTAATGTAAGTAAAATACCTAGAACATTGTTGAGCACACACTAAGAACTCTATAAATATTATCAGTATTATTTTCAGGTGTTTAGTTTAAATTTAACTTTAAAAAGAACTAGCATAAAGCATATTTGTCATACAACAATAATAACTGGATAAAAATCACTTTCCATCTTTGAGTAAAAGAAGAAAAATTTTAAAAGATTATATTATATAATTACAATTATATATTTATATAATTGTAAAGATACAAGATTATTAAATCAAATGCTTCTTCACATGTTGTCTTCTGGATAATAAATTTAGAACAGATAAACTATTTGTTATATTTAAAATGGGGAAAAAATCAAAACACTTGAATTAAAAATTATTCGTATTGCCGTGTTTTAGGTTTTTTTACAATTTACACTCTCATATTAGTTGTGAAAATCAGAGACATTCTATCACATTTAAATTATAAAAACAAACTTTAAGTATTAAACATAATAACAAACAATAAAGAGCTAAGCTTACCATCTGCCAGGATTAGATACCTAACTACTCTTCACTATCTCATGAAATAGGTATTATTTTTGCCTCATTTTACAGGACCGGCCCAGAGAAGTTAAATATATTGCCCAACTGCAAAACCAAAATTCAAACATGGGCTGACAAGGCTCCAGAGTCCTTCCTCATAAATGCCTTATATATTGCCTCTCTGTACTCACTGAACTCCTACTGAGCTTCGTGACACACCAAAAAAGTATGTGATATTCCCCGTCAGGTTATAATTACAAGATTAAAACTCTAGAATCTATCATTTCCTCCTCAAGTATTCCTGTAAGCTAAGTGGGCTGCTATCAGTTGATCTAGGATACCTAGACATTTATCCTAAGGAAATAATTAGAAATGTGGTTAATAATTTAGGATGTGACTGTTCATCTGCTGAAAACTGCACAAAATGCTTATGATATGATGTTAAATGAATGCAGAAATATACAGTGTATTCTTAACTGTAACTAAAAATATATGCTTAGAAAAAAGACTAGAAGGAAATAATAGTAAATAGTAGATTCAATATTTACCATGTGCCAGGGTATACTAAAGACTTTCAATGCTTTACAACAACCTTATAAGGTAAATTCTACTGTTACCCCATTTTGTAGATGAGGAAACCAAAGCACAGGAAGTCATTTAACTAACTTTTAAAGAGAAATAATAAGTAGTGAAGACTTGACTCAAATCTAAGATGTGTGACTTCAGAATCCATCCATTACCATACAGTTCTTATCTTCGCATGATGGGATTATGGATGATGATTTGATTGTTTGGTCTTTAGTATTTTCAAAATCTATTCAATAAGAATGACTTGATTTTATTATTGAAAAAAACATTATTGAAAGACAAAATTTGAAAATATGTATAAAATAACTTACAAAGATAAATCTGCACATCTGATTATGTTAGTCATTATATTTCCTTCAGCTCTGCTTAGACAAAGCACTTTCTTTTTGTATGCTTTTGCCAAAGCATAACACAAGCAACCTACAATAATCTTTCTCTACATAAATGGCAGTTTTACTTAAGGCTGCTACCGCCTCCAGAACTATTACATTAAGATGATGAATCAGGAAATTTGCACAAGTAGGCAGGTAAGTTTGTCATTACCTGGTAATAATGAAAAAATGTGTTCTAATTTTCCAAAGGCTCTCCGATGATTTCTTATTTACTTAGTGTTGACTTTTATAGGGAATTTGATGTGCTACTTTATGAAAGATAAATTAAGCAAGATATTTGCATACAAACATTCTTTTTTTATTTTTCGTAAAACATTTCTCAACCTCCTAACTGGTAAAGAATATAAAGGTAAAAATAATCACATTTGGTAATAACAATTCCTACTATGTGTCTATAAGGTATCACGTTACTACATAGCACAGACAACCTGTTGTGTCTTATTTGGTCTGACCAATACTTATGACGACCTTTCCCCACCAAACCAAACATGAAGAAATTGTTATACTATTTTAATCACATTACCTTCTGATAATTCATAGCATATATGCTGTTGAATATTAAATTCAAGACATCTGTTGGTCTAAAAACAAGTTGTTCATTTCAACATTAAGACCCATAGAAATGAATATCCCTCACAGGATCATGTTTTATTCAGTCTCCTACTTCTACAGAGAAGGATCCTGAATAACTGAAACGACATTTTTGGCCACCACTTCTTTTTGATTTACAAAAAGTGGATACAAAATAGACTTTTAAAGATTTTCAAATCCTGCTTTGTGGTTTTTCTAGAAATAAGTTGTCTTTTTGCAAATGGAAATAACACCTTTCATATCAGCATTAATTTCTCAGGAGAGCTTTAAAATCTTAAATTCTTAAAACTATCCAAAGCCTCCCAATTTTGGCAATACAGATATAATTTTTAGAGTTAATAGTCCTAAAATGTCCCAGAGGGAAAATAAGTTACCATCTGCCTCCTACTCTATACTCCTCACTCTCCCACATTATATAAACAGTATCTTCCTCCTTCACATATTCCTAAATTACAGTATCTAAACCAGTGAAGTGATTGTACTTCTAATCCTCAAAATGGCAATTCTGAAAGAGTCTTGACTGTCTCTTCTGTAGGGGATGAGCAGTGTTATATCTATAAATAAATTACTTAAGTATTTTGGCCAGTCTGAAATGTTTAGAATAAACATCTAATATTTAGACTGGTGATAGTAGGCCAAATATTTCACTAGGCTTACCTAACCTTTTAAAAAATCCAAACTAGTATTTAGGTACTAGCAGAACTCAGACAAATTCAGATAAAAACCTCCTACAAGGCTGAGTTCATGCTCCCTTGAGACAAGGCCTGAGCTCTGCCCAGTCCCCACTCACACAGCCAAACTGAGCCCTTTTCATTGGGTGGTCTCTTCGTTTCACAGGGAATTTGAGGGAACTGTGCCTCTTAAGTATGACCCCTAATCTAAACAAAACCCAAGAAACCAATACAAAATAAAAAGGGAAAAAATGTTTGTTTTTGTTTGTTTTTTGTTTTGCACCATAAAGAAGTTTCTGAGTTTCATGCAAAACAAATTTCTGTAAAAACAATTCTTAATGTGTTATATATATTATAAGAAAACACAGTTTCAAATCTGTAAAAATCATATAACAGATCCTCATATAGAAGTTCTGGAGCCAAATAAGGTAATATCGCTTAGCTGTTTCAACATTATTGTCATCATTACTACTGACTGAGCCTTCATATTAAAATACCATCCCTCAAAAAAACCAATGTCCTCCAGAGTCAGATAATATAAAAACTAAGCATTTTAGCATGGCATTCAAGCTGTTGGACAACATGGCCTCACCTACCTTCCTAGCCTCACTTCCTACCAGTTCGACCACATAGGAGTATACCCTATGCTCACCAACTGCTCACCATTCCTGCATCTTGCCAAATATGTTTCACCTTTGCTTCTGATTTTTCATCTGCCTGAACTACCCACTTTCTTTCTCAACCCAGCAGAATCAGCCTTCAAAAACTCTGGTGACACTTTTTATCAGGTGTCTCTGTTAAAAATGGGTCAACTGAATCCCTCCCTCCATCAGGATCCCAGTTTTCCACATTGGGCTGTGAACACCCAGGAAGGCAGAACAATCTCCATTCACTACTATGATAGGTTTTTGGGCAACAACTAGACATTCAATAAATGTTTGTTTTATTTAATAAATAGATGTAACACTGATTGGCCATATTCCAATGCCATCAAAAGTGCATGTGTGCAGACAAGCAGTCTTATGCAGATATGTGATACAAACCCAGCTTTTTCCCTTGTTTTAACACTTTAAAATAATTTCTAATGACTCTAAACTACGGCATTTTGAAATTAGTTAAACCCAGAAAAACCCAAATCTATTGATATATTAGTATTAATAAGTCATTTGCAAACAGAAAAACAGCAAAGTTCTTAAAAAGGCAGCTCACCAAAGAAAATATATACAACTCTACTTAAGAATGAATGAGAATATTTAAACAAAGGGAGATACTATTTTTCTCTTACTAGATTGGTAAGTTCAAAATTTTATATATAATACAAAAACAGCTTATTAAAGTCACTCTTACATATCTGTTGATATGATTTGGGGCAACACCTTGGAAGCCAATTTAGCAACATTTATCAAAATGTTAACTGTCAAGTACCATTTGACCCAGCAACTCCACATTTAGGAATTTATCCAACAGATGTACTCATTCATTGCAGGAGGAAGGAAGGGAAGCTATTCTCAAAGATATGTATTAAGATGAAAATGAAAATGAGAAAACAATCCTATTTACAATTACATTGAAAAGAATAAAATCATTACTAATAAATCTAATTAAAGTACAAGACTTGTAAACTAAAAACTATAAAAGATCATTAAGAAATTAAAGAAGACCTAATAAATGAAAAGATACTCTGTGTTGATCGATCGGAAAACTTAACTCAGTTAAGGTAGCAATACTCCCCAAAATGATCTACAGATTCAATGAAATTTCTATCAAAATCCCAGTTGGCTTTTTGCAAAAGTTGACAAGCTCATCTTAAAATTCATTTTTAGGTGCTCAGAATGCAAGAGACTCAGAATAGCCAAACATATTTATTAAAGCATTGTTTGTGGTAGAAGACTAGAAAACAATCTATCTGCATTTACATAGGGGATAGACCTAATCAATCAGGGCACACCTATATAAAATACTATGTATCTATTAAAAGAAGCTAGAATTTACATGGCTAATGTAAATATTGACACATACATATTGTTTATTCAATCACTTGACAAGTATTTATTAAAATAAATACCAACAGTGTGAGGCATGTATTAAGGGAAAAATGCAAGGTAGGGAAATACATATAAAACACTTCCACTTGTGTGTGTTTTTTTTTAATGAATTTATGTTCAAACATACTTTGATACAAGCACAGATATTGTTGGAGGGATCCACAAGAACTATTCATTACAGTAACCTCTTAGCAAAGGGACTTAATGTATTATCACTGCATATCCTTTTATATTGTTGAATGTTCATTATGCTCTTAAATTTTCACTGAATACAGTGAAATCGAAAATCAAATAATATATACAAGTATAAGAAATGGGAAGGGCATAGAGGAAAACAAAGTTACAGGAAGAAGAAAACTAGCATAGAATCGGTGTTAAGATAAGGATGAATGCCTTATTTGAAGTGTAAGTAGTCTATATTCCATGCTTAAATATGAGCTATATTTATAAAGACAATGAAATATTACCATATCTACTCTTTGGAGTTTCTAAGTGCCTGTTGGCTTAGGTCAAAATGATTACTTTTGTAGATCAAATTTACCCCAATTCAAATCCACATGATAAGACCTCTGCAGACTGGCCTTAACTGTCACACAAAAATGTCAGCTTGACAAAGAACCGACAATTTTATTTTTCAAATACCTTTGAAAAGTGCACATCTTTGCACTCCCAAAGCAACTCATATATAGTCCATGCACACCTTCAATACCTACCCCAATTAATTTTGTCTGACTGCTAGAGGCACGTCTGTGCCTTGCATGCATTCTTTTCAATGCCTAGACCACTGCCACTTCAGCACAGTGGACATGGCTCCTAGGTGGCAGCTAGGTAACATGTTGTACTTGATGTTCCAGTGCAAAAAAAGACAATCCTGCAGAGAAGAACTGTCTCACACCCTAATGGCAATAGTGAACCTACAAACTTTAAAAGATTGAAGAGCCCAAATTCCACCTAACCTATGGTTGCCCCAGGCCATTTGAAGCTCATGTTCTGTGCCTGTGTGGACTGCTTGAGCACCTCTAACTGCTCCTTAATTTAAAGAAGGGCACTGCACAGAGGCCACTGATATTCTAAGCTTCTGCAGAACACAGATCTTGTTGCCACAGCAACTTGAAGGTAAGGCTGAGCAAATATAAAAGAAAGCCAGCTGGACTCCGAGCTCCAGTAGCTAGGCTGAATTATGCAGTTGTTGCCAGTAGCAAGACAGAAATCACATTTTTAAGTGATGATACATCTTATAGCAATGAACATGAGTCCTTGAAAAAGTAGGTGCTTTGTGCTACAGGGGATACTTTCCATTTTTATTAGTTTTTATCTGTCTGCAGTTAGATGTCGACCAAACAGACCAATACTATACAATAAAGGGAGAGAACATCAAAGACATTTCATTAGCAGGCAATTTGAAATTTTCAACTTGGGACCTTCACTCCTGCTTGCCTCTCATTCAAGTCATCTCTTATTGATCCCTATCACACTGGCCGAAACTAACATGACTCTTTTTAACAGAAATAGAAATAGAACCCCAGCTCTTGAAAAGTTGTTTTGATTTGGGAATTAGCTCAAATGAAAAATTATTAGGAGTAAACATGATTATTATCATTAGGTATAAAGCTAACTCATTTATTTATCTTTAGTAAGTTTTTACTGAGCATCTACTATACCCTAGACACTATTCTAAACAATGGCAGTAAGCAGTGAACAAAACAGATACAATATTGTACCCTTAGAGAGATTATCTCTGGGGAGGAGGGGAAGTAAAAAACTGAGTTTAATATATAGTATATTTAGCCAATATGTGCTGTGGAGAAAAATAAGGTTTACAATGGGATAGAGTGTTGCTATTTTAGTGGTCAGAGATCTCACTGAGGTGACATTTGAGCAAAGACCTAAAGGATGTGAGGGAATGGGTTACACGGTTCTCAGGCAAAGGGAGAAGTACAAGGGTCTGAAGAAGCACTCCTAGCATGTTGAGAAACAGTCAGAGGACCAGTGTGGCTGGAGAAGGAGTCAGGGTGGGAGTGGCAGGTGAGGTCAGTGAGGTAAAGGGGACTGGATCATGCAGGTTGAGATGACCATCATGTGAGGACTTAATGCTTTTACTCTGAGTCTAGTGGAAAACATCTCCAAAGTTTTGAGCAGACGACTGAGATGATCTGTCTTAAGTAGAGGATCTTTCTGGCTGCCTTGTTGAGAATGAAATGTAGGAAGCAAGATTGGAAGCAGGAAGACTGGGTATGACGCTTTTGTAGCAGGCCAGGCAAGTGATTATGATGGCTTAGACAGCATGCCATCATCAGAAGGGGTGGGAAGTTAGCAAATAAAATTACTTGCAGATGGGAAGGTCCCAGAAAATGAGGATGTAATAAATTATCATTGCAAATATTATTTTCTGGTCCAATTATTTTTTTCTTGCTTCCAAGTCCAACCTCAGCACACCTTGACCTATTTCACTAGCAGATAAAGAGGTCTACTGCTTTACTGAAAATATCAAGGTTATTCAGCTGAGAGAAGCTTTTCCATCTCTCTCACCTTCACCTCAATATTTGTTACTTTGTGCATTGCCTTGTGTTCTAGAAATATTAAGATTTAACAGTGAGCTAGATGAAAGAAATGCAGATTACTCAGACAGAAGGTATTAGTCTAGGTGAGAAATAATGAGGGCAGCAGAAATAAGGGGAAGATAACATTTTGCACATGCATTGAACATGTAGATTAGCCTGAATTCAGAAGCCAACCAGCTGGAGGCATGGAGAGCTGAAGATATTTTCTGATGTACCCGGCTGGACGTGGAATGCTCTAACTGCAATGGCTGGGTTGACATGAGATGAACACACTGGAGAATTGAAGATGATGAGTTCTCTATTAGAAATGCTGTACGTGGAATACCTTTGCAATATTCAAGTGGAGATATCTAATCTGCAACCGGAAATAGTTTAGAAGCATGAAGAATAAATAGGGACTAGTGGTAAATGGCAATATCACTTCATCAACTGTGAAAGCCTACAGTTGTATCACTGCTTTCCACATGCAGTGCAGTGTGGGAGCTTCCCCAGACTGGAAGGGATCAAAGGACAGTTGTCCCCTTACTCTTATCTTACTCATATTTACCCAGGCATTCTGATCTCAAAGTGAATCATCATCTTAGGAAGAGAAAAGCACAGGAAAACTGAGATCGCTGATCATTTTCTACCTGAAATTTTCCTTAAAAACTAAGTTGCCAAATGGAATGCCTTCTAATATGGGCTACAGGCAACCCTGGCTAACTTTATAATTCCCTTCCTCTTTCGATGTGTTTTAAAATGACCTTTAAGGAATCATCTGAGACCTAGATTGTTTTTAATTTTTTTTTAGTTTTACAAAGTTAGCTTTAAGTTTTGGGAAGGAGTTTGTTTCTAAATTTCTTCACTTGTGTAATTTAGCTACAAGGCCACCATTCATCTGCATGACTCCCTCTAGTGACTCCTTCAAATCCTTTCTTTTCACCTGCTATATCCAATCTTTCTCCAAGTCTCACTCATTTTACCTCCCCAATATCTTCCCTCTCCATCCACTGCCTGATTTCAAAGACCTGTATCTCTTGTAGTGCACAAACACCAAGGGCTGTCATTTCTTACCTAGTTTCCCAAATCACCTCCCCCAACCCACTTGCTTTGCTGCCTTCTATTAGAGTACTACACACCTGCTCAAGGCACTTCTCTCCTAAACATGGCTCCTGATAGCTGCAGACAATCTCCATGCATTTCTCTCTGCACACATACTTCACAAACTTCACAGAACCAAACCACATTTTTTAGAAATAGGCCATGCTCCTTCACTTCTTGATACATGCTATTCCTTGGGTCTAGATCATCTCTGGGGCCCTTTAAATTCCAACTCTTCCTTTAAAAGTTAGTACCAAGAGCCACCTCCTCCATGAAGGCTTCCTGACTCCTCTAGGCACTGTTTTCTTCATAAATGCATTCTAATACACAACTGCATTTTAAATGATAGCCTACTGGGTCTGGTGTGACCTAACAGACTTATTTTTCAGACATTTAAAAAATGTAGACCATAATAAGAAATATGCTTTATACAGCAATACAGTACACATATTTATTCATGTAATAGATATTAGAAATTTATTCTGTGCTAGGCCTGCAGATACAGTGGTCAACAAACCTGATGTAAATCCTTGCCTCTAAGAAGCTTAAATTCTGGAATTTTAAGCTGGGTAAAGAAAGATTTCTTAGGCTTTCAGATAGAAAAAAAAGAAAGAAAACTCAAAACAAAGAAGAAAAAAATCTAGCGGGCCTTACACTTCCTGACAATGTTCACTGTCAGAAGATAAAGAAACAATGTTAATTGAATTATAAGGAAAAAATAAATGTGACACATCCAGGCAAAATTATGTCTAGGTACTCATCCTTTTACCAGCACAGGTAGGGGTCTGGAATGCTCACCAAATGTTAACCCTAATTATTTCTGAGTGGCCAGTTTGGGGTCATGAGTTACTTTGTTTCATTTTGTTTGTTTTTTTTTAACTGTATTACCTGAATTTATAATGGTCAGGTATCATTTTTATAAAAATAGTAGTTATTACTCTTAATAAAAACAAAATGAAAAGAAGCATGACAGTGCCCACCACAGATATCAAAGAATCAACCTACAAAAGGAAGAATGGCTAAATTTAAAAAAAGTAAAAAAGATTTCACAAAGTAAACTTAACCTTACTAAGTAAGATTGAATTCTGGTGCTTCCAATTCTATTCCAATTTATTTTTCTTAAACTAATTTTGCTCCACTGAAGTGATTTCAAGGTCCACTCACAGGTTATTTTCCATAGCTTGAAAAACATACATGAGGCTATTGGCTCAATGAAGAGATACCTTTTCAGCCAAGGATCCCCAAGGAATGCCCAACATTAGCAGGCACCTAACTATCATTTCCTGATGTGTGAATGTTTACCTCAGTAGAACTAAGAACACCTTCAAAGCAGGGATCATTTCTAAAAAAACCTCTGGGTCAAGCACAGAGCTAGTTCTCAATGAACATTTGTTTCATTGAACTGAGAAGTACCAACTAAGGACACAATTTAATATAGCACTTCAAAAATAGGATGTATAACAAATGAAACATTTGTCTTGTTTCTTAGTAACAAAATTATCCAAATTAGGGGTTTTAATTGTAACAACTTGTATTTGCCCACAAAAACATGATGTTCCCTGGAACAACCTCCCACTTCACAAATGTGAAGCCTTTTCTTTTCCCAGGAATTCAAACCCAACCCTGCATGTGCCAGGAAGGAAACAAACCACACCAATAGGGACCTCTCCTGCCTCTGGTGGGGTTGATCCTCAAAACTTCCATTTTTCTTAGGCAAAGGAATTTCAAAATTGTCACATTATAATTAATTTTTAAATGAGTTCATTTTCTACCTCTCAAATTGTATTGTCAAATGGTGTCAGAAGAGCTGGGATACAGTCTGTGTGACCTTATTACTACAATCCTAATGATTTGTTAAAAAAAATCGTCTCTGAAGACTTTTCTTCTCACAGAGCTGTTGTAGAGATTCAAATGAGAAAGGTATCAGAAAGCAGAGGCTTCTTCTACAATGACCTATAACGTTAATCTTTATAAGATAAAATGCTACAACAAAACCTTAACCTTGAATAAATCTCATTTTGTAAAAGTTCCTCTTACTTGACAAAGAGATTCACCATACTGTTTCCTTGTGTTCACATTTGCAACAACCGTCCATATTTTTCAAAAAAGAACATGGCTGCCCATTCTATTAAACTGAAAGAAGTTTTTTTCAGTTGGCAGAGTAGTTTTTCTGACTAAGGAAATTGTGCACTTTGCTTTAGTTTGGTTTATTAAGATGTTTAAATTTTATTGAGGGAAGGGGCTGTCTTTGTTATTATTGCTTCTTTTTATTTTCCTTTCTCTTTCTTCTCTCATGTCTTCACTTGCACATTTTGTTTCGACTTTGATTCCAGTGCCCCTACACCGGCTAACAGAAACCTACCCTGAAGTATGGAGGAGACGGAGAGAAAGCAGGGTGAGATCGCTCTCAGCCTTACATATAGGGAGCAGAGTACAGACAGCTGGATTTTTTTTCTTTTTCTTCCTATGTGAGTATGTTTGCACTAATGTTTAATTTCACAACTAACAGGTGAGTGAACTTTCCTCACAAAAAGGACTGCAGGTAAGGCCAATTCCCCTCCGGGCCCACTCCCCACCGCGTCCTCTTCCTCTCCTCAGCGGGTGGGCGTGCGCAGTGTCCTCTCCCACCTGTTTACACGTAACTGTGAAACTTAGAGGAACGTGACCTTTGAGGGCCTCCCCGACCCCCTACGTACAATCACGTGCATACACCAGAGCGTCCACTGGCAGCGGAATGCGGTTTTTCCCCTCAACCCCAGTCCCCTGGCTCCCAGTCCTCCGGCGCTTCCCCGCGCCCGAGACGCCCGGCCCCTCGTCTCCCCACAGGCCCCGCGGTCCTCGCTCCCCGCGCCCCGGGTTCCGTCCTCGGGACGGGCACCAGCAGGGCGCTCGCTGGGGGTGAGCCGGGCCCCGGCCCCTCCAGCGCCGCCTTACCCTTCGAGGACTGCGGCCCAGAGCAAAGAAAACACGGCCCAGCGGCGCCATCTTGGGCCTCCCGAACTTGGTCTAGAAGCTCCCTGAGCGCAGGGGGCGGTCGCGAGGCCACAGAGCCGGGAGGGCTGGGGAGGGAGGGCCGGCGGGCCGCGGGCCGGGGCCGGGGCAGGGGCGGGCCGCAGACTGTGTGGCTGCGCTGCCCCCCGCCCCTCCACCCCAGGGCGCTGTCTCTCCGGCGATCTTCCACCCTTCCTCCGCAGCCCAGAAATGGCGGTTTCGGTGTGTCCTTGTGTGGCTGAACGAACCACTGCGCCAGAAAACGGTTTGCAGATTGCACAACCGCTACCCATGCACACAGCTCACCGAGTGCTAATGACTTTTCAGTAATTTATATTTATTCCGTAAGTGTATGTTTAAATTCGTGGTTGGTGCGGCGTTGAATCACGCATCATTTGAATAACACTATCTTGGATTAAACTGCGGGTTCACTTTTCCTAAGGCGTAGCGGCTGAAATCCGCTAACTGCTGAAGCTCCCCGCGGCTTTGACTTTTCCCAAGAAACAGCGCCCTCTATTGCCAAGAAGCAGTCCAGCTCTGACCGTCCCTTCTTTGCTTTTCTCTAAATGGGATTCATATACACATTAACAGCGAAGACTGACCTTTATTTAGCCTATCATTCTCCATTTTAATGTACTGTACCTGTTGACACGCTGCATAAACCCAGATCACATTTCTTCCCTTTCTTCTAACATGTAACTTTTCATACCTAATTCAGGATTATTGTGAAGATTAAAAGAGGATGCTTATGAAGCCCCAAGCTCGAACCAATGGTAAGTTACACAGAATTTCTTAAGTGCCTCGCGTTTTCTAAGTGCGAGAAAGAAAGGGTAGAAAAGCAGCCTGTCGTTCAGAATCTGGCCTGGCACTTAACGGGTAGGCAGCACTCATCTCCTAGTAGACATAAACTGTCTCACAGAGTACCTATATCAGACACATTACTCTGGGAGCAGGTGAGACAAAGCAAGTCAACGTCATAATTTTATCTAAGTACAGACCAAAACAAGTTGATGGTTGACATCCACAAATTACCTAACAACCCCTTGGCTAAAATGAGTGACTTTTTTTTTTTACCAATCACATTAACCTCGTTTTAATCTCCCTTCACTATAGATAAGATTTATTGAGATCCTCTTTTATAGGATTGCCTATTTTCTGGCAGCATCCAATCTAGTGTGAATACTCACTTCCTTATAAATCACCCAGCCAAAGTCCAAATCCTGAGATCAGTTCTTTCTAATACCCTTTTACTGAGACACCCCATGGTTTCCCTTGCTGCAAAATATAAAATCAAGATAATAAACTCAACTGATTCAACTGTGGGGACACCTGGTGATTTTTGGCTGGAGGGCATTGACAGTGTCCTTACAGTATTAACTCCCTGTGGTACTTTGGGTTCTCCCAATGCAGAAAGGGAGACAAGAATCCAGGGCAAGTGACTCCCTGAGAACTTTGGGGAACACCTGTATGGAAAAGAGGCAGGCAGTGCAGGGTAAGTTATCCAGCTGTCTAACACTGCAGGCAGCTAGAGCTAATGTCACACAGGAAACTTTGGGAGAGAATGGTGAAAACATACTGCTATGGGCTAAGTATTGGTGTTCCTTCAAATTCGTATGTTGAAATCCTACCCCGCAAGGTGATAGCATTAGGAGGTGGGACTTTGGGAGGTAATTAGGTCATGTGGGCAGAGCCCTCATGATGGAGATTAGTGTCCTTATAAAAAAAGACCCTGAGAGTTTGCTTATCCCTTCTACCATGTGTGGCTACAACAAGAAGTTGGTGGTCTGCAACCCAGAAAAGGGTTCCTGCCAGAATCCAGCCATGCTGGCATTGGACTTCCAGCTTCCTCAACTGTTAGCAATAGTTCTGCTGTTTGAGGCACCCAATCTATGGTATTTTGTTATAGAAGCCTAAATGGACTAACACACATGCCCCAGAGAAATCCCACCTCATGAATGAGGGAGCTGGAGGTGGGTACTGATTCTCTAGCCCTTCTGTCTTATGGACTTGGGATCAAGGCTTCATTCAGAGAAAGACTCAAGAAAACGAATGCAGCACTGGCAGTTGGAGGTAGTGGTGCCCTGAAGTAATAGGGCCCAAGGGATATAACAGTGGGATTCCCTGTTGTCAACCTCACTCATTTCGTTCCCACAACCCTGTAAGGTGTATATTATTATTTTTCCTACTGAACAGAGAACACTGAGGCATATAACGGAGTAGCTGAGGAACTTGCCTCAAGCTACAGAGCTTATAAGCTGGGATGTGACTGTAACTGGCTAGCCCCAGCGCCTGTGCTCCTTGCCACTGTATTTTCTTTTCTCCTGCTGCATAACAAACTACCACCAGCCTAACTATAACAAAAGTCTGCCTCTATTTTTTTATGTTTGGTGATAGATTTTAAGCCTCGCCCTTCTTTCTCTTGTGTCCCATGCCTCATCTGGGAGAGCTGATAAGAAATCTGGAATACTCTGTTCTATAGCACTGAAAGCAAAGCCCCTTCTCACACGTGTTCCCTCACTCCAGCTGCAGCCCCTAACCACAATAAAACCCTAAATCACCCTTTTTACTTTATTGTATAGGTCTTTCAGGGCTGCCATAGCTAAGTACCATAGACTGGGTGTCTTAAACAACAGAAAGTTATTTCCTCTAAGTTCTGGAGGCTAGAAAGATTGAGGTGCTGGGAGGATTGGTTTCTTTCTTCTGAAGGCCTCTCTCCTGGGCTTATAGATGTCATCTTCTTCCACTGTCTTCACCTGGTCTTCCCTCTGTATATTTCTATGGCTAAAATCCACTTTTATAAGAACGCCAGTCATGTTGGATTAGGGACCACCCTAATGACCTCATTGTAACTTAACTACCTTTTTATAGACCCTACTTCCAAATATGGTGAAATTCTAAGGTACTCGAGATTAGGACTTCAACACATGAATTTGGAAGGGACACAGTTCAGTCCATAACGTTCGCTCTCTCAAACCATTTTCAGACCTGCTTGGGAGATCCGTTGTCCTTCCCAAAAGCCTCAATTTATAAATAATGAGGCTTTTCCTATTATCTTGGGATGTGAGTGTATGTGTGTGTGTGTGTGTGTGTGTGCATACATGTACATGTGTGCCATCATCAGTCTTGATATCCAAATCAAATTTTGGGTGGAAGTTTATCTTGTTTCCACAGAGATGTTACAACATTAATATCTTAAAACAATATACATTTATCATGTCATAGCTTCTATGGGTCAGAAGTCCAGGTATGGCTTACCCAGGTCATCTGCTCAGGCTCTCACAACATGGCAATCAAGTTGTCTACTAGTCTGTGTTTTCATATGGAGGCTCAACTGGAAAATAATCTGCTTCCAAGCTCATTCAGGTTGTTGGTAGAATTCATTTCCTTGTGCCTGTATGACTGAGGGTCCCAGCTTTTGCTAGCTGTTGGCTGGAAGGCACCCTCAGCTTCTAGAGGTTACTTGCAATTACTGTCCATGTGGGCTTCCTCAATGTGACTCAAGCCAACAAGAAGAATCTCTCACCTCAGGCAGGACCCAGTCCCTCTTTTAAAGGCAAATCACCTGAGTAAGTGAGGCCCACCCAGAATAATCTTTGTCTCCTTTTGATTAATTAAAAATCAACTAATTTGACACCTTAATTACATCTGCAAAATCCCTTACCTTTGCCGTTTTCTATTGACTAAAATCAAGTCACAGATTGCATCCATACTCCAAGGTGTGAATACTATGTTAAAACAGTGGGGGTAATAAGAACTGCCTTAGAATTCTGCCTTCCATAACAACTATGCCATACATGGGAAGGTAAGCAGGTTGCAAACATTTTAGGTAGACCCACACTCTACCACAAGTCAGAGGGGAAGAGCTGTATAATATACTTAGGCAGGCTAAACACTGGGTGCTCAACTTAACTGTTGGTACACTGTGGCTGAAGGGTTGGAAATCAAGGGAACAAGCCAGATTGAGAAAATATAACCATGGTAGACTGAAAACCAGGAGGCCTCCCCAAAAGCCTCTAAGACCTAGGGCCCTTCTCATGATCCTGAGAGAGAAGGGGAGAGACAGGGCACTAAAGATGACTGAGGTTGAATTTCACAAAATCATAGATGGATGGATGAGGTCTAGGAATGGGACTTAAATAAGATGCTATCACTTTCTCTCCTGAATACATGGTTGAAAATTCATGCCTGTTACACCTGTCTTGAATGTGCCACAAAAACAAATGGGTATACTAATTTTTTTTTAATTTTTAATTTTTCTTGAAAAAACACCTAAGTCCTAAAAACACACCATGAGTTTTGCTGCCCTCCTCATGGTTCAGCTTTAGCAACTGGCAGACTCATGTACTCAAACAATGCACACCCCTCACAGTCTCCCCTTCCTAACTCCAAACCACACATGCATGCACACACACACGTACACCCACCTTAGTGTAGCCTCTCACACCCATCATCAGAGGTCACTTTGTTAGGGGTTGAATTTATTCTCCTTGGTTCTTGTCCCTGCCACAACAAAGAATTGAAGGTCAGAGACACAGTAATTAAGCAGAGCTGAAGCTTTATTTGAATATACTACAAGGAAGGAGCAAGCCAGAGTCAAGGTAGACAAAGGCAGGTTTACTTGAATAAAGCAGAGAGGAAGGAAAAAAAGAGAGGAAAGGAAAGGTCACTGAACTTCTACTTGACATTGGATATATCCCTTGCCAACTCCTAAAGCCAGGGTCACCTGGGGTCCAGTGTCTGCTTGAATCTGCATGGCATGGGATCTGAGTGATGGAGTGAGGTTGTGTTCTGAGAACTTCCCAAAGGCAAAGAAAGATTTTCAGGCATGCTAGTAAGGAGCATGATTGTATAGCTGCATTTCTGTCCAGGTCACTCATGTGAGGGAAGCTTGCAAGACCAAATCAGAACTCTCAGCAGCCCTCTTCTACTAATCTGAGGTGGGACAGAGGCAGAGGGAAGGCTGTGTTTAAGCTTAGAGAATAGAATGAAATAGCAAAGTAACAATGACACCACTGGAAGAGAGCAGAAACAAAATGCAATAAGTTGAGCAGGTTTATTTAAAGTAAAAAGGTGCACACTCTGTAACTTGGGGAGGTGGGGGAGTGGATGGGGAAGGTAATAAACCTTCCCAGCCTGGGACAAACCTTTGAAATGGAAATCAGTCAAAAGGAGAAATAAAGAGATAGAAACCCATTTATTGCTTACAAGTAGTCGTCCACTTCTGCTCGTGTGTGTCTCCGGTACCCTGGCTGCAAAAAGTGACCCCACCCAACCTCTCTCATCCAGATAGGCCCTCGTTTCCCCTTGTAATCACCTATTCATACGGAGATAGCCTACTTCTCTCCACCCCTTGGAGACACCTACTGATATGGAAATGCAGTAAGGCCCAGCAAGAGATTCTGGAAATGTTACAATTTTACCCACACACTCAAAGAAAGGGGAGTGTGGGCTACCTCAGTGAAGAGGTGCACCCAAAAGCTGGGATTCTGTCTTTTAAGAAGTTAACGAGTATGGGATAAAGACAAAGGGTTGTTGGGGGGGTGCATAGGTTTGTCAGGTGGTCTCATGATGTTCATCTCCATTGAAAGACAGTGTCATTGTCTATAGCCACTCCTCTAGGGAGAAAAAAGCAGGAGTTGTAGTATTTGTATCAGAAAAAATAGACTTCAAAACAAAGAAAGTCACAAGAGACAAAGAAGGACATTACGTAATGATAAAGGGGTCAATCCAACAAGAAGATATAACCATTATAAATATCTATGCACCCAACACAGGAGCACCTACATATGTGGAACAAATACTTACAGAATTAAAGGAGGAAATAGAATGCAATGCATTCATTTTAGGAGACTTCAACACAGCACTCACTCCAAAGGACAGATCAACCAGACAGAAAATAAGTAAGGAGACAGAGGCACTGAATGACACATTAGAACAGATGGACCTAACAGACATCTACAGAACACTACACCCAAAAGCAGCAGGATGCACATTCTTCTGAAGGGCTCATGGAACATTTTCCAGAATAGATCACATACTAGTCCACAAAAAGAGCCTCAGTAAATTCAGAAAAATTGAAATTGTACTAACCAGTTTCTCAGACCACAAAAGTATGAAACTAAAAATAAATTACACAAAGAAAACAGAAAAGCCCACAAACACGTGGAGGCTTAATAACATGTTCCTAAATAATCAGTGGGTCAATAACCAAATGAAAACAGAAATCAAGCAATATATGGAGACAAATGAAAACAACAACTGAACACCCAAAATCTGTGGGACATAGTGAAGGCAATTCTAAGAGCATAGTATATAGCAATACAGGCCTACCTCAAGAAAGAACAATCCCAAATGAACAGTCTAAACTCACAATTAATGAAACTAGAGAAAGAAGAACAAATGAGGCCAAAAGTCAGTAGAAGGAGGGACATAATGAAGATTAGAGCAAAAATAAATAAAATAGGGAAGGATGAAACAATAGAAATAATCAGTGAAACCGGGAACTGGTTCTTCATGAAAATAAACAAAATAGATGATCCCCTAGCCAGACACATCAAGAAAAAAAGAGAACCTACACACATCAACAAAATCACAAATAAGAAAAACCACTAGGGACACTACAGAAATATGAAGAATTATTAGAAAATAGTATAAAAAATTATATGCTAACAAATTGGATAACCTAAAAGAAATGGACAACTTTCTAGAACAATACAACCTTCCAAGACTGACCCAGGAAGAAATGAAAATCTGAACAGACCAATTACCAGCAATGAAATTGAATTGGTAATAAAAAACTACACAAGAACAAAATACGTGTACCAGATGTCTTCACTGCTGAATTTTATCAAACATTTAGTGAAGACCTAATACCCATCCTCCTTAAAGTTTTCCAAAAGTAGGAGAGGAGGGAATACTTCCAAACTCATTCTATGAGGCCTGCATCACTTTAATGCCAAAACCAAGCAAAGACACCACAAAAAAAGAAAATGACAGACTAATATCCCTGATGACCATAGATGCAAAAATACTCAACAAAATATTAGCAAACCGAATTCAAAAATACATCAAAAAGATCATCCATCATGATCAAGTAGGACTTGTTCCAGGGATGCAAGGATAGTACAATATTCGAAAATTATCAACATATCCAGCACATCAACAAAAAGAGGGACAAAAACCACATGATCACTTCAATAGATGCTGAAAAAGCATTTGACAAAATTCAACGTCCATTCATGGTAAAAACTCTCTCAACAAAATGGGTATAGAGGGCAAGTACCTCAACATAATAAAGGCCATATATGACATCCCACAGCCAACATCATACTTACAGTGAAAAGCTGAAAGCTTTTCCTCTAAGATGGGGAACATGACAAATATGCCACTCTCCCCACTTTTATTCAACATAGTACTGGAGGTCCTATCCATGGCAATCAGACAACACAAATAAATAAAAGGCATCTGGATTGGTAAGGAAGAAGTTAAACTGTCCCTGTTTGCTGATGACATGATATTGTTCATAAAAACCCTAAAGAATCCACCCCAAAGCTACTAGAACTAATAACTGAATTCAGCAAAGTTACAGGATACAAAATCAATATGCAGAAATCTGTTGCATTCCTATATACTAATGATGAACTAGTGTAAAGAGAAATCAGGAAAACAATTCCATTTACAATTGCATCTAAAAGAATAAAATACCTCGGAATAAACCTCAGCAAGGAGGTGAAAGACCTATATGATGTAAACTACAAGACATTCATGAGAGAAATGAAAGAAGACACCAATAAATGGAATTAGATCCTGTGCTCATAGATAGGAAGAATTAATATTGTCAAAATGGCCATCACGCCTAAAGCAAACTGCTGATTCAATGCACTCCCTATCAAAATGCCAACAGCATTCTTCAACAATCTAGAACAAATAGTTCTAAAATGCATATGGAACCAAAAAAGACCCTGAATAGCCAAAGCAATTCTGAGAAGGAAGAATAAAGTTGGGGGAATTACTCTCTCCAACTTCAAGCTCCACTACAAAACCATTGTAATTGAGACAATTTTGTACTGGCACAAGAATAGACCCATAGATGAATGGAACAGGATAGAGAGCCCAGATATAAACCCACAGATATATAGCCAATTAATATACAGTAAAGGAGCCATGGATATACAATGGGAAAATGACAGCCTCTTCAACAACTGGTGTTGGCAAAACTGGACAGCTACATGTAAGAGAATGAAACTGGATCATTGTCTAACCCCATACACAAAAGTAAATTCGAAATGGATCAAAGACCTGAATGTAAGTCATGAAACCATAAAACACTTAGAAGAACACACAGGCAAAAATCTCTTGAATAGAAACATGAGCAACTTTTTCCTGAACACATTTCCTCGGGCAAGGGAAGCAAAAGCAAAATGAGCAAATGGGACTACATCAAGCTAAAAAGCTTCTGTACAGCAAACAACACCATCCATTAAAAAAAAAAAAAAAAAGGCACCCTGCAGTATGGCATATCTGACAAGGGGTTAACATCCAAAATATATAAAGAACTCACATGCGTAAACACCCAAAAAGCAAATAACCCAATTAAAAAATGGGTGGAGGATATGAAAAGACACCTCCAAAGAAGAAATTCAGATGGCCAACATGGAAAGATGCTCCACATTGCTAATTATCAGGGAAAGGCAAATTAAAACCGCAATGAGTATCACCTCACTGTGGAGGGCTGGAAGTATGAAGACTGGATCTGGAAGTGAGAACAGCAGATGTGAGATCACCGGATCCGGAAGTGAGGGCACCGGGAGTGTGATCACTGGAAGTGATATCATTGTGGGCAGCTCACGGAAGTGACCCTGTGCATATAAGCTGTGTTGTGAAATAAAACTGCATCACTTGTCTGCCACCAGCAGCCAGAAGACCTCCTGACCCAAACTTTAGTTTCTGTGTCTTTCCTGATATCTCTGTGTTTTTCTTGCATCTCCCATCCACTCCTCTCACGTTCAGCTGTTTTGCAAAGCTGGTCTCTGCAGGTGATCCCCAAACAAGGACCTGAGAACGGGGTGAAGAAAACTTAAGTGAGGGGACTCCCCAAGGATCAGACGTGCATCAGTACAGTTTTGGGAACCAGGAAAAATAAGGTATGGCAATAGAGCCCAGAGTGAGGTATGGATGCAATAGAGTCAGGAGTAAAATATGGGACAATCAGGGTCTAAAGACCGAGAAATCTTTGTACATATGCTTAAAGCTATGCTTCGTACCTGTGGCAGTACTGTGCACAGTCTGCAGCTAGAATCTTTGCTTGCTTTTGTGCAGGATACTTGCCCCTGGTTCCCCAAAGAAGAAACTCCCCAAAGAAGAGTGCTTCACTCTTCATGGGCCTCAGGACTTTCCTGTAGAAACATTTGCTTTATGGAATTTAGTAAAGGAAAGTTTAGATCTTTCCCCCGAGGTAACTTGTTCACCTGACAGACTTCCGGAGGAAGGCTCTATAGTTGAGCAATCAAGCAATCAAAACAAATGTTCACCAGTTACGAGGCTTTGGCTAGTGTGACAGCTCCCGTAGACTGTGAGCCATTACCTCCCAAGTATAAACAAAACAATGAGCTATTGCCTCCCAAGTATGAGCAAAAGTTGTTGAAAGAGGAGCAGCAATGTGAGAAGGAGCCCCTTGGAAATAAACAACATGGCTCCCATGGTGTCCAATATAGCAACCAGAACAATTCATATTGTGAACAGGAGGTATCTGCCTCCTTGGAGTCCGAGGTGGAGGGAAAAAGCAACACAGGGCCTTTTAACACCTTGAAACCTCCTACCGATACTGGGCCTGTCTTGACCACTTTTCAAAAATTGAAGTGTCGTCTCCTAAACCCCTGCAATCGCCACTCTGTCCTATTAGGCCTCAGAGCCACAGACTGCAAGCAGGGAACCTCTCTTCACCTTCGGGCCCCTCTAGTAGTCCACCTAACCGGGGACATTCCACCAAAGTAACTCCTGGCCCTGCTCACTGCTCAGCGTTGCAGTGCAGCTTCCACGAAGCCCAAAGGCGGGGTGAGAACATATCTAAGTTTCACTCTCTCTGCCTACCAGTCATTAAAAGGCAGGAAGGGGATAGAAATCCTATCAGACAACATAATCCTATCCCTTTCAAAACTTTGAAGGAGCTCAGACAGTCCTGCTCTCAATATGGTCCAGCTGCCCCTTTTACCTTTGCTCTCTTGGAGACAGTAACATCTGAGGCTCTGGCTCTTAATGACTGGAAAATGCTTGCTAAGCCATCTCTCACTGGAGGTGATTATTTGCTATGAAAGACTGAATTTGTAGACTGTGTGCACAACAATCTGATAGAAATTAAATGTGTAACATTCCCATCAGCCTGGATATGCTGACTGGGAAAGGGCAGTACTCCACCTTGCTGGATCAGCTTCAGTTCACTTACAAGCATATCAGCAAATTAACTTTTGTGGAAGCAAGGCTTGTAGGAGCCTGCCCACCACAGGAGCTGAAACTGAAGAGCTCAGCAGCATTCAGCAAGGCCCAGGAAAGCCTTTCCAGGAATTTGTAATGCGTTTACTGCAGGCAATATCTAGAGTAGTTACTGATTCTGAGGCTGGGAATGTTCTCGCTAAACAATTGGCTTATGAAAACGCAAACAGTACATGTCAGGGCCTTATTCAGCCTTATAAAAAAAAGGGAACTCTTTCTGACTTTGTCAAACTCTGCACAGATGTGAGATCTTCCTACATGCAGGGTGCAGCATTAGCCGCAGCACTACAAAATACATTTGGGCCCACACATAAGCCCGGCCTCTGGCAAGGGATGGAGCGCACTCTTAAAGATGAATGTTTTTGCTGTGGACAGCTCGGCCATTTTGCTCGAGAGTGCCCACACCCAAGACGGCATCCAAGGGCTTCTCCAGAAGTCTCCCCACAGCCTTGGGAAAGACCAAATAGAGTACCTGGAATTTGCCCACGGTGCCACCGAGGCAACCATTGGGCCAATGAATGTATGTCACAAACTAATATTCAGGTACTACCATTGTCAGAAAACTCCCAGCAGGGCCCACCCTGGCCCCAGCACCTCACACCAGTTAGGATGGCCAACATTCAGAAGACAAGGAACAACAAATGCTGGTAAGGATACAGAGAAAGGGGAACGCTCCTACACTATTGGTGGGACTGTAAATTAGTTCAACCATTGTGGAAAGCAATATGGAGGTTCCTCAAAACACTCAAAATAGAAATACATTTGACGCAGGAATTCCATTCCTAGGAATTTACCCAAAGAAAACAAGACCCCAGATTTAAAAGGACATATGCACCCCTATGTTTATTGCAGCACTATTTACAATAGCCAAGATATGGAAGCAACCTGTGTCCATCAGGATGAACGGATGAAGAAGAGGTCGTACATATACACAGTGGAATATTATTCATCCATAAGAAGAAAACAAATCCTACCATTTGCAACAACATGGATGGAGCTAGAGAGTATTATGCTCAGTGAAATAAGCCAGGTGGACAAAGACAAGTACCAAATGATTTCCCCCATTTGTGGAGTATAACACCAAAGCAAAAATTAAGGAACAAAACAGCAGCAGACTCACAGACTCCAAGAAGGGACTAGTGATTACCAAAGGGGAGGGGTGGGGGAGGGTGGGCGGGGAGGGAGGGTGAAGGGGATTGAGGGGTATTATGATTGGCACACATGTTGGGTGTGGGGAGGTCATGGGGAGACAGTGTAGCACAGAGAAGACAAGTAGTGACTCTGTGGCTTATTACTATGCTGATGGATAGTGACTGCAATGGGGTGTGAGGGGGGACTTGATAATATGGGTGAATGTAGTAACCACAATGTTTTTCATGTGAAACCTTAAAAAAAATAATAATAAAAAATTAAAAAAAGATGGAGGGGGTTCTGGTGATGTAAAGACCTAAAATGTGGCTAGTGAAGAGGTTGTGTGTGTGTGTGTGTGTGTGTGTGTGTGGAGTAGAGTTGAGAGTCACAGGAGTTGAGAAGGTCAAATAAATGTGAGCCTAGTGGATAGAATGAGTTTTCTAGTTGCGTCTTACAATTACTTGAGAGTGATGGCAGACAGGATGGAGTAGAAAACTCTCACATAGGTGATAGTGTCCTCCATGAATATAGGCAAGTGACATGGACATACCTGCAATGGGCAACAGTAAGAGAAGGTATAGACGGTCGATATTCACATGTAATGATCCTGACCTAGGAGAGATTTTGCAAGGCACAGATTATGCATTTTGCATATGGTAAATTAGAATGTAAACAGTAATCTTACTGGCTAATAAATATGCTGGACATCAGTGGGAAAGGCATCAGAATAAGTACCATAGAACTTGAGGGAAGCTGTGATCTAGGGTGAGAGCCATGTTTCATTTAGGGCAAGATGAAGACTAAAGATGTAGGAGGGTTTGTTTATAACAGAACAGGAGGTGAGAACAGATGCCAGCAAACTGCATGAGGCAGAGAGCATGGAGCAGTCAGCAGGCCGATCTGCTACCAATCTTAAACTCTATCTGCCTTGTGTCCCCTCTTTTTAATTTTCTGGACTCTGTTTATCAGACCTGTGTTGTGGCCAAGCTACAGATAAATTTTCCTTTATCACTCTGACACTGCTCTATCTCCCCTCCTGGTAATCAGAATAAATAGGGCTATGTTACAGCATAACCCAGTGGGGGAAGGACTTGGCCTGATAAGGGAGGAAGTGACTTTACAGTGAAGGACCTGCAGTACCTGGTCAAAGTGCCGGCAGGAACTAGGAGAGTACTTGTGGGACTCTATTCTGACAATGCTGAACAAGGGGCAGATGGCAAATAAATTTGGATAAGGGAGAGTTTATCGGTTGGAGAGCATTCTCCAGGAAGAGAAGATTGGACACCCTGGTAAGGACCTTGGAAAATATGACTATCATACTTCTGTGATGGCTCTTAGAAGCTTGAAGTAGGTGGTGGCCCATGATAAGAGAAATAGAAACATCAGAATTGCCATGGCAGATGGTGGAAGCAGGGAGCTAAATGATCAGAGAAGTGGGCATCCTAGAGTGGCTATACCATGTAAAGCTGGAAACTCTCCCAGAAGACAAAGTTCCCATTCTGATGCTCCATTTATCAAAGTGACTAGGAATTCTTTGGTGGTACGGGTGCCAGGATCACGGAGAAGCTCAGTGTGCTCTCCTTGTAGGTCATGACTGATGATGAACGATAGGTTCACAGATAGCAACAGGAGTAATAGAATCCTGAAACAATAAGGGTTAGGTGGCAGGGCTTAATCATCAGAATGGTACAAACTATCCTAAGGAGCAGCAGATGGAACTTTTGACTCAGAGAGAGCTCTGAAGATGGTTAATAGAATATGGCATCCCTATGGGGAAAGACAGAGGTAAGCCAACAAAGACGTGCTCAATCTATACAATAAGAAGAAACCAAGGAAGATGGTACAGGCTGAGAGCAGCACCCTTAATAAAAAGTCATAGGCTCTTATCCAATTTGCTGACTTGAGCCAGTTTAGCAGTCCAGAACTCATTGGCTAAAGGAGAGGCAGGAGTGCCAGGAGGGAGGACCAAGGTGAGAATACAAGGTCATGACTTCCCCAGTGCTCACCCCACCCCCAGTCCTTCCCTACAGGGATATATGGACATTCCTTTGGGAAACCATTCACTGAGGAAAAGATAATGCCCCAAAATCTGATTCCCAGGAACCTCAAGTATTATTAGGGCCTCCAATTAGAGTATATGTATACAGGACTCAGATAATAAATGGAGCTTTACCCAGATCTGGCATACAGTGGGCCCACTAAGCATGTGGACCTCTCTGGTGGTCATTTCTCCAGTCCCACATGTATCATTGGTAAGGACATACTTGGTACTTAGCACAGCACCAACACTGGTTCCTTGGCTTACAGGGTAAGAGCCATCAAAACAGTGAAAGGCTGCAGGGAGCCAAGATAGTAAATTTAAAAATATAGGAAAATGGTAGATACTGGTGCCACTTTTGGTTCCCATCTTATCTCCATTCAATTCACCATACTTACTCCTACAAAGGCCCACCAGTTCCTGGAGAATAAACAATAGACTACTGAAACTCAACCAAGTAATAACCCCAACTAGAGCTGCTCTACCAGATATGGTATCTTTACAAGAGCAGAGCTGCGTGACCTCAGGTAGCTGGTTTGAAGTGACTGGTACCATGACTGTGTTCTTTCCCAACCTTATTAGAAAGCTAAATCAGAAATTGTTCACATTCCATTGGAACAAATAATTGAAAATATTTACAGTCTTGTCCTAGGGCTATGTTGCCTCTTCTACCTTGTGTCATAATATTCTCCTAAGGAACTTGAAATACCTGGACATCCCACAGAACATCTACTACATCGATGGCATTATGCTAATAAAATTGGATTAACAAGAATTGGAAAGTGTATTGGAGGCTTTGGCAAGACATGTCAAATCCAGAAGAGTAAGAAGAAAACCCATACAAATTGTTGGGGGGGCCCATCAAATCAGTGAAGCATAGGCATTCTGGGGCCCAGGACATACTTCTCTGTGTCCTGTTTAAGAATAGTTCTCAATCATGTTCATTTTTTATAAAATATTTATTATTTTACTTTCATATTTAGATCTATGATCCATCTAGAATTGACTTTTCATATCTGTGTGAGGTAAGTGGTCAGTTCTAATTTCTTCTGTAGTGTTAATCAAGATCACCAGGATCATTTATTGAAAAAAAAAACAATTTCTCATACATTGTTCTTTCATATCATCTTTGAAAAATCAAATTACCTTATATGTGTGGATTTTTTTAGGTCTATTTTGATCCATTTGCCCATTTTTCTATCCTTATGCAATTAGAACACTTACTTAATAACTATGACCTTACAATAGATCTTGATATCTGGTAGTATAAGTACTCCAGCTTCTTTCAAAATTGTCTTGGAATTCAAATTCTCAGCCTTTGAATTTCCATATATATATTTTAGAATCTTCTTATCAATTTCCACTAAAAAATCTTCAGAAACATTATTGAAATTGAATCTGTAGATTAATTTTGGAAGAAATGACATTTTAATAACCATTAACATAGTATATTATCCCTACACTTATTTAGGATTTATTCTAATTTTTTCAATACTGTTTTGTATCACATTTTTTGATAGTTTTCTTACTAGGTATTTAATAACTTTGGGTACTATTTAGTTTATTTTGTATGTCATTTTCTATTTCTTTTCTGGAATAAGGATATTCAGTTAAATTTTGTGTATAGGTACGGTATCCAGTGACCTTATTAAATTAATTTATTAAATTGAATAGTTTGCCAATAGATTATTTTACAGTTTCAATGTACATAATTAAGTCATTTGTGAATGACTGTATTTTTTTCCTTTCCAACCATGAGACTTTTTTTTTCTCCTTTATGCATTAGTTAGAGCATCAGAAACTATGTTGAAAATAAGTGAGAGCACATATTTTGTTTCATTTCTGATGTCAGAGGGAAATGTTCAATAATTTACCTTAAATATAATGTAAGCTGTAGTTTTTTCATAGATTCCCATTATAAGATCAAAGATGTTCTCTCTATTCCTTGTCTGTTTTCTGACAGTATTTGTGATGAATGGATGTTGAATTTTATCAAGTGCTTTTTCTGCAACTACTAAGATGATTATATGATTTTTCTTCTTTTTTTCTGTTATTCTGGCAAATTACATTGATTTTCTTTTTCTCAGTTAACACGCACCTTTCCATTCCTGGAATAAGTCCCACTTAGTCATGGTCATCATTCTTATATACCACCTGATTCAATTTGCTAATTTTGTGATTAGAATTTTTGCATGTATGTCATAACTGAGATTGGTAAACCAGCCTTTAAAAGTGACATTTTTTTTCTTTTGAGAATCAGAAATTATATGATCAGAAGTGTGGGTTAGGTTGTTTACTTCGGATAGTGTGCAGGATGTAGAATGGATTAGTGCAGGAGGTGGGTGATGAGGATTGGGGGCTACTGGAGTATTAGAGAAAAGCTTGGACCAGTTTGGTACAAGTGGAAATGGAAAGAAAGGATAGACTCCCCAGTATTTAGCTCCTGATTAGATACAAGTGTAATGTTATCAAACAGAGAAATTAGGAGAAGTTGATTTGGACTTGGAGAAGAGTAAAAATGAGTTGACTTGGGGTGGAATCTTTATCTTCATCATAATTATCACCATCATTAGGATCCTTACAAAGGAATGACTGTAATTTAAGGAGTTGAAAATGCAAAGAATTACATAACTGGTTAGTATGTTAATGTGCACTCACAATCAGAAAAAAAGCAGATAATATTCTATTCGTTAAACACCTTAAAATGGAACCTGTATTTCACAGCCTAATACTGCACATTTCAGTACGTTGCGCTGTTCCTTCCCTACCACCAGGTGACGAAAGGCGCCCACGTAGCACTCCTACCTATCCCTCTGTTTCCTAGAAAGGCGTGACTCCCGGGAGCGCGCACGTTGCGGAGCCCGCGCGGATTGCTGGCGCTGTGTGCACGCACGTCGGTCAGCTGCGGTTGCGCGGCCTCACGTCGGCCCCGACCGTGAGGTCCCGGAACCATGTGGAAGCTGCTCCCTGTCGCGGGCCTGGCCCGAGGTAAGGGCGGAAGGGAGATGCGCAGGGACCGATTTCCTGGGAGCAACTGCCCGGGGCAGAGGGTCTCTGGAGCCATACCCGCCCCTCTCGCCGCCTTCCGGTCCGCCCGGAGGTTGCGCAAGGGGCGCTAAGGCCGCGCGTTTAGTGTGTGCGGACCGCGTCGTCTGCCCGCATGGCGGGCTGCTTTCCAGCCGGCCTGCAGCCCGAACCGTGCAGTCGGCCTGCGGCGCTGGGACCGCCAGTGACGCTCGGGACCGGCTTCGCTGACGAGACCTCGGGCGGGGCGCAGATGGCCTGCCCGCTTGAGCCGTGGCTGGGTGCTTGCGGTGACAAGCTTTTGGGGAAACACACAGAATAAGTTACTACAGGCTAGACCACACGATGGCAGCGGATGACTGTCTTGAGCACTTTTACTTTTGTGAAGGACCGCAGAGGTGACGGGTAAATGGCAACCGTGGGAAAGCTTAATTTCAAATTTTGTATCAACACCTTTTACCATTTTGTCATCAGAACAACAGAAAAGTAGTTTTTTTTTCTTGTCTGCATCTCCTGCCATGGAAACATGATGTTCTCATGTTAATTGGTTGCTTAGGGCGTGTAGGGTTTGCGAGGTGGCTAAGCAGGTGTGGTGTATGATTGGGTCTTGTCCTTATGAACTTTACATTATACTTGGCAAAGAGATCTGTGTAGAGGGTAAATTTGAAGAGGGCCAAATGAACAGTAAGGAAAGTAAATACTGTAAAGACTGAAAAATCAAGGTATCACTCTGAACTTGGAGCATGTGCAGGTAGAACATAAACTTGGTGGGCGAGTAGAAGTCAGTTCTTTGGAGGAATAGTTGTAGCCTGTCGCTGAATCTCAGGGTTCCTGCAGAGTGGTAGCAGAAGAGAAATGCCTGTAGTGTCAATGGTTGGCATTCTTACCTTTTGAAGACCCGTGAACTCTTCAGACTCTAATGGAAGCTACGGGCCCATTCCTCTAGAAAGAAATGTAGGTAAACCAGCACACAACTTTTTCCTTGAAACTTTTTCCTCGGAGCAGTTAAGAATCTCTAATTAATAAAATACATTCCAGACGTGGTCAAGGCTTACCTGAACTCCTTCCTGCTTGTCTGGTTTATCTGCGCAGTCAGCATACTACTCTGGTAACGGACTCTACTCTCAGACTAAACTTTACAAGTTTCCAGCGCATAGGCAACATAAATCTACAAGTCTCCAAAATACATCATTTGTAATTTCCAACATTAAAAAAAAAATAACCCTTTCCCACTGGTTTGAAATGCTTACTTTTAATCCAAAAATATACACTTGAATCTAGTCTGAACTTTTCTTGCATTGATCTATGTTGTTAACCTCTGATCCAATACCATACTTTTTCATTACTATAGGTTTATAGCCTATTTTACCATCTGATAGGGGAAATTCTCATTACATTTTATTTTTCCAATGGATTTTTGAATATGTTTATCAAATTCCATACATAGTATTATGATTTTGTTTGGTGATGCATTAATGTGTAAGTTAATTACAAGTGTTGATACTTTTCAATATTGTTTTCTTTTTAGAAAATGGTAGAGCTTCCCATCTATTTAGATAGTCTTTTCCACCTTTCAGTCGGGCTTGATTAGAAAAAACAGGTTTGTTTTATGTAATGTTGATTATTAACACTTAATAGCAAAATAATATTTTATCTAAATATTTGCCATACTTATATCACTTATACACTTATGTGTATGTATGTATAAACGTGTCTGTATCAATTTACTTTTTTTTAATTCTCTTAGAACCTTACAGGCTTTTGACTGGTGTTGAGTACATTGTTGGAAGGAAAAACTGTGGCATTCTAATTGAAGATGATCAGTCAATCAGTCGAAATCATGCTGTGTTAACTGCTAACTTTTCTGTGTCCAAACTGGTATGTTACTAATTTTATTTCACTAGCCTACAGTAATAGAGTTGAAATCACAAGATAACCTTGGTGCATATGTAAGAGAGAGTCCCTTCATTTCATAAAGCTGTTAAGATTTTTTCAAAGTGTAAACACAATAAAATACGTACGTTTTGGCAGTGGTGCCAGTGGTATTTGTTTATTATGAGATTGGAAGTTTCTGTACTAGTATTTTACTGTTTATTTTTGTGATTTAGAAGTAGAACATACTTACATGTGTTTACTTAACATTTATTGAACGTTTACTGTGTGTCAATCTCTGTTTCAAGCCTGGGAATACAGCAGTGAACAGGCTGTCACAACTCCTGCTTTAAATTTAAAGAGTTTGTGTGGCCATGTGAACATTAAATTTCCCATATAAAGAAGATTTCACACTGAGATATGGTTTGTTTTATTAGAGAAAAACAGCTATTGCTTATGCCCCCCAGCTTCTTTGAATGCCTTTGACTTTGGTTGGCTGTTTTAATCACAACCATGGCTGATAAAAGTAATATAGATACATACAAATAGCTGTGCTCGTGATAATGTTGATGGTAATATGTGAGAAAAGCCATTGTTTTGAGCAAAGACTGCATATTAGCAAATACTGAATCTGATCAGTGCTATTTAGTTTTGTGTTTGTATTCTTTTATTTTTATTAAGGTATCATTGATATATAATCTTACAAAGGTTTCACATGAGCAGCATTGTGGTTAAAACAGTCAGCCATTATTATCAAGTCCCACCACACTCCCTTGCAGTCACTGTCCATCAGTGTAGTAAGATCCTATAGAGTCACTACTTGTCTTCTCTGTGCTACACTGTCTTCCCCGTGACCCCACACACACCATGTGTGCCAATTATAATGCCCCTCAATCCCCTTCTCCCTCCCTCCCCACCCCCTTGTCATTGGCAACTAGTAGTTCCTTCTTGGAGTTTGTGAATCTGCTGCTGTTTTGTTCCTTCAGTTTTGCTTTGTTGTTATACTCCACAAATGAGTGAAATCATTTGGTACTTGTCTTTCTCTGGCTGATTTCACTGACCATAATAGTTCCATCCATGTTGTTGCAAATGGTAGGATTTGTTTTCTTTCGATGGCTGAATAATATCCCTTAGTGTATATGTACCACATCTTCTTTATCCATTCATCTATCAATGGACACTTAGGTTGCTTCCATATCTTGGCTATTGTAAATAGTGCTGCGATAAACATAGGGGTGCATATGTCTTTTTGAATCTGGAATCTTGTTTTTTTGGGTAAGTTCCTAGGAGTGGAATTCCTGGGTCAAATAGTATTTCTACTTTTAGTTTTTTGAGGAACATCCATACTGTTTTCCACAATGGTTGAAATAATTATATTCCACCAACAGTGTAGGAGGGTTCCCCTTTCTCTGCATCCTTGCCAGCATTTGTTGTTGTTTGTCTTTGGATGGTGGCCATCCTAACTGGTGTGAGGTGATATTTCATTGTGGTTTTAATTTGTATTTCCCTGATGATTAGCGATGTAGAGCATTTTTTCATGTACTCGTTAGCCATCTTAATTTCTTCTTTGGAGATGTATCTGTTCAACACTCCGACCATTTTTTAATCCGGTTATTTGCTTTTTGGGTATTGAAGTGGGTGAGTTCTTTATATATTTTGTATGTTAACTCCTTGTCAGATATGTCATTTACAGATATATTCTCCCATACTGGGATGCCTTTTTGTTCTGCTGATGGTGCTCTTTGCTGTACAGAAGCTTTTTAGCTTAATGTAGTCCCATTTGTTCATTTTTGCTTTTGTTTCCATTGCCTGAGGTGATGCATTCAGGAAAACGTTGCTCATGTTTCTATTCAAGAGATTTTTATCTCTGTTTTCTTCTAAATGTTTTATGGTTTCATGACTTACATTCAGGTCTTTGATCCATTTCGAATTTACTTTTGTGTAATGGGATAAACAATAATCCAGTTTCATTCTCTTTCATGTAGCTCTCCAGTTTTGCCAACACCAGTTGTTTAAGAGGCTGTCATTTCTCCATTGTAAATCCATTGCTTCTTTATTATATATTAATTGGCTATATGTGTGTGGGTTTATATCTGGGCTGTCTATTCTATTCCACTGATCTATGAGTCTGTTCTTGTGCCGGTACCAAATTGTCTTAATTACTGTTGCTTTGTGGTGTCGCTTAAAGATGGGGAGTGTAATCCCCCCAGCATTATTCTTCCTTCTCAGGATTGCTTGGGCTATTTGGGGTCTTTTGTGGTTGCATATGCATTTTAGAACTATTTGTTCTAGTTTGTTGAAGATTGCTCTTGGTATTTTGATAGGGAGTGCATGGATTGCTTTACGCAGGATGGCCATTTTGACAATATTAATTCTTCCTATCCATGAGTATGGGATGTATTTCCATTTATTATTGTCCTCTTTAGTTTCTCTCATAAGTGTCTTGTAGTTTTCATCGTATAGGTCTTTCACCTCCTTGGTTAGGTTTATTCCAAGGTATTTTCATTCTTTTAGATGCAATTGTGAATGGAATTGTTTTCCTAATTTCTCTTTCCACTAGTTCATTGTGGGTATATTGGAATGCCACAGATTTCTGCATATTAATTTTGTATCCTGCAACTTTGCTGAATTCAGTTATTAGTTTTAATAGTTTGGGGATGGATTCTTTAGGGGTTTTTATGTACAATAGCCTGTCATCTTCAAACAGTGACAGTTTGACTTCTCTACCAATCTGGATGCCGTTTATTTCTTTGTGTTGTCTGATTGTCATGGTGAGGATCTCCAGTACTATGTTGAGTAAAAGTAGGTAGAGTGGGCATCTTTGTCTTATTCCTTATCTTAGAGGAAAAGCTTTCAGCTTTCGCTGTAAGTATGTTGTTAGCTGTGGTATGTCATATATGGCCTTTGTTATGTTGAGGTACTTGCCCTCTACTAGCATTTTATTGAGAGTTTTTACCATGAATGGATGTTGAATTTTGTCCAATGCTTTCTCAGCATCTATTGAAATGGTCATGTGATTTTTGTCCTTTTTGTTGATGTGGTGTATGATGTTGATGGATTTTCGAATGTTGTACCATCCTTGCATCCGTGGAATAAATCCTACTTGATCATGATGCATGAACTTTTTGATGTATTTTTGAATTTGGTTTGCTAATATTTTGTTGAGGATATTTGCCTCTATGTTTATTAGGGATATTGGTCTGTAATTTTCTTTTTTTGTAGTTTCTTTGGCTAGTTTTGGTATTAGAGTGATGCTGGCCTCATAGAATGAGTTTGGAAGTATTCCCTCTCCTACTTTTGGAAAACTTTAAGGAGGATGAGTATTAGGTCTTCACTAAATGGTTGATAAAATTCAGCGGTGGAGTCATCTGGTCCAGGCATTTTGTTCTTAAGTAGCTTTTCGATTGCCAGTTCAATTTCATTGCTGGTAATTGATCTGATCTAAATTTTCCGTTTCTTCCTGTTTCTTCCGTTTCTTCTTGGAAGGTTGTAGTTTTCTAGAAAGATGTCCATTTCTTTTAGGTTATCCAATTTGTTAGCATTTAATTTTTTATCATATTCTCTAATAATTCTTTGTATTTCTGTGGTTTCCATTGTGATTTTTCCTCTCTCACTCGTGATTCTCTTGATGTGTGTAGACTCTTTTTTTCTTGATGGGTCTGGCTAGGGGTTTATCTGTTTATTTTCTTGAAGAACCAGCTCCTGCTTTCATTTGTTCTTTCTATTGTTTTATTGTTTTCAATTTTATTTATTGCTTCTCTGATCTTTATTATGTCCCTCCTTCTACTGACTTTGGGCCTCATTTGTTCTTCTTTTTCTTGTTCCATTAATTGTGAGTGTAGACTGATCATATGGGATTGTTCTTCTTTCCTGAGGTAGGCCTGTATTGCAATAAACTTCCCTCTTAGCATGGCCTTCACTGTGTCCCACATGTTTCAGGGTGTTGAGTTATTTTCATTTGTCTCTATATATTGCTTGATCTCTGTTTTAATTTGGTCATTGATCCATTGACAATTTAGGAGCATGTTAAGCCTCCATATATTTGTGGGTTTTTTGTTTTCTTTGCATAATTTATTTCTAGCTTCATACCTTTGTGGTCTGAGAAGCTGGTTGGTTTAATTTCAGTCCTTCTGAATTTACTGAGGCCCTTTTTGTGGACTGGTATATGATCTATTCTGGAAAATATTCCATGTGTACTTGAGAAGAATGTGTATCCTGCTATTTTTTGGTGGAGTGTTCTGTAGATGTCTGTTATGTCCATCTGTTCTAATGTGTTGTCCAGTGCCTCTGTCTCCTTACTTATTTTCTGTCTGGTTGATCTGTTCTTTGGAATGAGTGGTGTGTTGAAGTCTCCTAAAGTGAATGCATTGCTTTCTATTTCCCCCTCTGATTCTGATAGTATTTGTTTCACATATGTAGGCGCCCTTATGTTGGGTGCATAGATATTTATATACTCTTGTTGTGTTGATCTCTTTATCATTATGTAATGTCCTTCTTTGTCTGTTGTGACTTTCTTTGTTTTGAAGTCTATTTGTCTGATACAAGTACTGCAACACCTTCTTTTCTCTCCCTATTGTTTGCATGATGTGTCTTTTTCCATGCCTTCACTTTTAGTCTGTGTATGTCTTTGAGTTTGAAGTGAGTCTCCTGTAGGCAGCATATACATGGGTCTTGTTTTGTTAGCCATTCAGTAACACTGTCCTTTCGTTGGTGCAGTCAGTCCATTTACATTTAGGGTAATTATCAATAGATATGTACTTACTGCCATTGCAGGCTGTAGATGCATGGTTACCAAAGGTTCAAGGGTAGCTTCTTTGCTATATAGTAGTCTAACTTAACTCACTTAGTATGCTATTACAAACACAATGTAAAGGGTTTTTTTTTCTCCCTTCTTTTTCTTCATCCTACACTCTTTATGTATTAGCTGTATATTCTGTACTCTGTGTATCCCTTGACTGACTTTGGATGTAGTTGATTTAATTTTGCATTTGCTGAGTAATTAATTGGTCTGCTTCCTTAACTGTGGTTTTATTTTCTCTGGTGACAGCTATTTAGCCTTATTAGCACTTCCATCTATAGCAGTCCCTCCAAAATACACTGTAGAGATGGTTTGTGGGAGACAAATTCTCTCTACTTCTGCTTATCTGAAAATTGTTTAATGCCTCCTTCAAATTTAAATGATCATCTTGCCAGACCTAGTATTCTTGGTTTGAGGCTCTTCTGTATCATTGCATTAAATATATCATGCCTCTTCCTTCTGGCCTGTAAGGTTTCTACTGAGAAGTCTGATGATAGCTTAATGGGGTTTCCTTTGTATGTGATCTTTTTTCTGTCTCTGGCTGCTTTTAATACTCTGTCCTTGATCTTTGCCATTGTAATTATTATGTGTCTTGGTGTTGTGTTCCTTGGGTCCCTTGTGTTGGGAGACCTGTGCACTTCCATGGCCTGAGAGTATTTCCTTCTTCAGATGGGTGAAGTTTTCAGGAATTATTTCCTCAAAGACACTTCCTATACCTTTTTCTCCTCTTCTTCTGGTACACCTAACTGCAAATATTGTTCTGTTTGGATTTGACACACACTTCTCTCAATATTCTTTCATTCCTAGAGATCCTTTTTTCTCTTTGTGCCTCACCTTTGTATTTCTGTTCTCTAATTTCTGTTTCATTTACTGTCTTTTCTACCTCATCTAATCTGCTTTTAAATCCCTCCATTGTATGTTTCATTACAAATACTGTATTTTTCAAAGTTTCTATCTCTTTCTTGAATTCCTCACTGAGGTCTTGAATATTTTTCTGCAACTCTGTGACCATGCTTAAGATTTTTACTTTGAAATCTTTATCAGGAAAATTGGTGATTTCAGTTTCACTTGGCCCTCTTTCTGGTATTTGAGGGATTTTGGTGTGAACCAGGTTCCTTCGACATCTCATATTTGTAGATGGTGCCTTTTAGTGCCCAGAAGCTCTACTCTCTGGAGCTGCCCAGCCCCTGGAGTGGTGGTGGGTGTCACAGGTGAGCTGCGCCAGTTCCTGCTGGGACGAAAGCTCTTTCCTGCTTTCTGGATGCAGTTTCTGTCTCCACTGCCAGGGCCAGTAGGCCAAACGCAGAAGGAAGAGCCTCTGCATTATGCCCCTATAGCTGCCATGGGCAGGACAGCCCTCTGGCTGGCCTGGTGCAATAGCTGGGCAGCAGGTTTGAGAACTGATGTCGGCTTAGAGGAAGGAGCGGCAGGCTGCATATTGCCATGGGACACCTTGGTGGGCATTGCCAGCCAGGGGTATGGAGTGCCTGAAGCTCCTGAAAGTTCCCAACCTGCTGGGCTCAGTGCGCCAGGACAATTTTGTCCACTTGTCCTTTCTCCTAAGCAGCAAGCTCTGTGTAATCCTTGCCCCTTTAGCATTCCTCTTGTTGGGAAGTCTATCAAAGTGCTCGCCTTTCTTTTGTCCAAGAGTGGCCAGTTGTCGGTACCTGTTCTCCATAAGTGGCTAGAATCTCAGTCTCGCCGAGTAGTCTGCCTGTTTTAGCTTTCCAACCCCATAATCTCCAGAGCACCATGTAATGTAGGTTCATGCTCCCAGAGCAGATCTCCAGGGCTTGGTGTTCAACAGTCCTAGGCCTCCACTCCCTCCCTGCTCCATTTCTCTTCTTCCCGCTGGTGAGCTTGGATCAGGGGAGGGATTGGGTCCCACCAGATCGCAACTTTGCTGCTTTCCCCTTTTCCTTGAGGTCTTCTCTTTTCCCCAGATGTAGGCAGTCTGTCCCAGTCTTCTTTCTGGTTGCTTTTTCAGGATTAGTTGTATTTGCTATATTATTTGTGGTTTTCGGAGGAGGTTTCTGTCTCACTTTCCGTGCTGCTGTCTTTCTCAACCTTTTCTTTTGAAATCTTTCCCCCTGAGAATTATATTTACTGAGTGGTAAAAGACTTAAATTATTTGTTGATTTATTTATTTTTTTCTCCAGAGTCAAACGGATGAAATTCCTATATTGACAATAAAAGATAATTCTAAGTATGGTACCTTTGTTAATGAGGAAAAAATGCAGAATGGCCTTACCTTAACTTTGAAGACAGGGGATAGAGTTACTTTTGGAGTGTTTGAAAGTAAATTCAGGTAAGAATTTTTTTAACAGTCAGTTTTAGTTTACACTAATCAAATTCTAAAAGACAAGGATATTTATAGGTAATGAATTGAAAGCCATCTAATTAGTTCCTACTTACTGCAGTAGTGAACTTTGCTCCACATGTGGTTAGTGCATTTTGTCAATCAAAGATAGTGACATGATTAACCAAAAGTGTGATTGGACTCTGAGAACCTTGATGGGAACAGTGTTTTTTCAGTTCCACATAGGTGAGATTATAATGTTAACTTTGATTGTTGCCTTTTTTTAATTGTGAGTTAAGACTTAGGAAGTGGTAATTTCGTAAGTCAAAGTTTAATGCTACATAAAAATTAAAATAACAGCATGTGATGTGAAATTAAAATTTAAAGTAAGTTGCTGTTTTTTTAACAAAGTTGCTGTTTTTTTAACAATGATAATACACCTTTATGTAACTTATTCTCATTTACAGAGTAGAGTATGAGCCTTTGGTTGCATGCTCTTCTTGTTTAGATGTTTCTGGGAAAACTGCTCTAAATCAAGCTGTATTGCAACTTGGAGGACTTACTATAAACAATTGGACAGAAGAATGTACTCACCTTGTCATGGTATCAGTTAAAGTTACCATTAAAGTAGGTTGAATACCTTTTTATTATGTTAATAAGTTCTTTGAATTTAAGCTTACTTACCCACTATATACAGATGTTTTTAAAGTCATTTACTTTATAACTATCAGACCTGTTAGATTTATACATGCCAGCCCCATGCCATTGCATACCATTTAGGCTACAATGGCTTTTCAGATAATCTGTTTATTATCTGAGAGAAGCAAAAGCTCATAAAATTGTTTCATATTTTAACATCTTGAAAAATGATTTGTTATCCTTTCACCAAGAAGTTTGTTACAGTGTGTAGTTTGTGTCTTCAGTCTAAGAGCAAAGAGACTGAGATCAAGTGCCCGTCTTCACAGTTAGCATCTCTAGTCTCTTTCATCAAATTATCTTCCTCCAGATCACTTCATGATCTCATGCTCTCTTATTTAAGTTTTTATTTACTTCAAGGCCCTAATCACAAGATGTTTTTAGCTCTTCTAGTTTAATATTACCTTAATGTATCTTTACAATCTTGAGATATATAGATACGTACCTTTTGAAGATGCTGAATATTCATTAAAACAGTAATATATTCCAGTATGTTTTCAGATTTTGCATCTTTATCAGATTTGGTTATAGCCAAAGCTAATTGAAGAATAACATTGAGAGGTGATTTGTCTCCTTTTAAACAGGTTGACTGTAGATACATGGGATTGTTTTAGGTTAATACCTTAGTGAACAACAACAGATATTTTAGGTGATTTTATTAGATGACACAATTACTATCTAATATAATTAAATTAGAATATGCATCTTATAGTTCAAGAGGTGTCATAGAAAAAGGCTGGCTTGTTCAGATTGAACCTCAAGTTAAACTTGTATGTTTATGGGATTATCTCTGGTTAAAGATCTCTTCATCTTTGCAAGTTTATGACATTGATTCATAAACTCAGCAGACTGATCAGCCTCTTGAGTACTAAGTTATGCTAATAAATCAAAATGTCCATTTATTAGTTTATAGTAGGGATACACCTTAATAGTTACCAGGATATTTATGTGTTGAGTCTAACACAGTACCCTTGAAGTTATCAAGGTACCTGGGAAGTGAAATCGGTAATAATGCCCTTGCTTGGTGGGTATGAAATAAAAGCAAAAGCAGTGAAATGGCCTTGAGATCGTTTTTTACTGAGACTGCTGAATTGGACACTAGCATCTGTTCACCTGAGTACGCACTGTTCCAGTGACTGAAGATGCTAATGGCCGTTTCGTCACTTGAGACTAGAGTACAGATAAGCACCAACAAAAGCTTGCAGAGCAGCCCTCCTTTTTCAGTATTTCTGATTGATCATGTGCCAAAGAAGAGAACCTTGTCATTATATATATATGTTTTTAGATACTTTGGGAGTAAATTTTCCAAAAGTATAGGTTAGCATATATTTTTTAAATCACTGAATGTTAGAACCAAAAGGAAACTTAGAGGGTATTCCATTCAAGTTTTTTCTGAAGAGGACACCAAGGCACAGAACAGTTAAATCCTCTGCTCAGTATCACATGTGTTGGAGCTTACTCAGTCCAATGTTGAATTGCACATTACTGTTTCATGTCGGAAGTCAATTATTTTATTCATGTGTGAGGTTGGTGTGTCTCAGATTCCATTGGAAGACACCCTAAATTGCTTGCTCATATTTAAATAATACCCCATGTTATTAGAAGCATTCTTACAAATTCTTTAGTTTGATTATTTCCTAGAATTATGCTGAATCTTCTTTATTTTCATTGCTAATGGTGGTGTTTTTTATCTTCCTCAGATTTTATGGATATATTTTATTTGAGGCTTATAACATAATTCACTTGTTAGTTGTTTCTTTCCCCCCGCTTATCTGTGTATACTTATTTTGAGCTTATGCTCAACCCCAAACAGTTACTCCTTTATTTACTTTCTTGAAAAGACCTTATTCCATGGTTAAAGTATGTGATACGCAATTACACATACCAATTTTGGAATACATTTTTAATTTGACTTGTATTTTGTTAAGTTGTTCCCAGTGCCCCAAGTGGTTTTTAAATTAATACTGTAATTATGGCTTCTTACAATTGAGTGATTACATAGGAATTTGTATGCCAAAACTGAGCAGTGGACGAATACTGACTTCTGTTTTACAGATTATGGCTCCTTTATAAATTTAGAGACGTAAGAGGAAAACTGAATAGAACAGCCCTGTTGTACCCTATAACTTAAGACTTTTCTTTAAAAAAAGCTAGCATTCAGGTATGTTTTTTTCTCTTTAGACAATATGTGCACTCATTTGTGGACGTCCAATTGTAAAGCCAGAATATTTTACTGAGTTTCTTAAAGCAGTTCACTCCAAGAAACAGCTTCCACAAATTGAAAGGTACATTTTATATTGTAAATAAAATATAACATACAGAATGTGATAGTACTTATTTTGTTCAGATTAATACCCTTTTAATGACTCTTTCAGGGTGTAATATTACAGTTCAGCTTTATTAATGAAATATTTTGTTGGTATGTGAAGAAAGATTCCCCCGGTTTTTTGTTGATTCTTATTTCAGTGAAACAAACGTTATATATGTGCCAATATTTAAAGAAAAAAATTGAAGGACAGTAAATGGCACAAAGGTAAAATCAGAAGACCTACTGTGCCAATGCTGGGCATCATGCATTGGGCATCATGCAAGTGGGACCCTGGAATTCTGTGGTGCAGCAGCCTGTTCTGGAGCCACACTGTCCTGGGTCAGAATATTAACAGCACTATGGCTTTGAGAATGGAGCTTATTTCTCCTCAGTGTCAATTACCTCCTTTGGAAAATGAGACTAATATCTGTTCTGCTGAGTATTTAAGTATTTAGTATTATTAATAAGTATTAGTTATTTTAATAGTTTATATAAAGTCTCAGCACATTGCCTGGCATCATAATAGGTGCCTGTTAAATGTTGCTAGTTGCAATAGTATTTAGGAAGATGCATCATAGCTTTATTATTATTATTATTATTATCTTGGATGATGTGCTAAACTTGTAAGCCACCAAACTAAAGGTTCTATCTGCTGTATCTATTTGTATTTGTGATGCTTTGAAGTAATACAAACTGTGGTTGAGGAGGAAGATATTTGGATTTTTTTTACAGATTGCATGATTAAAATGCTGGTGACTATAAAATGGTGGGTGTATTTAGTCAACTTAGCACAAGAAGATAAACTTGCTTAAAATATGTGTCAGGTTATAGTCTGTATGGCACAATTTATATAAGCTAATTTTATGTCTATAAGACAAATGTGAATATTTGAAGTTTAAAAAAATCTAAAATGTTATACAGGTTAAGAATTTTATTACTAATTTTAAAATACTACTAGCTATTATTGTAAGCTATTCTGCCCAGTGGAGGGTCTTTTAGGGCCTAATTATACCTGATGATGTGTGTCTGTTTGAAAAGTTTCTGAAAATAATATTTTTCTTTTTGTTCTTAATTTTCATTTGAAAGGTTTCTTGTATTTTATTATCTGGTTTACAGATAATGTGTTTTTGGATTTTGGAAAGAGGTCCTCAGATTTTAAAATACTTGATTCTTAACTTTTTTTGAGTCCTACAACCCTGTGAGAACCTGAAAACAATAGTCTCTCCAGAAATTTCATTTATATACTACGAATTTGCATAGTGTTTGAACAGAATCACATTTTCTCCTGAAGCCTATTCGTGAACCTCCCTGGTGGGGAGTGGGCAGTGAGTGAATCCTATAAATACTGACCCTTACTACAGATTACAAATCATTGTTAATTCTAGATTACTTGGAAGTGGAGGAGTCTGATAGTGTGTACTACTGATGATAACATTTGTTGGGAGAGAGTCTACATTCATACACAACTTGAGGAACATGCCAAGAATCTATGGCCCTGATTGCCTAAACCCAGGCCATTTCTCCAGGTTATATTTGCAGTAAGAAACATTGAGGGAAAAGGTAATGTCTCCCTCCCAGGACAAAGAGAGGTCTTCTTATAGCTTGTTATAAAAACTGATTCCCAAGTTCAGTGTTCCTTTCTCCTGTAGCACAACCCACTGTGTGTGCCATCTGTGTTCCCCAGATAGGACCTTGCTGCCTTGTCTCTGGTCAAAGTGTCTTGTGTCTTCTGCCAGCATTTATAAAATAGGAATGGGTTAACTCACCAGTTTGAAATCAAATCTCAGACCCAGGAGACACATTAGCTTAAAACAGTGTGAGTTAAGGAAGCTTATAGAGTTGTCCTTATATAATCAGCTAAAATTCAAGGCACAGAAATGTAACATGAACAATAAATTTTTTCCTGAAGATACAACCTCACATTTACAAGCTATGGATGTCAGCATAATTAAAGCCTTTTAGAGATCACCAAGAAAAGCAGTATAGTAACTATTTCTAGCAATCATGAAGGATTACAGGATATATATACAGAATATCCTACAGGAGTAGTGAAATAAACAGCTGCCCAGATGTTGGACAGATAAGTATTGTGGCTTAGAATACTTTCCAGGGCCAGAATTATACATGAATTCAGAAAAATTCTGTATTTGGAAAATCTTGGCATAGAAGTGAAGATTATGTGCTCTAAGTTAGATGAAATATGTTGAAGATCATGTAAAGAATTTAAGTAAAAGTCCTAAAATGTACATAGGAAAAAGTTGTTATTTCTAGACTTGTATTTTGTAGAATTTGTGAATGTACCAGCTGCTATGTAATAAAACAGGTATTTATAGCTCTTGAGGTTTCTATGTAAGTGTGCCCAAAAATACTTTGTTTTAATCTGTTATAGAAATTGGGGATCAGTTTATATTTGTTGTAGCCTTGTATTCAAGAAGTGTGCCTTTAGTCTAGGTCTCTACCAAGTTAATTTACTGTTTTACAATTTTTTTTTACTAGCTGTCAAATCACTATAAATTCTCAAATGCTTTAAAATTTGTGGAATGTAATGCTTCAGAAATACTGGTTTTTAGGGATGTTTTCTTGACATTTATCACTTGTCTCCTTTCTTTTCTCATCCTTACACTATTAAAGTGAAAAAGACTTGTTTAGGTATATTAAGTTCCAGAACATAGTCATTTATCACTGTATTATCAGTCATCTCTGTCTATCATGTATATGTATCTGTAAACTGCTCCTAACATTTGCTTAGATTCTTGGTATTTTCAGGGTCAGTCTTAGTAGTGGGGCTCAAATTTACCAACAGTTTTAAGAGAAAACCAAAATACATTTTTCTTATCACAGAATTTTAATACTCAGATCTGTATATTGAGGAATTGAGGGATGTTTATACTTTTTGTTTGCTTTTAATTTATTAGGTGAAATTTTATGTGTATTTTGTACTGTCAATTTATTTTTTACCAAATGTTTATTGAGTGTTTATGATGTACCAGGTGAGATAGACCTGAGGATATAATGATGAGCCAGAAAGCATTTTCTGCCTCCATGGCTGGAACATCTCTGACATGAAATGCAATGGTGTATTTTTTCCCTACATACATATATAACAGTAACAATACTACACACAGCAGTAATCGTAGTGTAACTTCATTCTGGTAACTGGACCCAATTCTAGTGTGTGTAAAATATGTGGGAGGGGGTTTTCCAACAGGGTGTTAGAGAACTCAACTTGATTCTGATGCCATCTGCCTGGAGACAGCACCAGATTCCCTGGTTAAGGGCTCTGTCCTACAAAACTGCCCTCCACCCCCAACTCCAGACGCTGGTTGCAAGCCCCAGGCAGTTGTTACCTGTGCTTCTGACCTACCAGCTACAAAGTGGAAGTTCTCATGTCCTCCCCCTCAGGTTCAATTAATTTGCTAAAGCGGCTCACAGAACTCAGGAAAACAAGTTTACCAGTTTAATAAAGGATACAAGTTAACAGCCAGATGAAGAGAGACATAGGGCAAGGTCCCAGATAAAGGAGCTTCTGTCCTCGTGGAGCTTGGGGCCTGGCTTGTCACATGCAGGCATTCTGGTTCCCCAGGCATAGAAGCTTTCTTAGACCAAGAAGCAGGATCCAACCGAGCAGAGCAGCAGAGCAGAGCAGAGAGAGAGTGAGAAAGCTCTTCTCTTAGGTTGAGGACTTCATTGCATAGTCATGATTGCCTAAATTATTAGCCATTGGATGATTCAGCCTCCAGACCCCCACCTTGGGTGGGGGTCCAAAAGTCTCTCATTAACATAACAAAACACCTTTGAGACTCCACAGTGTTTTCAAGAACCGTGGATGAAGACCAATATACCTGGGAAATACGTATTTGGTCATATAAATGACCAAATAATGTATTTCTTATAACTCATTATATCACAATGGCATTTAGTGAAAGAGTCAAACATTAAAGAGTTACACACACAATGTTAGAACTCTCATAGTGCCAGTAAGGAAAACTAAGGGTATTTCACATTCATATGTTTAGGAACCTGGTTCAGGATTTAACAAATGTTCCATCTTCATTGAACTTCTACAGTTAACTGCTCCCTGGGTACAGTAATTTGTTTTCTGTGGGAATGGCAGTGGATAACACAAAGTAGTAGATAATTAAAAGTTGTATTTAAGTGTCATTAGAAAGACTTAAGAATATCATATTTACTAATCATATGTATGTGTTAAACATTTACATACTATTTTGTCATCTATAATCTAGTGTTACATTATAGACTCATTCATGAGCTAGCCATATGTATATAAGCGAAATGTTAGTTGCCTTTCACACTAGAAGAAGTATAAGATATGGGAGAATTTTTGTTAAATAGACAAGATAAAACAAGTTTCAAGAGATACTACAAATTTATGCTATTCATGATTTAGAATGTCTACTTATTTTCTAGAACTCTTTTCTTATTGTAGATTTAATTTTAACAGGTAAAATAGTATCTATTATATCCTATCTTAAGTAGAATAAATGCAATTTTAAAGTCAGTTATTTAGAAAACCAGAATAATGTAATGGGTTCCCTTCCATCCTGATGACTGACTACATCTGCTCTTGCCTGCAGATAACTCACTCATTTGAGATGGCAGGTTCTAGAAATTCCCTATCATAGAATAGACATAGAACATCCATTGTAGCAGATTAAAATGCATGTATTTGTGGTTTTCTTTAGTAGCCAGCATTTAAAAAAATGATAGTTGACCCTTAATAACGGAGGCTTAAACTGTGTGGGTCCACTTAATAAACAGATTTTTTCAATAAATATATTGGAATATTCTTTGGAAGATTTGAGACCATTTGAAAAAACATTTTCTCTAACTTTATTGTAAGAATAAAGTATCTAATACATAAAACATAAAATATGTGTTAATTGGCTGTTACGTTATCAGTAAGGCTTCCAGTCAACAATATGCTATCAATAGTTAAGTTTTTGGGGAATGAAAGTTATATGCAGATTTTTTACTGTGTGAGGTGTCAGTTGTTAAAGGGTCAACTGTAATATAACTGTTTGATTATGACTTAACTTTATGAACTATGTATGCTGCTAAAGAGAAATCCAAGGGAAAAAATGTAAGGAAGTTAGTTTTAAAATGCTGGGTGGTGACTCTCATGACTGAAGTATGTTTACCACATTGGGTGTTGCTTTCTGCAGATTGTTAACTCTTGATTGTTTAGTGACTGATTGTCAAGTTTATTAACTGGCCACATCCTACATTCTCCCCTTATCATCACCAAGATGCATTGGTAATGTCTTTTTAAAAAATTTAAGACTATTTTTTAGAGCAGTTTTAGGTTCACAGCAAAGAAGAACAGGTGGTACAGAAGTTTCCTGTATACCCCCTACCTCTCTCATGCATAGCTTCCTCACCCTCACCCCTGCTGTGGCACATGTGTTACAGTCCAGCATACAATGACACATTATAGTAACTCAAAATTCATAGGTTGCATTAGGGTTCACTCTTGGTGTACATTCTGTGGGTTTGGACATAATCCAGTGTTTGAATGTACCACAGTTTATCCATTCACCTACTGAAGGACATCTTGGTTGCCTCCAAGTTATGGCAGTTATGAATAAAGCACTGTTCACATCTGTGTGCCGGTTTTTGTGTGTATATGTTTTCGGCTCCTTTGGGTAGATACCAGGGAGCATGACTGCCGAATCATATGGTGAGAACGTGTTTAGTTTTGTGAGAAAGTGACAAACGGTCTTGCAAAATGTCTGTACTGATTTGCATTCCTACCAGTGATAATTGAGAGTTCCTGTCCTTCCCAGTGTCACCAGCTTTTTTGTGTTGTCCATGTTCCAGATTTGGGCCATTCATTAGATGTGTAATGGCATCTCATTGCTTTAATTTCCATTTCCTTGATAACATGATGTTGAGCATCTTTTCATATGCTTATTTGCTGTCTGTATATTTCTCTGGTGAGGTGTCTGTTAAGGTCTTTGCCCATTTTTTAATCATTGTTTACTTATGGAAACTGTGACCTTGAGGAGTTCTTTTTGTATTTTTGTTAACAGTCCTTTACCAGATGTATCTTTTGCAAATATTTTCTTGGAGTGATTTACCTTCTCATTCTCTTGATACTGTTTTTCATAAAACAGAAGTTTAGTTTTAATGAAGTTCATCTCATCAATTTTTATTTCATGGGTCATATCCTTGGTGTGTATCTAAAGGCATTGCCTTATCTAAGGTCATGTAGATTTTCTGCTGTGTCATTTTCTAGGAATTCTGTAGTTTTGTGCTTTGTATTTAGGCCTGTGGTCCATGTTAATTTTTGTGAAGGATGTAAAATCTGAGTCTAGGTTCATTTTTTTGCATGTGGATGTCCAGTTGTTCAGACATCATTTGTTGAAAGGACTACCTCATCTCCATTCTACTCCTTTGCTCTTTGTCAAAGATCAATTGACTGTATTCCTGCGAGTCTATTTTTGGGCTTAATATTCTCTTTTGTCTTTTTTTTTTTTAATTTTCACAATACCACACTCTCTTGATTACTGTAACTTAAAAGTAAGTCTTGAATTTGGGTAATGTCAGTACTCCAGTTTTATTCTTCTCCTTCAATATTGTGTTGACTATTCTGGGTCTTTCACCTCTCCATATAAACTTTAGAGTCAGTTTGTCAGTATTCACAGGTTTAAATTGCTGGGGGTTTTATTTGGATTGTATTTAGTCTATAGATCAACTTGGGAAGAACTGACATCTTTACAATATTGAGTTTCTTTTCCATGAATGATAGTAAGTTTATTAGAAGGTAAAGATAAGCTGAAAGGTTGGTTAATTATGAATCACTCTAACAAAAGATCTGATGAGATAGTTGAAATTATGGACTAATGAGAGGCTTAAGAATTTTCTGACTTTACTCCTCTATTTTCTTCTTTTCCCTCATTTCCATGGATAATTAAGATGTTCTTATAGCATTATATTAAAGAGCTAAAAAACTTTGTTTCTTAGTTTCACAAAATAATGTTTTAAAATGTCCTGAGCTTCTCCAAAGGGATCTGTAGCAGAACAGTTTTAGTAGCAGTTCATATAATTGGAATATGAACATTATTAATCCATATCCAGCTGCTAGGAAATACAAGATGTTAATGGAATTTGATTTTTATGGACAATGTCTCAACCTTTTATAATCCACATAACTTGTTTGATTCATGTATATTTAATTGTATATTGTTACGAGTGTCTGTCCCTGGATTGTGTATTTTCAGAAAATAAAGAACAGTTCTGCTATTCTATGTGGCACCTGTCACCATATGTCTAGAAAGAGCATTTAGATTTTTTGTCATTTTTGTCCCAGGTTAAACTCTCATTTATTTTTTAGTAATATGATGATATTATGGAAATGAAACCCTTCTAAGTGTCCCACCCCATTTACAAATTTATTGGTATCCATACAGAGTAGTATATAATTAGAGTATACTCTAATTTTTTATTTCTTTTGCAGTTTTTACCCACCTATTGATGAACCAGCTATTGGAAGTAAAAACATAGATCTGTCAGGACGACAAGAAAGAAAACAAATCTTCAGAGGGAAAACATTTGTATTTCTAAATGCCAAACAGGTAATGTTATAAGCTAAATTTTCCTAAAGAAAACATTACAAACTAGGACAAATGATTACTGTTATCAACAATTGTTAAAGCATTTCCTTTTGCAATTTTGTGTTGAAGTGTGACAGAATAAAAAACTGCCCAGGCATTAGAATCAGTCCACTGTTTTTGTATATGATTATGGTATTTTTAATATCTGTTAATTGACCTATTAAGTTTATATAAATTTGTAAATTGGGAAACTTTGGTTTAAGTCCTAGCTTATTCAGTTAATAAACAGCTGGCAAATGTCTTCTGTGTGCTAAAGTGGAGGTTCCAGAAGTTTATGTTGTAGGTGGAAAAATAATGCAAGTAAGCCCATAGTTGTACTGTAGAGTAAGTATGATGAGAAACTGCAGACTGTGTAACAAATCCAGGACTGCAGAGGTACCTCGTGAACTAGGGATTTTCTTAAGTGGAACCTCAGATTGTCCTCTCAAAAAGTAGAACCAATTCTACTATGACTTTACTTCCAAGAATTTACTCAAGAAATTAATTTTGGCTATTTCATTACTTTCTCTTTTTCTTACCATTTTTAGCATAAAAAATTAAGCTCAGCGGTTGTTTTTGGAGGAGGAGACGCTAAACTGGTAACAGAAGAAAATGAAGAAGAAGATAGTTTCTTTTCAGCGCCTGGAACTTGTGTTGTTGATGTAGGAATAACAAATACACAGACCTTAATTCCTGACTCTCAGAAAAAATGGATTCGTTCAGTTATGGATATGCTCCAAAGGTACAGAATCAGTAAAAGAATACTTATTATTAGAAGAATGTACAAATAGGCAATTTTATATTTAAATTTTTTGCTGCACTCCACTTAAACTATATGCAATAATTATTATAAAGATTTTATTGTGTATAGTGCTTGAAAATTTATTGTGACTTAGTATGCTGGAAATACAGTGTTTATCCATGACAATTTTATCTCAATATTTATTTTCTGCCTCTTTTTTGTTACTTTAATAGAAATTATAGAATTTACCTCCCTAAATGAATAAAGAAGTATTTAAGTTTTTCTGTAGAATATGTAGCAGTTGAAAAAGTTAAATCTCAAATGTAAATTTTTTTTTTCTGAAAATGCCTAGAGCTGAAATTGCCTTCATGATGATTATCCATTAAAAATGCATATAAAACTTTTTATCCCTCTTATGTAGGCTATTATGGAAAGCAGAAAAAAAAGTCAAATATTTTAGGATAGTCTCTCTTGTCCAGAGGGAAAGCTAAATCAAGGTTTTTTTCCTAGACCTTTTTTTGGTATTAATAATTTTAGCATTGCTGAAACCAAAAAATATTGTGAAAATAGCAGGCGTGGCAGTCTGTTGACTACATTTCTGTTCACTTGGCCAAACGTAGTTAGGGCCTACAGTATTTTTATGCCTAAGAAATCAATAGCTAGTTCCTTACAGTATTCATTTTTCCTGTCCGAGGAGTCCTCTTGACCATGGAGATTGCTTCTTTTCCTTTTATTTATTGGCTGAAGTAAAAAGCAAAATTTCATTCATCTGTCTCATAAATATTTTACTTAATGGGGATATATTAACTAACTACTGGAAAAAAGAAAATACCTGTGTAACAAAAATACCCTCTTATTACCACAGCCAAAATTTACTGTGGTTCTGTTACATTTTAAGCACTGGGAATCTCGTATTCAACAAGAGAGCCATGACTCCTGCTACCAGTGGAGCTTACTACATAGAGGGAAAGAGATAAGACAAGTAAACAGATAATTACAAATGTGTATAAAGAAGCAGAATAACAGGGCAGAGGGAAGAAGCTTATTCTAAATAGAGAAGGCCTCTTTCAGGTAAAACATTTTACCTATAACCATTCTTTCAAAGAGCTAGGCAGAACAAAAGTAGTAATAGCTACATTTACATAATACTAAGTAGCAGGTCCTGTTCTAAGAGTTTTATGTGAAGACATTTAATCCTCACACAACCCTATGTATTATTTATTGTTAAGGCACTCATTATGCAGATAGGCCAAAAGAGGTTTTGAGTAGAACACAGAGTGAGCAAAGGAGGAGGATATGAACCCAGACAGTCTAGTTCCAGAGTCCATGCTCTTCACCATTACATCTCTCTGCCTTTCAGCAAACAGAGACCCCTGAGGTAAGAAAGGAGGTAGAACACGAGGTTGCTCAGAGGCTGGTGCCTTGATCATGAGGTGACATTTGTAGTCTTTGGCCCCTGTTAACAATTTGTTTTGGGGGAAGAGCAACCTTATAGTTTGAGAAAGACTTACCACTTAACACCTGTCCACTGAGGCCAAGCCACTGATAGCCATGGAAAGGGCAGTGATGTCAACAAGTAGATGTTGACTAATTCTAGACAACAGGGAAATATTGGGATTGGTAGTGCCACCGCTTTATTGATTAGTTGTTTTAAGTGGGTATAGGATATCAGTGGTTAAAATTAAATATCTTCTGAAGAAGACTAAGAAGTCTAGGGGAACAATACAACCTTGGTTTTGTCTTTAATCAGATATTTTCTTAGTATCTTGTTTCAAATTTGGGAACTCCTCCTCTTATTAATTTAATTATCCTGTCTTTTTCCTTTGCTATATCCTCTCCTCACCTGTTCTGCAGCTTTGCACAAAATTAGATAAATCATAATTCTTGGTTCATGATGCATTGTCATCATTGAACCATAAAAAATACGCATTTATTTTATTCAGTGATTTCTTGAGCAGTTATTTAAATTATGTAATAAATGAGTATATGCCCTTCCCCCACAAAAAAAACAAGCTAAATCCTTGGAAATAGCCTACATCTAACTATATGGTATCCCCAAGCCCAGTCTCCCACTACATAGGATAATGACCATCCTGGATCCTTTGCTCATGATTTACTTTCTTTTATAGTTCTGTTGCTTCTTTATGTATTCCTAAAGTGTGTGTGTGTGTGTGTGTGTATCTTTTAGTGGATTTAAGTTTAAACATGGCTGTCATACTACATGTAATCATTCTTTGGGGATTTTTCTCACTTGATACATTGTTGATAATTATTGATCTGTTTTGTTGTATGTTGCTGTAATTTGTTTCTTTTAATGGTAAAATGTTTTATTTTGTGAATATACTATAGTTCACTCATCCATTTCCCATTGAAAATATTGTTTCCTGATTTTTATTATTGTAACTGTGCTGAGTTCATTTTTGTATGTTTCTTGTTGGTACTTTTGCAAGGTTTTCTTTAGGGATCTAGGGTTAAAACTGCTGAATCATAGGTTTTGTGAATGCTCAACTGCATGAAGTGGTATCAAATTGTTTAACACTTATACTCCCACCCACCGTATATAAAAGGTCAAGTACATATACATGGTTTTCAGCACTTGGTATTTTCAGACTTTATTATTTTTGTCAGTTGAATGGATATATAATCTTACCTCTTGATGGTGATTTCTGTTTCCCAGATCACCTGATGCTTAACATTTGTTCAAGCATTTATTGGACATTTGTTTTTCTCCTTTTCTGAAATACTGTTCATGAAATTCTGTTTATGTCTCTTAATCAGTTTTCTATTGGGATAATTGCTCTCTTCTTTTTTTATATAGATTCCCCAGTTGTGTGTGTGTATATTTATTTCTGTACAATTTTATCACATGCCGGTTTGTATATTCACCATAGCCAAGATACAGAACAGTTCCATCACCAGAAGGGTCCCCCACATGTTGCTCTTTTTTAACCACATTCACTTTGCTTCCTCCCCTCCTCCCACTCCCTGTTCTCAAACCCTGACAACCACTAATTTATTCTCTATTTCCAAAGTTTCATCTTTTAAAAATGTTATATAAATGAAATCACAAAGCACATATCCCTTAGGATTGGCTGTTTCCTGCAGCATAATTACTAGCAGATTCATCTAACTTTTGTGCATCAGTAGTTCATTCTTTGTTATTGCCCAGTAGTATTCTATTGTATGGATACACTGAAGTTTGTTGAGTCATTCACCCATTGAAGGACATCAACAATTTTCCAGTTTTTTTTTAACAAACAAAGCTGCTTTGCACATTGATATACAGGTTTCCAAGTGAACCTAAGTTTTCATTTCTTTGGATTTGAAATTTCTGAGTCATATGATAATGGTGTGTTTGTATACTTTTTATTTTCCTTTTTATTTTTTTTAATCCTTTTTCACTTAGATATATTGCAAAATCTTTATGATAGCTATTACCACTTTGTAACTTACTGTGTTTTTTTTGTTATTGATGCATTAAAACCTTTAATTTTACTAAAAATTAACAACCTCTTAAGAAATATATTTCTATTCATAGATAACAAAATATTCACTTATATTTTTAACTAATTTTTTACCAGTGTTTTGATATTTTGTTTTTGAAATTTTTTAACCTATCTGTAATTGATTCTGTTTTATACCAAAGTTCATACATGCATGGGAATGATTTTGGCTTTATTCTATTCTGTAGATCAATATGTCTATCCTTGTACCAATACCACATTGTCTTAATTACTATAATATCATTTAGGTCCTAGTATCTATTGGGTCAGATCTCTTCTTTCTGCCCTTCTTCAGAAGCATCTTAGCTATTTTTGGCTCTTATTTTTCCATATATGTTTCAGAATAGTCTTTTCAAAAACCTTGTTGGGATTTTGATTAGGAATTCCATGCAACCAGCAAGTCAATTTGGGGAGGATTAACAATTTTATCATTTCTCTGTAGAGATCTTGAACACCTTTTATTCCTAGATACTACATATTTTATGATAGATATATCTCTGGTAGGTAGAATGTAAATATATTCTCTTTAATAATTTTAATAAAAAATACTGTCTTCTTGATTATATTTCCTAGTTTACTGCTGATATATAAAAATTTAGCTGATGTTCAGATATTAATCTTATATTCTGCTACCTTATTAGATTCCCCTTTCATTTCTAATACATCTGTAGTGTTTTTTGTATAAATTATATCATCTGTAAATAGTAATGTCCCCATCTTCTTTTTTAATCCTTATGCCTTTGATACTTCTCACTTTTTCTTTTGTACCATCTGGGATCTCCAGAGAGAAGTATTGAGTATAAGTGGTGTTAATAGCCACTTTTATCTCATAGTTGACTTTAAAAGGAGCACTTAAAATGTTTCCCCATTTAGGATGATGTAATGTTTGTATAACATTATTATTAAATATATGTTAAAATGTTTTTATTTATATAGACAATCTTTATAACTAATTACATAGTAAAATAAATTTACAGTTTCAAAAAAAGTAGTGTATTAAAGTACCAATTTTGAATTGCTTGATTTATAGTGTCACTTGATTATATTACTTAAAAAAATTATAATCGCACATATAGTTGATAGCTATTTAATTTAATACATACAAAAAACAAACATAAGGCATTTTAGAAAAGATTCTTTAAAATGCTATAACCACTTAAAATATCTTTTTAAAAGTTTTATGGCTTTTTCTTAAAATTTGAGGTATAGTTTCTATATAGCATTATTATTAAATTCTCTGTTCTATAAAATCAGTCATCTGCATTATAGAATAATAGAAGATAGGTTCACCATATGATTTTTTTTTAATTGAAGTATAGTTTATATACAGTCTTATATTGGTTTGCCATAAGATTCTTTTAAAAAGAGGATTCCTTAATATATGTAAACTTAATAAAGTGATTTGATTTACTAAACTTAAAACACATGTATAGATACAGCTTAGGTATAGCTCTTGTACTTTTCTCCTTCCTTCCCTTCTTCTCTGTCTCTCTTTTAAGTTTTACCTTAGGATCTGGTAATCATAGATTTGCTTATAAAAATATATTTTAATTGTTTCATTGGGTATTAGAGTTCTTATTCTGAAAATTGCAGAATTTCAGAACTGGAAGGATCTAGGCCTTTATTTTACAGATTAAATGACTGAGTTACTAAAAGGTGTTTGACTTGTAAAATGTAACTTTGCCCCATTGAGTTAGCTAGTACTCTGTTAGAAATTCTCTCCATAATGTGAAATTTCTGTTATCTTTTTAGGGAGGATAAAATGAAGATCCAACTTGATATCATGCTAATAAAAGTTGTTTTTCAGTATCATCATACTTAAACTGTTTTATTCTAGACAGGGTCTTAGACCTATTCCTGAAGCAGAAATTGGATTGGCAGTTATTTTCATGACTACAGAGAATTACTGTGATCCCCAGGGCCAGCCCAGTACAGGTAATTCAAGCATTATTTTACTGATTCTTTATCAACCTTATTATGTAAATGTAAATTGACAGTAGCTCTTTGTGCATTACTCTTACTAAGGGTGACCATTTTCATTATCTTTAAAAATTCATCCATTCATTCATTCATTATTTAATAAATACACATTGCTGCCATATACGGGGAACTGTCCTAAGTGCTGAAGATACCCTGGTAGATAAAGTAAACAAGTTATATATTACTGTGAACTTTATGTTCTGAAGGTAAAGATTCAGACAATTGACAAGCAAACACATCTGATAACGTTGTTAGGGCCAGGTACAAAGAGAACGCTAAAATAAGATGATATAGTAACTAGGAGTGGGCTGTTTCAGGTAGGTGGTCAAGGAGAGTCTCACTGATGGTGTTACATTTGGGCCTCATAAGTCCTGAATGATGAGAAAAGGGGGAATCTGGGTAGCAGAGATGCCAGATAAGAGGAACATATCACAGTGGCATTTGTGTGAGGAAAGGATTCTAGGGGTCCAAAATGGAAGTGGGGATATGAGTAGAAAGCTGTGTAGAGGTCCAGATGAGAGACAGTCCAATGCCTGGGACTGGGGTAGTAGCAGTGGAGCTTACAGAAAAACGAACAGATTCGGGGTATATTTTGAAACTAGACCCAGCAGGACTTGATAGTGTTCTGCCATGAGTAACTGGGAGGATGCTGATGCCATTTACTGAGATGAAGAGTGCATATTATAATCATCTCAGTGTTGATTGTCATAAAAACCAATGTTTTAAAAGATAGTCACTATTACCCCTTTGTTATTTAGAACACATTCACCTCATTTTCTTAAAAATAAGATGATGTTGTCATTCTTGAAGCTGGTTCCTTTATTCTTATTGCTTTCTTACCTTAGACATTTTTGCATTTATACTCCCTAAAGTACTCCCTATGAGTAACTTTTCTTTGCCTAGCTAACAGTGTCCATTCTATGTACTCATATATATTTATTTGCCTCCTGTGTTCTTTCTATAGTTTTTTTTAGCAGTCACTGAACTTTATCTAAAAGACACACTACCACGTCATTGTACACTCCAGAGGGTATCGTTCACATTGTGGCCCATTGGGTGGCACCTATGAGTTGGACAGTGTACCTCCTGAATGGCTATACTCTGCAACCCTCGTTTATATAGGTTATAAGCATGCTAAGCTAGATTTTGGAAGGAGTTAGCCATCAGAGCCTTATGAGTAATAATAACTGCCATCCCTTGACTTTGCACAGCACTTCACATATGTCATCAAAATTTAGTTTGCAAAACAGTCCTTTTAAGGTAAATGACATCTGCATTTTATACATGAGAGAACTGACATACAGAGACATTAAGAAATTAGCCAGAGTTACATAGCAAGTAATTTGACTGAAACTGACTATTAAGTCAAAGGTATTATGACATTATTACACTGCCATACAGATTGCATAAATTTTGATATATAATGTTTTAAGACATGCTGGCATAGGGGTGACTGGAAGCTGATGTAAAAAGATAGACATTTGATAAAAAGCCTGACAGGCTAGTATTTTATTATTTGGATAAGAATGTTTATTCACCTAATCTCTTTACATTCTCCCACTGAGTATACTTTGTATCCTTTCATCTGTATGTAGGTAACTTTCAAATACAAACACTTTATTTTTGAAGTTTCCAATATGTCCAAATAACTTATTTTGATGGACTTGTGGTATGATGATTATTTCCCAAAAATTCATGACTAACATTCCAGAACTCATTCTTAGAGTCAGGAAGCTAAATATTCTTCAGCCTCTCTTAGAGAGAGAACTACTTAATGTGGACAAGAAAGCCATATTCTTAGAGAAGCTGTCTGTTAGAAATCTGCACAGCCTTTAGAAATAGCATATGCTGTAGATATCATTTTACTGACTGTATTTCTGTTAGAGCAAAAAAATTCAAAATCCTATCAGTAATTTTAGACTTTAACAACAAAAAAATGTATAAAAGCAGAACCCTTGGGTCTAAGTGAGTAGCTCCCTTTGCCCCAGCCCACCTTGGGACAATTGTCCTTTCTCTTTTAGAAAAGTAATTCTTCCAGTAGGTACATGCTTCAGAAACATTTTTAACATAAATTGACATTCTTCATAGATGAGAATATTGTGGGATGCAGCAGAGGCTTCTGGGTCTTTTTGGTTTGTTTTGATTGACTTTAAGCTGGTATTTTTCCTACAAATTCCAAGAACCACCGGGTTATAGTATCTTGGGAAGGACTGAACTAAAGAGGAGCCACCTTATATAAATGAGGAGGCACTACTCAGACTTACAACTTCAGTCATTTTCTATTCTTCCTTTTACATTTAATCAACCAGACCTGACTGAAATCCTTCTGCAGCTTCTTCTCAATAGGTCTGCTACTATCCTTTCTCATAGCATCTACCCCCTTTGAACCTTCCACCTCTTTCTTTCCTGAGTGCTGTTAGAATTGCTTCTTTCATTCCTGAGGCTGTTATTTGCCCCCAGTAGTGGTCCTGCCTCCATGCTCATCTCTACAGTATTTTACTTTGCCACTTGACTCACCTTTCCTTTTCCTAACACCTTTTACTAGTTATATCATTTATAAAATAAATCCTTAAGCCCTTTGTGTAGATTTATGGGCCTTCAGCAATTTAGTTGCAGCCTATTTCCTCCCATCCTCATCTTTTTTTAATACACCTTTCTACATAGTACATGTGCCATATTATTTATAATTTCCACACTCCTTGACCTTGCTCATCATGGCCCCTGTTCCTAGAATGCCAGTACTGCTCTTCAAAATCTGACTCATTACACAAATGCTCACCTCCTTCATGAAGCTTTTTAAATTTATATTCTCTCCTATAACTCTACTCCAAGTCAGAATTTTCTGTTTTTCATACCCCAATAACCTTGTTTTTTGCATTCCAGTTAAAGTTTCTCCCTAGTTTGAAATATATTTAGTTTCCATGCCTCTTTTAGCCACAAGATTGATTTTACTAACTCTTACTAACTTTAGCTTGCCTGACAGCACCAGCACAGTACTTGTTTATAGTAGGTAGGAATATTTGCTTAACTGAACTGACTGACTCGTATACAGATTATCTTTGCCGGTGTGGAGCAATATAGTTTTATTATCCCCTGTTGGAAATGTACTTATGGCTAGAAAGGCCTTAGAGATCATCTAATCTGTCTTTCTGTTAAAAGGTAAGAGATCTCAAGACAGAAAAGTTAAGGTCCTATAAATACTTCATAGCCAAGCCAATCTTAAAATTCATTTTTTTTTTGATAAACAGACCTTTTGTATTGTATCATTTCATATAGAAATAAACTCATAAAGAATGAGTAAAAAAAACTGTGTGTAATTAGTAGTAGTATTTATTTCTTGGGTGTATTCATAGGTAAGTCTATGTAACTTCTAAGATGTAGTAGACATCTGACTTAGAAACAGTTTTAAGACATAGCCAGTTTTGGGGAGATGGTGAATGCATTTCTCCTTTCCTCCCTTCCTTCTTTTCCTCCTTTGCTTCCATATTCATTCATTTATTTACTAGGAGTTATTTAACATTTCTTGTATATACCTGTAATTATTCTAAACACTTGAAATAAAGAGATAAGCAGACCAAACCAAATCCTTGCCTCCATGATACTTTTAGCAAGAAGAACATTGTAAATAATCTTATTATCAACCAACATCAGTTATTCTGGGTCATTAGATTCAATTTATGAATGTTTCTCTTAGTAATTATATAAGCATTTATAGTTGTTCTGCAAACTTCTGTTCAAGCTATAATGGATTTTAGGGATATGTGTATTTAAGGAAATGCCAGTGAGCTTTGAAGGAGGTCATGTAAGAAAAGTAGAGGAAGTTATTTAAATACCTGAATTTGGAGCCAGTAATAAACATTTATTAAGTGCATCCAATGTCATGAGGACCTCATAACTGATAATTTAAGTTAGATACTTAGTAAATGTTAACTAAAAAAATTTACAGGTAACAGTTTAATTCCATTAACTTATTTATATCCACTAGGTACCAACCATTACTTAGAGAATGGAGGTAACAGAATAAGCAAGATGTATTCTCAAGATTTAAAGAGTAATAAAGGAAATAACAAGTTAACAAGTATAATATAAAGTGTTGATAATGGTAACAGTTGTAACACATGCATAGTGCTCACTATATTCCCAACATTTTTCTAAACAATGTCCGTATATCAATTCACTTTGCTCTCAAAACAACATATGAGGAAATTATGTTAATTATTCCCATTTTGTAGATGAGGAAACTAAGGCATGAAGAGGTTAAATTACTCAACACAGGTCACACAGCTAGCATTAAATATGTTAAAAGTTTATAGAGTGATGTAAAGGGTGGTATGGGAGCTGAAAGGAGAGGCCCCTAATTCAGTGTGGGAGGCTTGAGAAAAGTATGCAGAAGAATGGCACTTGAATTAAATGGCTATTCTAGTAAATAAAATGAGGAAGTAATCATGATTTTCTGGAGTAGCCAAAATATTTGTCTTCAACTCTCTTTTCAAAAAGTGTATTCCTTCTGAAAATAAAACTCACCTTATTTTGATTTGTATATACAGTAGGTTAGGTACACTCTGTAGGGAAGAAATGTAGTTTTTTGTTCTAGTGACTTAAAGCATAATTTGAATTAGAATTTAAGTTGATTTTAGTTTTATTTAAGTTGATAATACTTCACCATGAAGGGTTTGATGTGGTTTTAAATGATTTGATAGATAAGCTGATCACAGATACCAACAGGCTGCTTGTAAGCTAGTTTATTAGGTACTTGTTGGCTCTACTGACTGAAGACAACTGTGTGTACTGTGTCACCTGCTGAATTCCCTCAGCATGGCAGGGTCTAACAATTTCAAGTGACCAAATGTCCATCTTGTGTCTAGCAGTCTTGATTCTTTCTTTGACTTATGTGATTTGCAGGATTGAAGACGACAACTCCAGGGCCAAGTCTTTCCCACGACTTATCAGTCAGTGAAAAACTAAGGCCAAGTGTCCCAGTGGATGCCATGACATATGTAGCTGACACAGAATCAGAGCAAGCAGATACATGGTAAATCTTCATTGTTAACAAACTATTATTATTTTATTAATAAATTAATATAATATTCAAAAGGCATTCAGTGCCTTTATCAGGTCATCTCTTGGGAGATAAATCATGGGAGAGTGGGATACCAGGGGACATATTTTAGGACAGAGATCAGCAAACTTTCTATGAAGGACCAGAGAGTAAATATTTTTGGCTTTGTGGGCCATTGATCTCTGTCACAGCTACCCAGCTCTGCCATGTGACATGAAAGCAGCCATAGACAACAAATAAATGAATGAGTGTGGCATTCCAATAAACCTTCATATACAAAAACAAGTGGCAGGCCAGATTTTGCCTGTAGAACATAGTTTGCCAACACTTATGATTAAGTTTTTTTGTTCCTTGCAAATGTGCATAGAAGGCTAAAGAGTTTTACCACTTTGTGACTTGTGAAATGTTTGAAATAAATTTGTATTATATGATGTTTCCTGTATTTGAAGAATGCTTACAATTTTGCATATACTTTCTGTATATTTACCTGGCTATCTAAATAATTATGTTTAAAATAATTATGTTTGTTGATAAAGATAATTTTTTTAGTGCTTCTCTGTTTGGAGAATTTTGTTTTGAGAGAGCAAGGGTAGCTCATTTGTATTCTATGAGAATTTTCATTTCAGACAGTATTTTTTTAAAAATAATCCAGAATGATTGTATTAAAAGATACTTAAGATATCACTATATTAGACCATATTTAAATTTTTATTGCACCTATACTTCAAAATGTTGAGGCCAGATACAGCTTTTTAAAGAGAAGCTATTAATGTCTTAAAAGTCACTTGAATGACAGCCTTGTTTTTCTGTGAAATAAAGTAGCAAAGGTAGTACATACTTAATCCTGCATTGTAGAAGGCTCTGTGTGTGTTTAAAATATTTTTCTGGTAATCTAGAACAATAGAGACTATCATCTGGCTGGGGTATAACTGATCAATTCATCTAAAGTGATTTAAACATGTGATACATACTATACTAGAATGATGAAGATGGTTTTTTTCTGATTTCCCATTTTTCAAAATTTTTTCTTTGCATAGAAATAATTTTAAAATCTTAAAGCAAAAATTATCACCTAGTTTAATTTGTAATAGGATACTAGGTTGATATTCCAAGTGTGTTTGACAGTGTTCAGAGTAGAGCATGCCTGATGTGATGTAGGTGATGAAGGAAAGTATCATTCATCTTCACGGAGCTTTGATGACAAAGGAGCTACTTTCTTAGGAGAGTAAAATGTATTTGTTGAATTATCTAAAAATGACTGTGTTCTTAAAGCTGTATTACATTAGTACTACTTTAAAGATTTTGTTTCTGGAAAATTGCTGTAAACTTAATTGTTTACCTTGCATTCTTTTCTTTTGCTACAGTATGGATTTGAGTGAAAGGCCAGAAGGAATCAAAATCTCCAGAATGGAAGAAAAATTCAGATTGCCTTCTCAAAAAACATTCACTGCAAAGGAACCCTCCAAAATAAGCTCTAACAATAATAAAAATGTAGTATCAAATACTCTGGTAAGGATGAAAATCCCAAGCTATCATCTTTCACCAGCTAAACTCCCAGACGTAAATAAAAGTAGAGATCAGGCTTTTCAGCAGAAGACCAACTCCATCAAGAATTACTTTCAGACGTCTACCAAAAAAAGGTATATTTTAAATTATAACTCTGTCTCTTAAAAATATTAATGTTATATGATTATAGAATGATATTTAGTCTGTGCTCTGCTTAAATATGCTTCTTTGGAAAGCTGTGACACTGTGACCTTATTATCTCTCAAAGATATCCAAATCTGTTCCTTCACTAAGGTCATTAGATTCTCCCTCATCTTTTTTGTTGTATACCTTAGTTTATGTGTTGTTTCATTTGCCACACTTTCCCACACCTGAGTTCTTTCTGCCTAGCTGTTCCCACTTCTCTTAATCTCTCTAGGACCATACGTTATAAATAATACTCTCAGTTTCTGTCACCTTTAATATTTTCTGGATCCTTTTCTTGTGTATTCAGCTCTAGCTCACTTCTATTTTTTAAAACCTTGTCTTAGTTTCTCCTTCTTGCCACTGCCTTTTGTCTTTTACAGTCACTTTTAAAACATCTCAAAAAAGATGATTGTTATTGCTCTCATTTCTGGATGAAATATTTCATGTTGACATGACAACTTTGAAAGTATCCATTGATACAGTTGCCATCTCCAGTGGTCTTTTGGTTAACATTCAGTTCTTGTAGTCCTCTGTCCTCCTTGTAGTCTTTTCTCAGTTTTATAGTAGTATCTTGTCTTGGTTCATTTGCCTGTCTGACTTTCCCCTTAACCCCCTTGAGGACTTCTTTTCTTCCTGCTACTGCACCTTCAGGGTTTCCTCCTGACTTTATTACAAATGATCAGTGTATTTGTTCCTAACTTATCCTTTAAGCTTCATTTCTGTTTTCCCATAGGAGTTTTCTGCGGTTTTCCCAAAAATAAGGCCTAAAACCTTTTCTCCCCTGTCACTTAGTCAAAATCTTGGACTTTTTATTCTCTGCCTCCCCAAAATAGTAGTGCTGATTCTTATTTTCAGTGTTTGATTCTTCCCTTTCCATGTGTTTGTGTTGTCAGCTCCCTAGTTCAAACTCTGACCACCGAAATTATTACAAAAACTTCTTACTCAGTCTTTCCAGTATCCTGACATTAGATTACTATTATTAAAATATCACCTTGAGTGTTCTACTTTAGCATGAATCCAATAAACTCCTGGAGAGCAGACACCCAAGTTTTTGTATCCTCTATGGGCCTTAATAGAGTTTAAATGAATGAAGTATTCAGTACTTAATGAATGAAATAGTATTGTAGAGAATGCTCTTAGTCATATATTCATATTTTAGTTGCAGTGCATAGGCTGTGCTATATTTCTGGATTTACCTACTCTGCCTTAATCTTGAATCCAACTCTCATTAACCCATCAGCTTATATTCCTAGAGTAATATTTCCCTGCGCATAAACTCCTTACATTATAAAGTAAGCTTTTGTTTCCTGTCAACAAGTCGTTTATATTTTTGTATTTTTCTACCTTTTCCTTCCATATTGATCTATCAACTACTGCTGCTTCAGCAGAAAAGATAGACATCTTTTATTATTTTAGCATAGGGTTGATTAGTCCTGTCAAAATGATAGAGTATGAATTATGTGCTGTTTTCAGATGTCTGTTTTTTATTTCCAGTGACATTGTTAATTAATAAAATCAAGAATATTGTGAATTAAATAGGGGAAAGGTGAATATTGCCAATTGAAAAAATTACTTAGCTGTGTTGTTTTTTGTTTCCTTCTCTCCTTTTCTAAATCTAAGGGAAAGGGATGAAGAAAATCAAGGAATTTCTTCATCTAAATCAGCAAGAATAGAAATGTCCTGTTCTCTTTTAGAACCAACACAACCTGCTACACCCTCAATATGGAACAATAAGGAGCAGCATCTATCTCAGAATGAGCCTACTGGAAAAAAAACAGATAACTTATTTACAGATACAGATTTAAAATCCACTGTGAACAACTCTGCCAATAAATCTCTTTCTATGGAAAAACCAAGATCAGAAAAAAGAAAAGAAATTGATGATTTGGTCATAGAAAATGAAGTATTGGAACAGTTATTCAAGAACACAAAGCCAGAGTTAGAAATTGCAGTGAAAGTTCCAAAACAAGAGGATGGTGTCAGTGTTAGAAAAAGACCAAGATTGGAAATAGAAACAAATGGCATTTTTAATGATGAAGTAATACCAGAAAGTAACAAAGTATCTGTAAGTACAATCTTTTTTAATGAGAAGTATTGCAAATAGAAACTTAGAATGTTAAAAAGTACTTCGGGTATTGGTATTGATGTGTGAGCACCCATTATGTTTTCTTTGTGCAAAACAGTTTCTTTAACGTCCAGTATTAAGTATAAGAATTTGTTGGGGGTTTAGGTGAATGTTAAAAACACAGTTATTCCTTGACAGTAAATAATAAATGACAAGTAAAAACTATCATTCATGATTGTTTTAATAGATTTCTAGGCTATACAATGTATTATATCAGACATTTTGGCCATGATGATAAGATTAGGAGATGCCTTAATAGAGTAAACAGCACAGAAAGATGAAGATGTTAGTAAAATAAAGTATCTACTAATAAACTAGTTTAAAACATATATAACATCACTAGGAATTCTTATTTTCATTTTGATCTTTAATGTTCTATCATGTTTTCTTGAATGCTGATCATTTTGCCTTACCCACTTTTACCTAAGAAAACTCTTAAGATTATTTCATATTTTACGCATCAGTAAGTTGCCTATGTAGATGGCTGCTAGATAAGTACAGGGCTAAGTAAAAGGATAAGGATTAAGTAATTGGAAGGTACTACTATCAATAAGCATTTGTTGAGAACTTAGTGTCTATCAAGCACTATGTAAATCTGTAAGTACTATTGAAAAAACAAAGTTTATGTTCTATTTATTCTATTTATTGGCTTCTTCATATGAGGGAGGGAATCCTCATTATTTATTTCTTGAGTGACTCCTGATGCCCTTTTGTGGACAAGCTGCATCAGACTCACCTGTGAGCTTTTTAAAAATACAAGTTCTGGGACCAAAGCCCCAGAGATCCAGATTTCAGTATATCCAATTTTTTTTCCAGAAAAAGTTCCCTCATTGTATTAAGAATTCCTTTGGTTTTGCTTAAAAATTATAAATCAGTGTTTAAATAAGATGTTTTGTTTTGTGTTATTTTTTTCCCTATAAAAGAAGCCCAGATTTAGGTAACCAAAGCTGCTTGGCAGTTCCATGAGATAAATTTCCTAAGTGTCTCTCTTTCTATTAAAGAGGTGGCACCTCTAGCCATCATGTCATCTTCTCAGGGAGGAAGAACAAAGTGGAGAAGGGCCTTTCTACTTGAGTTCCTTACCACTTTTCAAGGAGCTTCCTCAGAAACCCCACTTTGGTTCTTGACCAGATTTTAGTCATGGGGCTGTGCCACTCCATCTCTCACCCTCAGTCTGTGAGAGTCTGGGAAATGTTTTAAGCTTGGCACATTGCCATTCCTAACAAACTTAGAGTTATATTAGCAGGGAGGAAAGAGAATAGATACTGAGATATCTTATAGCCAGATTGAGAACTTCCTCCACAGAGGGTCCTTTATGCACTGTTAAATCTTTGACTGGTTTAAGATTAGCTGTTTCTTCACAAGGAGATTGATTGGACTAAGTGTTTTAATATATCCTGTAAGTCATTTCTGTAGCAGTTTGCACTATAGTGGAGAGCTACTTAAGTTGTTTAATGTAGCATTTGATGAAATCCAAGGGTTTATTTCCTAAGTGTACTAAATTTACAGCTCTTTATAAAGATACACATATCTTCTTGCATTATGAATTTACATTGTCAGTTTAGTTACAGATTGTTCCAGACTGTACTGTGTTCAAGTTACTTAGTATTACAAATATTTAGTCTTTAGGAAGTTAAGCCCTATTTATATTATTTTGGCCATGTCTTTGCAAATGCATTTCCTTTGTGGTACTCTTTCCTCTTGTATTTATTTCTAATTTTTTCTGATATGATTTTATTTTATTTCTCTGATTGTCTTACACTATTACATACTTTAATCTTTTTTTAAATAGCTTTTTTTCCCCCTTAAATTTTATTTGAGATTGGTCCACTGCTTACAGTGGCTACAGTTCTGTCTGGAAATGGTTGTGGTTTTACCCATAGAACTCTGATTCATCCTGTGTGCCTGGTAATTGATCTTCCTAAATACCTACTTCGCACATTCTTCAACAGCTCCTGTTACCTAAGGAATTGGGCGTTAGAGCCCAGGCTGGGAAGGATAGGAAGTGAGCACCATACACCAATGATATAGGAACCATTAAACAGTCTTTTGTGGACCTGAAAAGACTTAGCATTTAATAGCCAGGGTTTACATCAATATAGTGCTATCAGGGGATATAATTATTTTGTTCTATGGTTGTGTAGCATAATTTCCTTTGCCCTTATATTACTGTTTCAGAATTTATGATGTCCTAATAAATATGCTCCCTCTTGGAGAGGGAATAGCAATGTGTGGCACATTTTTGCATATACTAAAAATGGTAGATTGTAAAACTGCCATTTTCTGTTTTGGGATTTGAATATAGATTCTAGCACATCTGTAAAATTTCCTAGAAACTGAAATAGAAAGTTGTTGGCTAGATACACCTGCTAGGAGTATATCGTAATATAAATGACAGCTGTGCCTGAGTTTTGGCTTTTGAATTTCACAGTCTTCATAAAATACAAACATAAGTCAGCATCCTTGTTAACATTCTTCTTCTTAATAGCACCCACTGTCTACAGAATATCTCTTCTTCACCTCATTTAACCCTCCTATTCTAAATTAAGGTTTCCTCCTCTCATAACCATAGCAACTCTCAAAGCGCAATACTAATAGCTACCACTTGCTAGATACCGTCATTCTATTTACAGTAACCCTGCAAGGAAGTAGTACTTTCTGCATGAACAGATCAGGAAACTGACAGTGGGAGGTGTTAAGTAACTCGCCAAAGTCACTGAGCTGGGTATTGATGCTAGGATAAAAACACAGATCTGCCCTGTGTTTATAATAGCATAATAAGTGAGTTAAGTTAGACAGTTAGATACTAAAGAAACTTCCCTTGAATCTTTGGTAACCATAAATCCAAAGCCTACAATGGCAATAAGTACGTATCTATCAATAGTCAGCCTAAATATAAACGGACTGAATGCACCAATCAAAAGACAAGTTACAGAATGAATAAAAAAGCAAGACCCATCTGTATGCTGCCTACAAAGAGATTCACTTTAAACACAAAGACATACACAAACTAAAAGTGAAGGATGGAAAAAGATATTTCATGCAAACAATAGGGAGAGAAAAGCAGGTGTTGCATTACTTGTATCAGACAAAGTAGACTTCAAAACAAAGAAAGTAACAAAAGACAAAGAAGAACATTACATAATGATAAAGGGGTCAGTCCAACAAGAGGATACAACCATTATAAATATCTATTCACCCAACACAGGAGCACCTACATATGTGAAACAAATACTAACAATTAAAGGAAGAAATAGAATGCAATGCATTCATTTTAGGAGACTTCAACAAACCACTCACTCCAAAGGACAGATCAACCAGACAGAAAATAAGTAGACACAGAGGCATTGAACAACACATTAGAACAGATGGACCTAACAGACATCTACAAAACATTCCACCCGAAAGTAGGATACACATTCTTCTCAAGTGCACATGGAACATTTTCCAGAATATACCACATACTAGGCCACAAAAGGAGCCTCACTAAATTCAAAAAGATTGAAATTGTACCAACTAACTTCTCAGATCACAAAGATATAAAACTAGAAATAAATTGAACAAAGAAAACAAAAAGGCTCACAAACACATGCTTAACAACACTCTCCTAAATAATCAATGGATCAAAGAGATCAAGCAATATATGGAGAGAAATGAAACAACAGCACAATTCCCCAACTTCTGTGGGACACCGCTAAGGCAGTTCTAAGAGGAAAGTATATAGCAATCTAGGCATATTTAAAGGAGGAAGAACAATCCCAAATGAATAGTCTAAATTCACAATTATTGAAACTGGAAAAAGAAGAACAAATGAGGCCCAAAGTCAGCAGAAGGAGGGACATAATAAAGATCAGACAAGAAATAAATAAAATTGAGAAGAATGAAACAACAGAAAAAATTAATGAAACCAAGAGCTGGTTCTTTGAGAAAATAAACAAAATAGATAATCCCTAGCCAGACTTATTAAGAGAAAAAGAGAATCTACACACACAAACACAATCAGAAGTGAGAAAGGAAAAATCATGATGGACCCCACAGAAATACAAAGAATTATGAGAGAACACTATGAAAAATTATATGCTAACAAACTGGATAACCTAGAAGAAATGGACAACTTTCTAGAAAAAAAACAACCTTCCAAGGCTGACCAAGGAAGAAACAGAAAATCTGAACAGACCAACTACCAGCAATGAAATTGAATTGGTAATCAAAAAACTTAACCAAGAACAAAATCCTAGACCAGAAGGATTCACCGCTGAATTTTATCAGACATTTAGAGAAGACATAATACCCATTCTCATTAAAGTTTTCCAAAAAATAGAAGAGGAGTGAATAATTCCAAACTCATTCTATGAAGCCTGCATCACTCTAATACAAAAAGCAGGCAAAGATACCAAAAAAAAAGAAAATTACAGACCAATATCCCTGATGAACATAGAGGCAAAAATCCACAGCAAAATATTAGCAAACCAAATTCAAAAGTATATCAAGATGATCATACACCATGATCAAAAGGGATTCATCCCAGGGATGTAAGGATGATACAACATTCCAAAATCCATCAACATCATCCACCATATCATCAAAAAGAAGGACAAAAACCACATGATCATCTCCATAGATGATGAAAAAGCTTTCGATAAAATTCAACATTAATTCATGATAAAAGCTCAACAAAATGGGTATAGAGGGCTAGTACCTCAACATAATAAAGGCTATATATGACAAACCCACAGCCAACATTATACTTAACAGTGAGAAGCTGAAAGCTTTTCCTCTTAAGATCAGGAACAAGACAGATGGCGATTCTCCCTGCTTTTCTTCAACATAGTACTGATGGTTCTAGCCACGGCAGTTAGACAACACAAAGAAATAAAAGGCATCCAGATTGGCAAGGAAGAAGTCAAACTGTCACTGTTTGCAAATGACATGATATTGTACATAAAAAACCCTAAAGAATCCACTCAAAAATTACTAGAATTAATATCTGAATTCAGCAAAGTTGCAGGATACAAAATTAATACACAGAAATCTGTTGCATTCCTATACACTAATGATTAACTAGCAGAAAGATAAATCAGGAAAACAGTTCTATTCACAATTGCATCAAAAAGAATAAAATACCTAGGAATAAACCTAACCAGGGAAGTAAAAGACTTATACCCTGAAAACTACAAAACACTCATGAGACAAATTAAAGAAGATACCAATAAATGGAACCACATCCCGTGCTCATGGATGGAAGAATTAATATTGTCAAATGGTCATCCTGCCTAATGCAATCTACAGATTGAATGCAATCCCTATCAAAATACCAACAGCATTCTTCAACAAACTGGAACAAATAGTTTTAAAATTCATATGGAACCAGAAAAGACCCCAAATAGCCAAAGCAATCCTGAGAAGGAAGAATAAAGCAGGGGAGATCTCACTTCCCAACTTCAAGCTCTACTACAAAGCCACAGTAATTAAGACAATTTGGTATTGGCACATGAACAGACCCACAGACTAGTGGAACAGAATAGAGAGTCCAGATATTATCCCAAACATATATGGTCAATTAGTATATGATAAAGGAGCCATGGACATACAATGGGGAAATGACAGCATCTTCAACAGCTGGTATTGGCAAAACTGGACAGCTGCATGTAAGAGAATGAAACTGGATCATTGTCTAACCCCATACACAAAAGTAAATTTGAAGTGGATCAAAGACCTGAATGTAAGTCATGAAACCATAAAACTCTTAGAAAAAAAATAGGCAAAAATCTCTTGAACATAAACATGAGTGACTTCTTCATGAACATATCTACCCGGGCAAGGGAAACAAAACAAAAATGAACAAGTGGGACTATATCAAGCTGAAAAGCTTCTGTACAGCAAAGGACACCACCAATTGAATAAAAAGGCATCCTAAAGTATTGGAGAATATATTCATAAATGACATATCCTATAAGGGGTTGACATCCAAAATATATACAGAGCCATGAGCCTCAACAAACAGAAGCAAATAATCCAATTAAAAAATAGGCAGAGGATCTGAACAGACACTTCTCCAAAGAAAAAATTCAGATGGCCAACAGGCACATGAAAAGATGCTCCACATCGCTAATCTTCAGAGAAATGCAAATTAAAACCACAATAAGATATCACCTCACACCAGTTAGAATGGCCAACATTCAAAAAACAGACAACAACAAATGTCGGTGAGGAAGTGGAGAAAGGGGGAACCCTCCTACACTGCTGGTGGAATGTAAATTAGTTCAACCATTGTGGAAAGCAAAATGGAGGTTCCTCAAAAAACCAAAAAGTAGAAATACCATTTGACCCAGGAATTCCACTCCTAGGAATTTACGCTAAGAATGCAGGAGCCCAGTTTCAAGAAGACATATGCACCCATATATTTATCATAACACTATTTACAATAGCCAAGAAATGGAAGCAACCTAAGTGTCCATCAGTAGATGAATGGATAAAGAAGATGTGGCACATATACACAATGGAATATTATTTATCCATAAGAAGAAAACAAATCCTACCATTTGCAGTAACATGGATGGAGGTAGAAGGTATTATACTAAGTGAAATAATTCAGGTGGAGAAAGACAAGTACCAAATGATTTCACTCATATGTAGAGTATAACAGCAAAGCAAAAACTGAAGGAACAAAAAGGAGCTGACTCACAGAATCCAAGAATGGACTAACAGTTACCAAAGGGAAAGGGACTGGGGAGGATGGGTGGGAAGCGAGGGAGAAGGGGAATAAGGGTCATTACGATTAACACACAATGTGGTGGGGGTGGCAGGGCACGGGGAAAGCAGTATAGCCCAGAGAAAACAAGTAGTGACTCTACAGCATCTTACTATGCTGATGGACAGTGACTGTAATGGGGTATGTGGTGGGGACTTGATAATGGGGGAATCTAGTAACCGCAGTGTTGCTCATATAATTGTATATTAATTATACCAAAATAAAAAGTTGTACCAATAAGTAATTGGTTTACAATTAATAAAGGCATAAAATGGAAAAGAAAAAGAAAAAGTCTGCCGTAATATTTTGGCTGTTCCTTTTGTCAGTATTCTCAGAATGTCATTCATTGATTCATTTAGTTACACTAGGCTGTGGGCATACTAACAGGAAAGGGAGTCTGAGAGAATAAATTCAGTAGATGCCTTTCAAAGGTAGAATTTCCAGGACTTGCTGACTTAATCAATATGAGAAATGGAGAGGAAAGACTATGGGATAATTTCCAAGCTTACTGCCCAAGTGTCTGGGTGCATTATGTTTGATTCTCTAACGTAGGAAATAAAATCTTGCTCAAGAGGGTGAGCAAGTTTGAGGGAGTAGGCCAGGGAGAAGGTGTGGGGAATAAAATGTTCTGATTGTGATAACAACTTCAGTGAGTGATTTATATGAAAGTACTCAGTAAACAGGCACATGAGAGGCTTGGAATATACCTTTTTATTCTTACTATTAGTAAATAAGAATATTAATTATCTTTAGTCCTTAAGCAAACAAAAAGCGTATTTGTTTTTCTGTTCTTTCCAATTCACTTATTAAATAATTTTTCTGAAATTTTATTAACCAAATCATTGGAAATTTGATGTAAAACGATATGCCCCCTATTGTCTCCAAAGACATTGTAGTTTTACTGAAAGTATTGGAAAGCTATTTGTATAACATGGTCTCAATATATGAATGTGAAGGATAGTGTATATACAAGGCAGTCTCCAGTTTATTGCAGATAATACTTGAACAATTAAATTAACTTTTTTCTTGGTTTAAGGGTGAAAAGTCACTTCTACACATAAATTTATATAGAATCCTTTAAAAGTGTTTTTATTTTTGACTGAAAATAAGAACCACGAAGAAATATGGAAAATAAAGAAAAACAGTAATTTGATTATCCTGTTGTCTTCAGATAACTAATATTGAGATACTTTGATTTTCAAATCTTATTTTGCAAACTTGGAATCACTGCAAATGTATAGCCACTTTTTATTTACTTATATTATCACTTTTCATATTGTTAAAAATTCTTCAAGTATGCAACTTCTATGAATTTAGGTTTCTTCCAATTCTTTGCTCTTGTAACTCATACTACAATGTATTTTTCTACATATATTTCTATTCTCATCTCATAGTTTCTCTAGAAAAGTTACTGGAAAGTCAAATAACTGGGTCAAGAGCATGAATATGTCTAAGGTTTTCAGAAAGGGACCGTTTTATAACTCCTGTGAACAATATTTGTTTCTTAGGAAGAAGATGAAATTGGGAAAAAATGTGAGCTCAAGAAAGATTCACTATGGTCAACTAAAGAACTCTCTGTGAGGAAATTTTTATTTATTTTATCTTTATAAAGATTTGACTTCCAGAGCATCATCATCTCATCAGTTTCTGTCAGTTTACATTCTTAGGATTAATATTTTTCTTTCTGTAATTTTGGTCTACTTCGTAATTTGCTTGTTCTGGAAATGCATAGGTGGTATTAATATAGTGGTACAGCAAAAAGAGTATGGAGAAAAGCCTGAGTGTAATTCCCTGCCCTCTACCCTAGAGGTAGGTGACCTTCAAGTCTTTACATTTATGAACCCCAAGTCTTTTGTTTAGGAAATGAGATTGACATTTCCCAATAGGATTGTTTATATCAAATTGAGTAATGGATGTGAAATATTTGTAAATCTAAAACTGAATACAAAAGAATTAGATAATTGTTATTTTATTGGAGTTCCTGATTATGTTCTGTTATTATCAGATGAACCTTTTATTTTGACTTTTTCATTATTTTTTTCTCTCCATGTTTTTATCTTAGTCATGTTAGCAACTTCTCTATAAATGCATAGTAAAGCAGTTTAAAAACTAAGGTAGTCAACCAGCTGTAACAATGTTGATATGTAACTAACTAGTTAGTTAAAAGTAAATGAAAAAGAATTTCATCCAGCAACTGAGTCTTCAGGTTGATTTACTATTATTCTGGAAGTAAAAAGTGGCTTTCAGTTAATAAGGTAGTGTGTCAGAATTAATGATAAATTTTTTTTTAATTGTCAAAAATAGTAAAAGAAATAAATTACTGAAAATCCAAGGGTACATGAGAACTTGTAGGACAAATTGTAAAATAATGTCATTGAACAGTTTTATTGAAAAGCAGTCATTACTGAGATTTCTCACCAAGAAAATATATATGTAAGAAAATAAATTGTTCATTGAGATGGTATTTATTAGAATAGGCTACTAAATTAAATATATGATAGCGTTTTTAGCCCTCTGTCATAAGATGAGTTGAATTATAAATATTTCTAAAGTTACAGAGTGCTTGAGTAAATAATTTTCTAATTTTGAAATAGATATGATTTGATTACAAATGTAAAGTTCAGGTACCAGAAATGAACCTTTTTTTATTATTTTTTCATGTATTTGAACTTCTTTTCTGTGAACCCCTAAATGACAAGTAATTTTCCTTTTCCTTCTTATTTCTTCTTCTTGTCTATCCACCTTAACCCCATTTAAGAACAGTGATGAACTTCTGGATGATGGTCAGATGCTTCCAAGGAAGATGTTACTGACTGAGTTTAGATCACTGGTGGTCAATAACTCTACCTCCAGAAATGCATCCAGTGTAAGTAATGATTATGGTCAGCTAAAGAACTTCAAGAAATTCAAAAAGGTATGTATTCCTACAAGAAGGGAGTGTTTGAAATGCTTTTAAAGATACTATTGATGCTAAATAGTAATAAAAGCATTCATGTTGAAAACTGATGCTATTTCTTCTGCTTAAAAACAGTTAAAGTTACTCTAGAAGCACATGAACTACTAGTTTATGAATATTTGGAACACCTAGAATGAAACAAACTTCATGAAGACTGAATTCTTTAAAGGGTGCTCTTTAAAGGGTGGTTCTCCCTACCTTAAGCAGCAGGCCTTTGGCTGTATTGACTGGGTCCTCCTCCCAGTTCTTAATATTGATCTGTGACTACCTGAAGGAATTCTTTAACTCGACTTTGTGAAGATAACAGATTGTTGAAAGTAATTGAGTACATTAAATTATGAAAACTAGGCATTTTATTATTACCTGTATTTGAAGAACAAAATGTAAATACGTACACTGAATATTACCATCAGTCCTGATTTGTACCTCCTTTAGGAACCGATCAGATACTTATTGTATCAGTGTAGTTAAAACAGTATTTCTGATACCATCTCGATTCTTTTGCTGTCTGTTCTGGGATATTTGCTTCTTACACCATACCTACCATTGACTGCTAACTTTTGCTTATGCATTTGATTAGAATACAGTAATTCTTTCAAAAATGATTTCTTTGAAAGACTGCTTTTGTCTGGAACATGATCTGTATGATTCTTTATGTGACAATGAAGTGATGTAGCTTTTTCTCTCTAATGTGAGCTACCATTAACTTTCCTTTGTTAAATTCGTTTTCTGCCTGCTGTGACAATGTCTAAAGGCTTCTGAACTCCAAGAAGAATCTCATCTACTTGGAATGGAAGATGGAAATATCTCCCCCTTACACAACACCCACTTACTCTTTCCCACCCAACAGCTATGGCTCATGAATAGCACAAGGGCATGGTTCCTTCATGTTCAGTGTCATGTTACAAAAATCTCATTGTTAAATCAAAATTCAAAAGACATACTATTTTTTTATTAATAAGGTTAGCAAAGAAAAGCAATATTCACTGTTGGCACAGAAAAGGTGAAGAAGTATAAAATAGTACACACTTCTGAAAAGTAGTTTGGAAAATTTTTTAACTCTTAAAAATAGTAATATCCTTGACTAAGGAATTTCTTTGAGAATATAAAAGAAATTCAAACTAAAATTTTTATAGAAAGATGTTGAACTGGATTGCCTCTAGTGAAAGAATTTGTCTCAGTTTTTCTTTATACACCCCAATGACATGGCTCTATTTGTACTTTTTAAGTACTTTTTAAAATGCTGTTAAATGATGAAAACTAATTTGAAATTCCCTTTCCATTTTATATATTGAAATTTTTCAAGTATTTCCCATAAATATTAAGGATTTATTATGTACTCAATACAGTATTAGCAGTGTGCTTACATGCATTTTCACATTTTTTTTTAGCATCTCTTTGTAAACAATTAAAATTTCAATTAAGAGTATAGACTGTTACAGTCTCTAACATCTCTTAGTTGGGGTATCTATAAATTTTTGAAAGCTTTGAGACTTAAATTTTCTTTAAGTACTAGAAAGAGCTTAAACTTTGAAATCTTTCTATGTTTTTTTGTGTTTTTTTTAGCTACCAATGGCAGTGGTTACCTGCCATTTATTAATTTTTTTATTAAAATATCATTGATATACAACCCTATGGTGGTTTCACATAAACAATACTGTGGTTTCAACATTCATGCATATTATAAAGTCCCCCACCCCCGCCCCATTGCAATCACTCCATCAGCATAAGATGCTATAGTCATTACTTGTTTTCTCCATGCTGTATTGCCTTCCCCGTGACCTACCTATAATGTGAATGCCAATTATAATGCCCCTTAACCCTTAATCCCCTTCTGCCCTCCACAGCCCCTTTCCTTTGATAACTGCTAATCCCTTTTTGGAGACTGAGTCTGCTGCTGTTTTGTTCCTTCAGTTTTGCTTTGTGGTTATGCTCCACAAATGAGTGAAATCATTTGGTACTTGTCTTTCTCCACCTGGCTAATTTGACTGAGCATAATACCTTCTAGTTCAATCCATGTTGTTGCAAATGGTAGGATTTGTTTTCTTTCTTTTTTTTTTATTAAGGTATTATTGATACACGCTCTTATGAAGGTTTCACATGAAAAAACAATGTGGTTACTACATTCACCCATATTACAAAGTCCCCACCCATACCCCAATGCAGTCACTGTCACTGCAGCGTAGTAAGATGCCACAGATTCACTGTTTGCCTTCTCTGTGCTATACTGTTTTCCCCGTGACCCCCACACCATATGTACTAAACATAATACCCCTCAATGCCCATCTCCCTCCTGACCCACCCTCCCACACCCCTCCCCTTTGGTAACCACTAGTCCTTTCTTGGAGCCTGTGAGTCTGCTGCTGTTTTGTTCCTTCAGTTTTGCTTCATTGTTATACTCCACAAATAAGGGAAATCATTTGGCACTTCTCTTTCTCTGCCTGGCTTATTTCACTGAGCACGATATCCTCCAGCTCCATCCATGTTGTTGCAAATGTTAGGATTTGTTTATTTCTTATGGCTGAATAGTATTCCATTGTGTATATGTATCATGTCTTCTTTTTCCATTCATCTACTGATGGACACTTAAGTTGCTTCCATATCTTGGCTATTGTAAATAATGCTGCAATAAACACAGGGGTGCATATGTCTTTCTGAGTCTGAGAAGTTGTATTCTTTGGGTAAATTCCAAGGAGTGGGATTCCCGGGTCAAGTGGTATTTCTATTTTTAGTTTTTTGAAGAACCTCCATATTGCTTTCCACAATGGTTGAACTAGCTTAGATTCCCACCAGCAGTAAAGGAGGGTTCTCCTGTCTCTGCATTCTTGCAAGGATTTGTTGTTCTTAGTCTTTTCAATGCTGACCATCCTTACTGGTGTGAGGTGATATCTCATTGTGGTTTTAATTTGCATTTCCCTGGTGATTAGTGATGTGGAGCGTCTTTTCATGTGTCTGTTGGCCATCTGTATTTCTTCTTTGGAGAATTGTCTCTTCATATCCTCTGCCCATTTTTTAATCGGGTTATTTGCTTTTTGGGTGTTGAGGCATGTGAGTTCTTTATATATTTTGAATGTTAACCACTTGTTGGATATGTCATTTACAAATATATTCTCCCATACTGTAGGGTGCCTTTTTGTTCTGTTGATGGTGCCCTTTTCCATACAGAAACTTTTTAGTTTGATGTAGTCCCATGTGTTCATTTTTGCTTTTGTTTCCGTTGCCTGAGGAGATGTGCTCAGAAAAAAGTTGCTTGTGTTTATATTCAGGAGATTTTTGCCTGTTTTATCCTAAGAGTTCAGTGGTTTCATGACTTACATTCAGGTCTTTGACCCATTTCGAATTTACTTTTGTGTATGGAGTTAGACAATGATCCAGTTTCATTCTCTTCCGTGTAGCTCTCCAATTTTGCCAACACCAGTTGTTGAAGAGGCTGCCATTTCTCCATTGTATATCAATGGCTCCTTTATCATATATTAATTGACTATACCTGTGTGGGTTTATATCTGGGCTATCTGTTCTATTCCATTGATCTATCATTCTGTTCTTGTGCTAATACCATACTGTTTTTATTACTGTGGCTTTGTAGTAGAGCTTGAAGTAACAGCGTGATTCCCCCAGCTTTGTTCTTCTGTCTCAGGATTGCTTTGGCTATTCAGGGTCTTTTTTGGTTCCATATGAATTTTTGAACTATTTATTCTAGTTTGTTAATTCTGTTGGTATTTTGACAGAGACTGCAATGAATCTGTAAATTGCTTTAGGCAGGGTTCCCATTTTGACAATATTTATTCTTCCTATCCATGAGCACAGGATGTATTTTCTTTTATTGGTGTTTCCTTTAATTTGTCTCATGTGTGTCTTGTAGTTTTTAGGTAGTAGGTGTTTCACTTCCTTGGTTAGGTTTATTCCTAAGTATTTTATTCTTTTTGATGCATTTATGAATGGAGTTGTTTTTCTGATTTCTCCTTCCACTAGTTCATCATTAGTATACAGGAATGGAACAGATTGCTGTATATTGATTTTGTATCCTGTAACTTAGCTGAATTCAGTTATTAGTTCTATTCGTTTTTTGGTGGAGTGTTTAGGGTTTTTTATGTACAATATCATGTCATCTGAAAACAGTGACATTTTAAGGTCTTTCTTATCAATCTGGATGCCTTTTATTTCTTTGTGTTGTCTGATTGCCGTGGATAGGATCTCCAGTACTCTGTTAATAGAAGTGGGGAAAGTGGGCATGCTTGTCTTGTTCCCTGTCTTAGAGGAAAAGTTGTCAGCTTTTTGCTTTAAAGTGTGATGCTGGCTGTGGGTTTGTCATATATGGCCTTTATTATATTGATGTACTTGTCCTCTATATGCATTTTCTTGAGAGTTTTTATCATGAATGGATGTTGAATTTTGTCTAATGCTTTTTTGGCATCTATGGATATGATCATATGGTTTTTGTCCTTCTTTTTGATGATGTGGATGATGATGATGATGATGTATTTTCAAATATTGTACCACCCTCACATCCCTGAAATAAATCCTACTTGATGATATATTTCTTTTTTATGTATTTTTGAATTTGGTTTGCTAATATTTTGTTGAGGATTTTTGCCTCTATGTTCATTAAGGATATTGGTTTGTAATTTTCTTCTTTGTGGTGTCTTTGCATGGTTTTGGTATTAGAGTGATGCTGGCCTCATAGAGTGAGTTTGGAATTGTTCCCTCCTCTACTACTCTTTGGAAAACTTTAAGGACAATGGGTATTAGGTCTTTCTAAATGTTTGAAAAAATTTGCAGGGAAGTTATCTGGCTCAGGAGTTTTCTTCTCAGGTAGTTCTTTAATTACCAATTCTTTTTTTTTTAAATTTTTTATTAAGGTACTATTGATATAGACTCTTATGAAGGTTTCACATGAAAAAACAATGTGGTTACTATATTTACCCATATTATCAAATCCCCACCCATACCCCAACACAGTCACTGTCCATCAGTGCAGCAAGATGCCACAGATTCACTATGTGCGTTCTCTGTGCTACACTGTTCTCTCTGTGATCCCCCATACAATGCATACTAAGCATAATACCCCTCAGTCCCCTTCTCCCTCCCTCCACACCCAGCCTCCCACACCCCTCCCCTTTGGTAACCACTAGTTCATTCTTGGAGACTCTGAGTCTGCTGCCATTTTGTTCCTTCAGTTTTGCTTCACTGTTATACTCCACAAATGAGGGAAATCATTTGGCATTTGTCTTTCTCCACCTGGCTTATTTCACTGAGCATAATGTCCTCCAGTTCCATCCATGTTGTTGCAAATGGTAGGATTTGTTTCTTTCTTATGGTTGAATAGTATTCCATTGTGTATATGTGCCACATCTTCTTTATCCATCCATCTACTGATGGACTGATGGACTCTTAGGTTGCTTCCATATCTTGGCTATTGTAAAAAGTGCTGTGATAAACATAGGGGTTCATATGTCTTTTTGAATCTGAGAAGTTGTATTCTTTGGGTAAATTCAAAGGAGTGGGATTCCTGGGTCAAATGCTATTTCTATTTTTAGTTTTTTGAGGATCCTCCATATTGCTTTCCACAATGGTTGAACTAGCTTGCATTCCCACCAGCAGTGTAGGAGTGTTCACCTTTCTCTGCATCCTTGCCAGAATTTGTTGTTCTTAGTTTTCTCGATGTGGGCCATCTTTACTGGTGTGAGGTGATATCTCATTGTGGTTTTAATTTGCATTTCCCTGATGATTAGTGATGTGAAACATATTGTCTTGTGTGTTTTTGCCCATCTGAATTTCTTCTTTGGAGAACTGTCTCTTCATATCCCCTGCCCATTTCTTAATTGGGTTATTCGCTTTTTCGGTGTTGAGGCATGTAAGTTCTTTATATATTTTGGATGTTAACCCCTTGTAGGATATGTCATTTAAAAATATAGTCTCCCATACTGTAGGATGCCTTTTTGTTCTGTTGATGGTGTCCTTTGCTGTACAGAAACTTTTTAGTTTGATGTAGTCCCATGAGTTCCTTTTTGCTTTTGTTTCCCTTTCTCGAGGAGATGTGTTCCGGAAGAAGGTACTCATGCTTATATTCAGTAGATGTTTGCCTATGTTGTCTTCTAAGAGTTTTATGGTTTCATGACTTACATTCAAGTCTAATCCATTTCAAGTTTACTTGTGTGAATGGGGTTAGACAATAATCCAGTTTCATTCTCTTACATGTAGCTGTCCAGTTTTGCCAACACCAGCTGTTGAGTCTGTCATTTCCCCATTGTATGTCCATGGTTCCTTTATCATATATTAATTGACCATATATAGTTGGGTTTACATCAGGGCCCTCTAGTCTGTTCCATTGGTCTGTGGGTCTGTTCTTGTGACAGTACCAAATTGTATTGATTAATGTGGCTTTGTAATAGAGCTAGAAGTTGGGGAGCATAATTCCCCCTGCTTTATTCTTCCTTCTCAGAATTGCTTTGGGTATTTAGGTATTTTGTGGTTCCATATGAATTTTAGGATGATTTTCTCTAGTTCATTGAAGAATGCTGTTGGTATTTTGATAGTAATTGCATTGAACCTATAGATTGCGTTAGGCAGGATGGCCATTTTGACAATATTAATTCTTCCTATCCATGAGCATGGGATGTTTTACCATTTATTGGTATCTTCTTTAATTTCTCTCACGAGTGTCTTGTAGTTTTCAGAGTATAGGTCTTTCACTTCCTTGGTTAGGTTTATTCCTAGGTATTTTATTCTTTTTGATGCAGTGGTGATGGAATTGTTTTCCTGATTCCTCTCTCTGCTAGTTCATTGTTAATGTATAGGAATGCCACAAATTTCTGTTTATTAATTTTGTATCCTGCAACTTTGCTGAATTCAGATATTAGATCTAGTAGTTTTAGAGTGGATTCTTTAGGGTTTTTTATGTGCAATATCATGTCATCTGCATAACTTCTTCCTTGCCAGTCTGGATGCCTTTTATTTCTTTGTGTTGTCTGATTGCTGTGGGTAGGACCTCCAGTACAACGTTGAATAGAAGTGGGGAAAGTGAGCATGCTTGTCTTGTTCCCCATCGTAAAGGAAAAGCTTTCAGCTTCTCGCTGTTCAGTATGATGTTGGCTGTGGGTTTATTGTATATGGCCTTTATTATGTTGAAGTACTTGACCTCTATACCCATTTTGTTGAGAGTTTTTATCAGGAATGAATGTTGAATTTTGTCAAATACTTTTTCAGCATCCATGGAGATGATCATGTAGTTTTTGTCTTTCTTTTTGTTGATGTGGTGGATGATGTTGATGGATTTTCGAATGTTGTACCATCCTTGCATCCCTAGGATGAATCCCACTTGGTCATGGTGTATGATCCTTTTGATGTATTTTGAATTCGGTTTGCTAATATTTCATTGAGTATTTTTGTATCTATGTTCAGTGGGGATGTTGGTCTGTAATTTTTTTGTCGTGTCCCTGACTGGTTTTGGTATTAGAGTGATGCTGGCCTCATAGAATGAGTTTGGAAGTATTCCCTCCTCTTCTATTTTTTGGAAAACTAAGAAGAACAGGTATTAGGTCTTCACTAATTGCTTGATAAAATTCAGCGGTGAAACCATCTTGGCCAGGAGTTTTGTTCTTAGGTATGTTTTTTGATTACCAGTTCAATTTCATTGCTGGTAATTGGTCTGTTCAAATTTTCTGTTTCTTCATTGGTCAGCCTTGGAAGGTTGTATTTTTCTAGAAAGTTGTCCTTTTCTTCTAGGTTTTCTAGATTGTTACCATATAATTTTTCATAGTATTCTCTCATAATTCTTTGTATATCTGTGGTGTCCATAGTGATTTTTCCTTTGTCATTTGTGGTTCTGTTAATGTGTGTAGACTCTCTTTTTTTCTTGATCAGTGTGGCTAGGGGTTTATCTATTTTGTTTATTTTCTCGAAGAACCAGCTCTTGATTTCATTGATTGTTTCTATTGTTTTATTCTTCTCGATTTTATTTCTTTGTGCTCTAATCTTTATTATGTCCCTCCTTCTCCTGACTTTGTTCCTCATTTGTTCTTCTTTTTCTAGTTTCATTATTTGTGAGTTTAGACTGCTTATATGGGATTGTTCTTCTTTCCACAGGTAGGCCTGTATTGCAATATACTTTCCTCTTAGCACAGCCTTGGCTGCGTCCCACAAATTTTGTGGTGTTGAATTAATGTTGTCATTTGTCTCCATATACTGCTCGATCTCTGTTTTTATTTGGTCATTGGTCCATTGGTTATTTAGGAGCAGGTTGTGAAGCCTCCATGTGTTTGTGAGATTTTTCATTTTCTTTGCATTATTTATTTCTAGTTTCATACCTTTGTGGTCTGAGAAACTGCTTGGTACAATTTCAATCTTTTTGAATTTACTGAGTCTCTTTTTGTGGCCTAGTATATGATCTATTTTTGAAAATGTTCCATGTGTACTTGAGAAGAATCTCTATTCTGTTGCTTTTGGGTTTAGAGTTCTGTGGATATCTGTGAGGTCCATCTGTTCTAATGTGTTGTTCAGTGCCTCTGTCTCCTTACTTATTTTCTTTATTTTCTGTCTCTTTGATCTGTCCTTCAGAGTGAGTGGAGTATTGAAGTCTCCTAGAATGAATGCATTGCATTCTATTTCCCTTTTTAATTCAGTTAGTGTTTGTTCACATATGTAGGTGCTCCTCTGTTGGGAGCATAAATATTTATAATGGTTATATCTTCTTGTTGGTTTGACCCCCTTTATCATTATGTAATGTCCTTCTTTGTCTCTTGTGACTTTCTTTGATTTGAAGTCTATTTTGTCTGATACAAGTACTGCAACCTCTGCTTTTTTCTCTCCATTAGTTGCATGAAATATCTTTTTCCATCCCTTCACTTTTAGTCTATGTAGGTCCTTGGATTTAAAGTGAGTATCTTGTAGGCAGCATATAGATGGGTCTTGTTTTTTTATCCATTCAGTGACCCTGTGTCTTTTGATTGGTACATTCAATCCATTTACATTTAGGGTGATTATCGATAGGTATGTACTTACTGCCATTGCATACTTTAGATTCATGGTTACCGAAGGTTCAAGGTGAAGTTTCGTACTATCTAAGAGTCTAACTTAATCTCCCTTAATATGTTATTACAAACACAATCTAAAGGTTCTTTTCTTATCCTCCTACTTTTTCTTCCTTCTCCATTCTTTATATATTAGGTATGATATTCTGTACTCTTTGTCTATCCCTTGATTGACTTTGGGAACAGTTAAATTAATTTTGCATTTGCTTAGAAATTAGCTGTTCTACTTTCTTTACTGTGGTTTTATTACCTCTGGTGACAGCTATTTAATCTTAGGAACACTTCCATCTATAGCAGTCCCTCCAAAATAGACTGTAGAGATGGTTTGTGGGAGGTAAATTCTCTCAGCTTTTGCTTATCTGGAAATTGTTTAATCCCTCCTTCAAATGTATAATAATCTCCCCAGATAAAGTAATCTTGGTTCCAGGCCCTTCTGCTTCATTGCATTAAATACATCATGCCACTCCCTTCTGGCCTGTAAGGTTTCTGCTGAGAAGCCTGATGTTAGCCTGATGGGCTTTCCTTTGTATGTGATCTTATTTCTCTCTCTGGCTGCTTTTAATAGTCTGTCCTTATCCTTGATCTTTGCCATTTTAATTACTATATGTCTTGGGGCTGTCTTCCTTGGGTCCCTTCTTGTTGGGAGATCTGTGTATCTCTGTGGCCTAAGAGACTATCTCCTTCCCCAGATTGGTGAAGTTTTCAGCAATTGCCTCCTCAAAGACACTTTCTATCCCTTTCTCTCTCCTTCTTCTGGTACCCCTATAATGTGAATATTGTTCTGTTTGGATTGGTCACACAGTTCTCTCAATATTCTTTCATTCTTAGAGATCCTTTTTTCTCTCTGTGCCTCACCTTCTTTGTATTCTTCCTCTGTAGTTTCTATTTCACTTATCATCTCCTCCACCATATACAGTCTGCTTTTAATTCCCTCCATTTTGCTCTTCAATTATTGGATCTCCTACCGGAATTCATTCCTGAGTTCTTGAATATCTTTCCGTACCTCCATTAGCATGTTAATGATTTTTATTTTGAACTTCCTTCCAGGAAGAGTCATGAAGTCCATGTCATCTTTCTCAGGAGTTATATTAATTTTACTCTGAACCAGGTTCCTTTGGCATTTCATATTTGTATATGGCGCCCTCTGGTGTCCAGAAGTTCTACTCTCTGAAGCTGTTCAGCCCCTGAAGCAATGATGGGGGGTCACAGGGGAGTGGTATTGGTGCCTGGCAAGAGGAAAGAGCTGTTTCCTGCTTCCCAACCACTATGCCTGTCTACACTGCCTGAACCAGAGCACCGAGCACACAGGCATAAGCCTCTATGCCTTTCCTTTGCAGTTGCTGTAGACAGATCTTCCCTCTGGCTGACCTAATGCTAGGGTAGAGTTTGCCGGTTTGCGAGCCATGTGGGGCTGTCCAGGAGAAAGGCTCAGTAGGCTGTGTATCACAGAAGGGGTCCTTGGAGCTGTGTAGCCAGCCAGGAAGCTGGAGCACCTGTAAATCTGGAAAGCTCCCAACCTGCTGGGCATAGTACACCCAGACGATTTTGTCTACCTGTTCTTTCTCCTGAGCAGTAAGTTCTGTGCAATCCTTGCCTCTTTAGCAGCCCTCCTGCTAAGGGCTTCCTTGTTAGGAAGTCTCTCAGACTTCCTGCCCTTACTTTGTCCCAGTGCAGCTGGATATGGATCCCTGCTTTCCATAAGTGGCTGGAATCTCACTCTCTCCAGGAATTCTGCCTGTCCTAGCTTTTCAATCCCCCAATCTCAAGAGTATCATGAAAGCACCATGAAATGTAGATTTGTGCTCCCAGGTCAGATCTCCAGAGTTATGTATTCAGCAATCCCAGGCCTCTCCTTCCCCGCTCCATTTCTCTTCCTCCAACTGGTGAGCTCGGGTGGGGGAAGGGCTTGGGTCCTGCCGGTGTACACCTTTGGTACGTTACCCTATTCCGTGAGGTCTGCTCTTTTCTCCAGGTGTATGCAGTCTGGCGCAGTCCTCCTTCCTGGTGGTCTTTCGGGATTAGTTTTATTAATTATATTTTCATATTATATGCAGTTTTATGAGGAAGCCTCCTCACCTCTCACACCGCCATCTTTCTACCAATTCAATTTCATTGCTGGTAATTGGTCTGTTTAGATTTTCTGTTTCCTCCTGCGTCAGTCTTAGAAGGTTGTATTTTTGTATAAAGTTGTCCATTTCTTTTAGGTTATCCAGTTTGTTATCATAACAGTTTTTCATAGTATTCTCTAATAATTCTTTGTGTTTCCGTGGCATCCATAATTATTTTTCCTTTCTCGTTTCTGTTTCTGTTTATGTGTGTACACTCATATACTTTTTTTCTTGACTAATGTGGCCAGGTGTTTTGTCAAAGAACCTTCTCCTTGTTTCATTGATTCTTTCTAGTGTTTTATTCTTCTCCATTTTCTTTATTTTTGCTCTGATCTTTATTATGTCCCTCCTCCTACTGATTTTGGGCCGCATTTGTTCCTCTTTTTCTAGTTTCATTAATTGTGAGTTTAGATTGTTCATTTGGGATTGTTCTTCTTTCTTGAGGTAAGCCTGTATTGCTGCATCCCACATGTTTTGGGGTGTTGAGTTGTTGTTTTCATTTGTGTCCATATACTAGTTGATCTTTGTTTTAATTTGGTCATTGATCCATTGATTATTTAGGAGCATGTTAAGTCTCCATGTGTTTGTTGGCCTTTTTTTTCTTTGCATAATTTATTTCTAGTTTCATACCTTTGTGTTCTGAGAAGGTGGTTGGAACAATTTCAGTCTCTTTTAATTTACTGAGCTCTTTTTGTGGCCTGGTATGTCAGTGCCTCTGTCTCCTTACTTATTTCTGTCTGGTTGATTTGTCTTTTGGAGTGAGTGGTATGTTGAAGTCTCCAAACTTTGAGATCTTTAGAAAATATAATACATTAATTCATTATGTGTTCTCACCTTGAGTTGCTGTAATGGCTAGATGATGAGCTAAGGCCATTTTTTTAAGAAAAGCTCCAAATTAAAAATCTAACTTTTCAGTACTTAAATTCTGGGTATATTTAAATCCTGGGTATAGTAGAAGCCAACAATCAGAGCTCAAACAGATGGGTCTGAATAGTTACTGCTCTCTTTCTATTTATGAGATACGAATATCTTTAGCACTTACACATGATTTACAGTCTTTGCTTTTTTAAAACTTTTGTTTTTGCTGAATTGTAGGAGTTCTTTATATATAGTTCTTTGATTTCGTAATACATTTAACCTTAATACCTTTAACAGGTCACATTTCCTGGAGCAGGAAAACTTCCACACATCATTGGAGGATCAGATCTAATAGCCCATCATACTCGGAAGAATAGTGAATTAGAAGAGTGGTTAAAGCAGGAAATGGAGGTGAGTAGGAAGTGAGGCCCAGTAACTTGTTTGATTTGCCTTTTGATCCCTTGTGCCTTTCTTTGAGCAAATTCTTCTTAAAACCAACCTTAAGCTAAGTTATCTAAGGTAGTCATTCAGAAAAATTCCTGAGTTACAGAGCATTAAGATTAATTTGAACCTTTCCATAACACTTCTTTAAGGGACTTCTAGATTTATTAATTTAAAAAATAAAACCTAAACAAATTAGGTTTACATTCTAACATAAAGGAGAATAAAGAGATTTAACCCAGAGAAATTTTAAAGAAAACTGAAGGATAACAATTAAAAACATATTCATACATTCATATGGAGGATATTACAAATATAACAATTATATAGTATATGAATAGCTTTCTAAATCTGGGAATTAGTTTTCAACAGTTCTGAGAATTTTAGAATTCATTTTCTTGAATATTTTTTTCCTGTTTTCACTAATACATTTTTATTCTGTTTAATTCTATGCCAACTTCCATAGCATTTTCCATTCCCACAAACAATGCACAAGGGTTCCAATATTTCCACATCTTCTTCAACTCTTATTTTCTGTTTTTTTGTTACTGGGTAATGGGTATGAGAAAGTATCTTGTGTTTTCAATTTGCATTTCCTTAATGGTTATGATGTTGAACATCTTCTTATATACATGTTAGCCAATGTGTATCTTCTTTGAGGAAATGTCTATTCAACTCTTGTGTCCATTTTTAGTCAGATTGTTTATTTGTTGTTGAAGTGTAAGAGTTCTTTATATATTCTGGATATTAGCCCCTTATCATATATGTGATCAAATGTTGTCTTCCACTCTGGGTTGACTTTTCACTCTGTTGATTGTGTACTTTGATGCATAGAAGTTTTAAATTTTGCTGTAGTCCAGTTTTTTTCTTTTGTTACCTGTGCTTTTGTTGTCATAACCAAGAAATCATCACCAAATCCAGTATCAGGAAGCTTTCCCCCTATGTTTTCTTCTAAGAGTTTTATATTTTTAACTCTTAATTTTAGATCTTTGATCCATTTTGAGTTAGTTTTTACATGTGGTGTAAGGTAGAGTCTAACTTTGTTCTCTGCAGTTATGCTTTTATACTTTGGTTTAATGATGCATGAACATACTATCTTGAAGGTCAGGGGAGGGCTTTAAAACGCACAGCTTTAACAAATATCAGCATTTTGCACATTTTCTTGCCTAGTTTTTTTCTTTCTGGAATATTCTAAGACAAATCCCATTTTACAGTTTCCTTCATATTTTTATGTCTAATGTAAACATGAATTTCTGATCAAATATGTATTATGTCAGAGTATGCTTTTCTATGTATTTTATAGTAGGATACTTGTATAATCTATTCATATTGTCTTAAACCCTAGAACTAGCACCAGCAGCATAATTTTGATATTTGAAATTGCTTTAGAGCTTTTTAATTTTGCATACTTTATGGCATTTCTTTGATCATGTCTACAACTAATATGCTGCCTAAGCCTCAGTAACCTAAACCTCAGTTATAGCATTATTCTTTTAGGAAAATATGAACTACTTTACAGCTCTCCATGTTAGACTGTGGTTTCTAGGAACTCATTATTTACATGTATTAGCTACCTATATTTATAAACTGCTAAATGGAGAACTCACAGGAAGGATTACAAAAATATGCATCCCTCTCTCTCTCTCTTTTTAACTTTCTCCTTTGGTGTTTTGAGTCCTAATGGGTATTATATAACATACTATCCACCTGATCCATAATTCTTTGAACCCCTTCTTTTCAACTGGAGAATTTAATGAAATTCAGTATAGTGAGGAGGAACTTTTTGCTCTATAGAATGTACTGTGTGGAAGTTAAGAATTCTGAAACACATAATCATTGGATTGTGAGATAATCAGGGGTTTCATCCAAGGTTACAAGTTTTTCTCTTAGTCTTTGCCTGATTATTCAGTGTTGCTGGAACCCAGAAGGTAGGCTCCAGATAGGTAATCTCAGCAGGCTGTTTAAAGTAGGCCTGTTAGGTAATAGGATGATAGAGATAATATCTTTTTCCCAAACTCCTTTTTGATGTAAATTGAATCTCACTTCCTTTGGTGTGTATCTTAATTTTTTTTTCTATATGTTTCATCTTTGTTTCTCTCGATTGTATTTTTGATAATTTCTTCAGATTGTCTTCTAGTTTACTACTTCTCTCTTCAGCTCCATCTGGTTAGTATTCCATCCATCCATTGAGTTTTCATTCAACCTATAGTATTTTTTTCATTTCTAAAAGTCCGTTTCATTCATTTCTAAACCTTCTTGTTCCCTGTTGGTATTTTTAAGCTCCACTTTTGTATTCTTTGCCTAATAATACCAATACCTGAAGTGTTTGTCAGGTTTTTGTTTGTTTTTTTGCAGTTCTCTTCATGGTGCCTTGTTTCAAGTGTGTAATTTGTAATATTTGAATGTGAGCAGTTTATTTTCCTTAGAACTTAATCAGTGGGAAATCCTTGAGACTTCAGGTCTATTTCCTGGTACATCTACATCTGCCAGTCTTGTTCTACTAACATGAGACAACTTTAATCTCTGCTTGTGATTTTTTTTGGACCTCCCAAGTAGTTAACATGTATTTGGACCAAAACTTTGAGAGAAAACCAGCTTGTCATAGTCTTTAAGAAATCAAAAATCTTGAGTTTTTATTTCCTTCACCCTGTACCAGTGTCAAGACAAGCAAGTTTCTTTGCTCTCTCCTTTTGTGTTATAGGGTTTATTACTCTTTCACGCTTTAGTGCTGGAATCTTTCATTAGATTCCCCATCTTGAATTTTCTTTTATATCACTCATCTCCCACCAAGACATCAGATCAGAGTTGAGGTTTTTTATGGTTTGTGGATTCCCACAGGGCAGGGCAAAAGCTGACTGTGGGGCCTGGTAACCTTTCAAGGTTTGTATTTTCCATTATTGTGGGTTTAAAGTAGCTTTCAGAAATTCGTTTTTGAAAATACTTTTTTAATCAAAAAATTGTTAGAAGGTAACTCAGTAAAGTAGGATGGTTAAGAATAAGGTTGTGTGCCATATTATCACTCAATATTTGCTATAAAAAATGGAAATGGCATCCTTTATTTTTTGAAAGAATAATTGGCTTTATTATTTTACAATTTGCATCCCAAAAAGTTGTGGTAATGCACAAAAGAATGAAGAAGTTGAAATCCTAGAGCTGAGAAATTACCTGTTTAGACTTTAAGTGAATAATATTCCAGACATCTTTTTATTGAGGAGTGAGTGGCCGGGACAGAGTAAAGGAAGGGTGGTAGAAGAAAGTAAAACTGAAAGCATTGCTGAATTTCTGCAAAGGTTTCTTCCCTCCAAGATATTTTATTTCCTGAGATTCCTCTAAGACTAAGGAGGGAAAATACCAGGTTAGACTCAGTATTTAGTTCAAACTACATATTTCGATTTTAGATACCATTTTTGGCTCGCTTCTGTGAAGAGTGAAGAAATTATTTGTACTTTCTACATCTGCCCTTCCTCACCTTCTGACAGTCCTTTTGTCCTTCAGTTTTGGATGACTTGCATGCCTATAATATTCCTTCATAGGTTTGAAAGTCAGTAACAATCAGAATAGATTTCAATGTTAATCATTCTCCATTTGTTTTTCCTGGAATACGGTGTGCTGCTTTGATTTGCTGATACAGTTCTTTTTTATTTCAAGGAACTTTCCTATTACATCTTTAAAAACACTTTAATATTTGCTGGGTTCTTTCCATTTAAGACACAACCATCTATTCATTAGGTCACCTTTGTGTTCCACATCCATTTCTTTTGCATTCATAGTGTTTTTTTAGAAAAGCTCTTTAACTGTGTCAAAAATTCAGACTTCAGTTGGTTGTCTGTTTTTCCCTCATCAACAATATGACCTTGGATGATATACTTTAGCTGCTATTTCCTCCTGTGCAGAATGAGAACAATAATAGTACCTTTATTTCACTGGCTTTTTATGAAGATGAAATAAAGCACTGCTTATAAACCATTTATAACAGTGGAAACAATCAGTATTAGCTACTTCTAATTTATTTAATTCTGAAATGGTTTATTAACAGTTCTCAGTTTGTTTACTTAGCATTTGTTCCCTTTTCATTTCATTGAGGTTTTTTTAATCACCTTTTTGTTCTTATTTTATTGCTTTCATGTTCTTATTTTATTTATTTATTTTTTGATTTTAGGGTTATTATTTCATGAAGACTAGGTTCTTTATCTGTCTTTGCAGCCTCTTTTTTTCTCCTCTGGTATGTGGAATAGCTTTGCCATTTTCATTCATCTTGCTGCTGTTTAAAGTAAAATACCCTGTGTGGCTATTCTGTTTGCTGTGAAGCATTGTGTGCCATCTTATGTAGGGCATTCTAAACCTAGTTTATGAGGTAAAAATCGAATGTAGTCAAAATGATTTTTACTCCGTTTAGCTTGCTCATAAAGGACAAAATTATCCTGGGGCCTCCATACTGTCAGTATGACATGCTCAGTCAAAGGCCCACTGTGTGTCCTTGAGTTTCTGTTGCCTGGAGACTCTCAGTCAAGGAACGTAAAGGCTCAGCTGGAGCTATGAGCAGCACTTCCCTGGGACTGGAATTAAATATGTACCAGGCAGTATATCCTATCCCAGATGAGAATAACCTGGCACCTTTGGTTGTTTGCCTAATGAGTCGGGGCCACCTAGAGCCTGTGCCTTTGGTCATGTCAGTCACTCACCCACCTCCCTGTGCCATTAGTTCTTTCCCAGCAGTCCACTAGCAGTTGGTTTTCTCTTTCCTGCTCAGAATACGTTTTCCCAAAGTTGGAGTATTACTAAGAATTCTAGATGTGGTCTGGTCAGTTCTGTAGCACTTTTTAATGGGTTGGGGCAGTGTTAGGACTCATTTGTGTCAGTCTTTTGGTTCTTTGCATGGCCACCTTTTTGCAGTCTGTGGCATGGGGTTATGCTCTTCTCCTTCATGAATGATGGATGTTGGGTTTTGTTTGTTCTTGGTGGGGAGATGCTGAGACATTAACAGGGCAGCTGCTGACTTTTTTCTTCGCTTATTTCATTAGAATTAGTAGAGAGAGAGCGCCTGTGTTCTAGATTTATCTGACCAAATTCTCTTTTTGCTAGTAATTTTAAGTGTTCTAAGTAGGATTTATTCTCTAAGGTAACAGATTGACTTTCCTTCTCCGTGGCTACAGCTTCTTTTATAAGTTAATGTGCTCTTGTCTTGCCATCTCATTTCCCGGGGTTTGCCTCAGCTACTCTTCTGTATTCCCTGCCTTTTGTTCTTTCAGCCCTTTTTTCCCTGCTTCTATTGCAGGCCAGTCTTAGTTTTCATAGTCACTGAGTTTGTTCCTGACGATTCCTTGAATTTTGAATAAATATTTTCCTTCTGTGCATTAAACATAATAATTCTTTGAACTCTGTCCAACCTGGTTTGAATTTTGAAAGAAGTTGAGATGTAGTTCTCCCAAGCCCTTGAAAAATGCCAGTAGTATGAAGATGTATATTTCTTAATACTGTTTCACTTAATGTTTTTACTAAGATACATAAAATAAAGCTAATTGTTTCTCACTGATTTTTTTTTTTTTACTATTGCTTTTAAATTAACATCCCCTTCCAGGAAGCCTGTAAGAATATTTAGGATGATGATAAAAGCAGTTTTTTTTTTACAACTGCTTTATGAAAATAATGCATCTTCCCACTTATGTTCTGCTGTATCTATTAGAAAATGTGAAAAGGTATAATTTTGTTTTGTCATTTCACTGTATGAACAGAAAATCATTTTAGAAGTTTGAGTCCCTGCAAGTTGTTCTAGGCCCCTTCCAAAGACTCAGAAGCAGTGCAACAGCCTGCTTAAGAGCTGTGGCTCTTAGGTAGACCTGGACAAATCCCAGTTCTTCCATATGACAGCTTTTGAACTTCTGTAAATTTCTTAACCTCAGTCTCTATTCCCTTACTGTTTAAAATTGGCATAATAGTGTAGTAGTAATAATGAAATTATATGAAGATTAAATTGGATTTTTTGGAGTTTTAAGGTCTTATCTGGAAATATAAATGTAAATTCTTAACAGTAAAAGTAAACAGTATCTCCATTCAAGAAACTTACAGACTTTTAGTCAGGATGTGATATAAATTATAACAGAAGGTAGAAATTGATAAGCATCTGAAAGTTGTATAGCTGAAGTTTTGTGGGAGTTCTTCATAGCAGATCTTACTGTTAAATGAAAAGGATCAGAAAGCCCTTGTTAAAGAGGTGAAGAACATGTTCCCTGGCACATTGTAGACAGTAAATAATTATAGAATGAATGCATCTTGAAAGATGTTCAGGTATGTAAAGAGGAGAAAAAGGAGGTAATTTTCTGAGAAACATGAATAAAAGCAGATAGGGTCACAGGATATTTATTAGGTTTTTTTGTTTGTCTTTATTTTTTCTTTTTTAACAGTTCACTTTACACTGGAGTGTACAGGGTTCATGAAGAGGAGGGTGATTAAAAAGTTGAAGGAGCCAGATAATGAAGAGATGTTTCCATTTTAAGGGTCAGACTCAAGAGCTTCTATTTTCTTTGGTAGAAAGAAGCCGCTGAAATGTTTTGAATGGCACTTGATAGGATCACAGCTGGATTTTAGGCAGATGCACCAGCACAAGCTTTTCCATTTCTAACTCTTAAAGACATTTTAGGAGTTTGACAAGTTTGTGTTTAAAATTACTTTATGGGTATGGTCGTTCAGCAGCAGCTTCTGAGCCCTCAGTTGGGACCTTGAGGAAAAGAGCCACATTACCTGTAGAGATGACCTGGTTGAAGGTGGGGTAAATAGTGCCTTCTCAGTCCCTTCATCAGTCATATGACTTCAGTTCACTGGAATTTCATTTAGAGAAAGGGTTTTCCTGGAAAAATGTTTAAAAACTCAGTAAGCTAGCTGTATGTATGTTGATTGCCTTTCAGAGGAGATTGGCTGGAGAAAATTGTTTAATTAGAGGACTTATATAATCTTGGCATGAAATAAAAATGGAGAGGTCCTATTGAATGGAAAAGATGTTTTGGTGACAAGAATTCATAGACCTGATGACCCCCTGGATGTAGAAATCTCAGTGATGACTATGACCGCCTATAATAACAATATCATTTCATTAACTATATATCAATCATTGAACAAATGTTTGAAATTGTTAATTTTGACAGGTGCAAAATCAACATGCAAAAGAAGAATCTCTTGCTGATGATCTCTTTAGGTAAAGTTTAATTTCAGCTTTCTTACTAATCTTTGAGATGTATATAAATTTCATTTCTATTCATAGAGATTAAATATTTCTTCTGTCCTTAGAAATATACACTTAGTCCCTTCACATAAAGTGTTCTATTTTTAATGTATGTATTTCTTTTTACTACTTGAGCACTTCTAATTTGGGTTTATTGTATATAACTTTGAGATTTGGGGTTGATCAGAAGTACTATATCAAGAAAATTTATATGCGGGCATTCCTGAGCTGGGTGAATTTGGCTGATAAATTTGTGAGATTTTAAGCACTTAGTGAATTCATGAATGAATGAGTTTTGAAGTAAGTAAAATACCAATCTGTTTAGTTTTAGTTGGTACCTACATAAAAACAAGAGGCTGGATTATAGTTTCAAAGCAGGTTTTTGTGGGAGGTTTAGAGGAGTTATAATGGGTGATTATAGTTTAATCCTGATTAAACATATTTTTAACAGTTCTGAAGCCCAACAGACCTTAGAATATTTAGCTATCAAATACTCATAAAATACCATATTATGCTATATTATAGGTAGATATTGTTTAGGGGAGAATAAAATTTTCTTGTAAGTAACAAGACTTATTTAAAGGCAGAATCAAGAAGTACAGGCACACTTTGGAGATACTGCAGTTTCAATTCCAGACCATCACAATAAAGTGAGTTGAGTCAATTTTTTGGTTTCCCAGTGCATATGAAAGTTATGTTTATGCTATGCTGTTGTCTATTAAGTTGAACAACAGCAGTATGTCTAAAAAATGCTAACCATCATCTGAGATCTCAGCAAGGCATAATCACTGATCACAGGTCACCATAGCATATAATAATAATGAAAAAGTTTGAAATACTGTAAGGATTACTGGAACATTACAGACATGATGTGAGCAGATGCTGTTGGCAAAATTGCACCAGTAGATTTGCTTGATGCAGGGTTGCCATAAACCTTCAAATTGTAAAAAAAAACAACACAGTATCTTCAAAACACAGTAAAGCACGGTAAAAGGAGGTATGCCTGAACTACACATTTGAGTCTGTTTTGCAGCAAATGTGATTCTTTAATTTCATTACTGACAATATGAATCATTGGTGAAAATGTTGTGCTTTTTTATAAGTAGTCAAATAAGAAAATCTGGATGCCCAGCTTGTTTATTTAATTGCTGTAGGTGAAAATTTTGTGGAGTATAATTTAGGTTCATAATGCTCTTTTATGGTATGTGTAGTATACTTTAATGGGAGGAGTGGTTTGCTTGAAAGCATACTGAAAGAATTATAAATGTGTATTAATTTTTAAGCTGTAGTTTTCATTAGTTATTTTAATGCTTATTCTTGTGTCAGTTTATTTCTAAAAAAGATTTTAAAGTGCCTTTGACAGTAATAGAGATTAGCTGACATCTCAACAGTCCGAGACAAAAAATTATTTTAACTAGCAAAAAACATTTAACCCAAAGTGGCAGTAAATTGGAATCTTCCAGGTATTGCTTTCATATGACAATGTTTGTTTCCTAATAATTATTGCCTATTCCTTCTAAATAGGATAATGAGATTTTTTTCCATCGGTCATTATTTTATTTAATAATCTTGTTGCTGCTTTATAAGAGCATTAAAAGTAAACAAAATATAATTGCAAAGCTTAGTTTAATTAGTTCACATTATTTTAAAAACTCCATATTTCTTTTTATATAATTATATGTGAACTAATCATGAATAGTTTTATAGCTTACTTAAAATATAAGTGAGGAAACAGACATTTGCCATACCAGTAGCTGGGTTTTTTTTTAAGGCAATATTATTAATTTAAAAAGAATTCCAAGAAATTTAATAATATTCCCAGAAGTGATAATTTCTGACAGAAATTTGAAATTTGAAACATAATTATAAAAGGCTAAAGCGAAAGGATACATTCCTACTTTTTCCTTTTCAAAAACATCCAGACAATCTGTCACATCAAGAAAGTTCAGCACATTACTGAGGCCACAGCCTCAGTCATCCTCAGAATCGCTGTCTCTCCTCACAGGGATAGAGCACTGTACTGAGGATAACAGTGGGTCCTCAGTTGGTTCCTTAGGGTTTTCCTCCAGGTCTGTCTTGATCGCTCCAGACTCAGTTTGCACTCCAATTCATCTATTGTCAGGTTCATGCCACCAAACACTGGAGGTCCAGTAAATTGAGCCTTGATATCATCTTCAAGGTAAACAAATGTTGTGGGCAGATTACTATCAGGATAATTGGATACGCAGGTGGTTGAAGTAGCTTTGATAAATTCAACATCCGGAAACTTCCTGGCAAGTCCACAGGGCACAGAGGGGAATCCCTTTTTCGTAAAAGTGCAAGATGACCCACAAGCCCTTACGAGCTTTGGTAACTTCTTGAATGTAATCCGTTCCTGAGATCGATCTCCAAAACTTCTCCAAATTTATCTATAAGTTTAGTTGCTTTCTTCTCAGCCAGTCTCTGCTCCCTGTACCTTTCAGTAGCATGTTAGTCTTCCTTATGAAATTTGTCTTCATTATCCTCCAGTTCTTCCAAAGTAGTTTCTTCATACATTTCCACAACTGATTGCTCAAGGATTCTCTGTTCCTCCTCTTCTGCCTCATTTTCCAAATCTTTCAGACTGTCCTTTGAGAGCAAGATGCTCTTTTATTGCGTAAGATGTCATTCCACTCGGTGTCTGCATTGGGTTCCTGAATCTTGTCTCAAATTGCTCAACCTGGCTGGCCATGGTGCCACCACCCTCTATTTTAATGCTTTTGCAAGATTTTTTTGATTAGTGTTTTATTTTTACCAAATATTTATCAAATCAACATCAAAAGGAAAAACAGAAGTAAACATGTCAGTGTTTAATATCTGAATAAAATTACAGAATGAGCCTAGCCACAGCAGTCAGACAACAAAGAGGTAATAGGCATTCACATTGGTAAGGAAGAAGTTAAACTTTCACTATTTGTAGATGTCATGATATTATACATAGAAAACCCTAAACACTCCACCAAAAAACTACTAGAACTAATAACTGGATTCAGCAAAGTTATAGGATACAAAATTAATACACAGAAATCTGTCCCATTCCTATATACTAACAATAAACTAGCAGAAAGAGAAATCAGGAAAACAATTCTATTTATAACTACATCAAAAAGAGTAAAATACCTAGGAATAAGCCTAACTAAGGAGATAAAAAACCTATGCTCTGAAAACTGTAGGACACTCATGAGAGAAATTAAAGAGGACACCAATAAATAAATGAAAGTTTATCCCGTGCTCATGGATGGAAGAATTAATATTGTCAAAACAGCCATCCTGCCCAAAGCAGTTTACAGATGCAGTGCAATCCCTATCAAAATGCCAAGAGCATTCTTCAGTGAACTAGAACAAATAGTTCTAAAATTCATACGGAACCACAAAAGACCCTGAAAGCCTAAGCAATCCTTAGAAGGAAGAAAAAAGCTGGGGGGATTATGCTCCCCAACTTCAAGCTCTACTACAAAGCCACAGTAATCAAAACAGTTTGGTGTTGGCACAAAAAGAGACCCATAGATCAGTGGAACAGAATAGAGCACTCAGATACAAACCCACACATATATGTCCAATAATATAAGATAAAGGAGCCATGGATATACAATGGGGGAAAGACAGACTCTTCAACAACTGGTTTTGGTAAAACTTGACAGCTACCTGTAAGAGAATGAAACTGGATTATTATCTAACTCCAGACACAAAGGTAAACTCAAAATGTATCAAATACCTGAATGTAAGTCATGAAACCATAAAACTCTTAGAAGAAAGAGGAAAAAATCTCTTAAGCATGAGTAACTTTTTCCTGGCCACATCTCCTTGGGCAAGGGAAACAAAATAAAAAATGAGCAAGTGGGACCATGTCAAACTAAAAAGCTTGTACAGCAAAGGACACCGTCAGAACAAAATGGCATCCTACAGTATGGGAGAATATATTTGTAAGTGGCTCATCTGATAAGAGTTTAACATCCAAAATGTATAAACTCCTACACTGTAAAACCCAAAAAACAACCCAATTAGAAAATGGGTGGAGGACCTGAACAGATACTTCTCCAAGAAGAAATACAAATGTCCAGTAGACACATGAAAAGATGCTCCACATCACTAATGATCAGGGAAATGCAGATTACAACCACAATGAGATATCACCTCACACCAATTAGGATGGCCACTGTCCAAAAGACAAGAAACAGCAAATGCTGGCAAGGATGTGGGGAAAAGGAACTCTCCTACACTGTTGGTCGGAATGCAAATTGGTACAACTGCTATGGAAAGCAGTATGGAGGTTCCTCAAAAAACTAAAAATAGAAATACCATTTGACCCAATTCCACTCCTAGGAATTTACCCAAAGAAAACAAAATCCCTGATTCAAAAAGATACATGCACCATTATGTTTATCACTGGCACTGTTTGCAATAGCCATGATTTGGAAGCAGCCTAAATGTCCATCAGTAGATGAATGGATAAAGAAGAGGTGGTACATATACACAATGATATATTATTCAGCCATAAAAAGAAAAAAAAATTCTGCTATGTGCAACAACATGGATGGATCTAGAGGGTATTATGTTCAGTGAAATAAGCCAGGTGGAGAAAGACAAATACCATATGATACCACTTATTTTTGGAGTATAACAACAAAGCAAAACAGAAGGAACAAAACAGCATGACTCATAGACACTGAGAAGTGACTAGTGGTTACCAAGGGGGAGGGAGAATATTTTAAACAGATTAAAAGTATACCCAGGCTTATAAGGAAAAAAAATTATGGAATGAGAATGCCAATTTTGTGCTTAATATCTAGATAATTAGATAAAGTTGTACTTTTTAACTTTATATATTTAAAAACATAATATCTAGATACTAAGCATAAAATTGGTATTCTTGTTCAGCTTGTCAAAGTGTAACTATATTTTGAAAACCCTTTAACTTTGAAAGAAATGCCATCTATTATCTAAATACCATTTAACTTCATTTCTTTCTTTACAGATATAATCCTAATATTAAAAGGAGAAGATAACTGAGGATTTTATAAAGAAGCCATGGAAAGACATTTACTTCAGGTTTCTTTGATACATGCATATCATATATAGAGAGTTTTAAGTTACAAATATTTTATGGCCTAAATTGTTAAATAAAACACACAAAACTTCATTTTTTTGTTCTGTTTTGAGTATTATTTGTTCTGAGTCTTTGTCATCTCTTGTGATACCTTTTCATTTTTAAATGGGGTTATTTATTGAATAGTTAATAGAGTCATAGTTCAAAGTTCTACAAGTATAAAGGGGTAAAAGATGACATCAACTCTCCCACCGTTGTCCTAGCTATTTGGTTCCCCTCCTCAGAAACAATCCATGATACTCATTTCCTCGAGGTCTTCCAGAGATTTTGAATGCCTATTCAAATTTCTATGCATAATAGTTCCCAAAAATTTCCTACAGAAATGATAGCATAACACGTACAGTGTTTTTTGAATTTTGCTCTTTTTCACTGAATTGATTGGAAGATCATAGGCATATCAGAACATAATTTTTTTCTTTTCCATTATGCATAGTCTTCCCAGAACTGAAGTGACCCAAAGGAAGTGGGTTTCAGTGGTGAAAGTGTCACCCACCTATCAGCATTGCAATGCCGGAAAGGGCACATGGAAGATACCACCAAGCTTGTGGATGGATCCCACTAGAATGGGGAAACCTATTTGGTGATCGTATTGAGCTGGGAATACCTGTTCTGAGCCCCTTAGATCCTAGTTTTTGTATCTATAAAGTAGAAATAGTAAAAGAAACTAGGAAGTAGAACAAACTTTTTTATATTGACAGTTTCCTGGTCTCACATAGGTTCTGCCGCCCTCAAGAGCTTATCTTCTTAAGGTTATT